>NC_057743.1:10621085-10665580 GCF_004010195.1 Chiloscyllium plagiosum | reverse complement strand
CGTTCTGTGAGGAGCAGGAGCTGACTGCATTTCCTGCAGATGAAGTCGGCAGGAGTATCGGTGGTCACCCCTACCTCAAACATCCTGCAGGAGGAACATTCCACTGCCTGCGCTGCCATTACTCTACACTTAGTCTCCAAAACAAGAACACTGAGTAGCTTACCTGTGGACTTTAAAGTTAGGTTAGAGGAGGAGGATGGGAGGGAGGCCCTACTTTGTAGGGCCTGGGGTCCAGAACACACCCACTCAAATATCAATCACTTACCTTCCCGACCAGCTCTGCGCTCCAACTTCACTTCCGCCCAGCTCGCGCCGCTCTCTGCTGTGAAAAAAGGAGATGTTCTGATGATCTGGGTTCAAGCTGATGGTGGAACTTGAAATTTGGGTCGGTTAGCTAAGTTGACTGAATAGCCAGTTTGTGATGTCCTGTAATTCCCAACAATGTGGGTTCAATTCCTACATCAGCTAAGGTTACCATGAAGGACTCTCCTTTTCAATCTCTCTCCTTGCCTGAGGAGTGGTGACCCTCAGGTTAAACCACCACCCGTTGTCTCCGGTGACAGAGTGGGACTATGGTGACTTTACCTTTACTGTATTGGAAACACAATACGGACAACGTATAAGTCAAACAGGTAAACATATAGCACGTCCCAAAATATTTTGAGATATAACAACATTTGTTTTAAAAAAAATCACTTGATAAATGTATTATGAATACTATCAGTGGCAAATTAAATTAAAACATGATAGTCATCTGGAGTGCCCTTACTGACCATAATTTGTTGCTGAATTATCAAACCAAACTTAATCCTAGAGACAACCATGGCTACAGAGTGTCACATCCATTAAGAAATGACAATAACATTTATATCTCTTGCCTCTCAAGTGTCACCTTGGACAATGTGAACATGCAAAAGAGTTTCCTTGGCAACTACTAATTTCAAAGTCTTGTTTTTGTTAAAAGAAGCAGATGTCCCATGGAGTGCCAGTAGAAAAGCCTATTTGCATGTTTAGCTGATAGATCTGAATTTATGCACAGATCCTGAATTCTGACGTGTCTGAGATGTGTTTAAGTTTATCAGGTAAAGAATGGCAGCCCAAGGCAGTGCGGCAGAAATGGGGAGCTTTACTAATGCCTCAAACACAGGGCACAGACCCTGGGCCTCTGATTGTTGCCCCATTGTTTCTGATTCTCTGGTCAGGGTCCTCGGGAGTGCTCAAACTCCCAAATTCTGCCCTCATCACTAAAGGTACCAAACTTCACTGCTCCCCTGATATTCTGAAGACGGGAACATTTTAATATTTTAGTTAATGCAGCCGTACAGCCCGTATGGGTTGAATTTTATCAGAAATCGGCAAAGTGTCATGTTTGGTTAAGCTCATGGAGAGTTTCTTTCTGTGAGGCCTGGCGAGGTTTCTCTTGCTATTCTCTGAAACTTGCCACACTACCCTAATTGATGGCTCCCGATTGTCCAATCTTCTTTCTCACCAGAGGGGGAAGTACATGCCACAATTGTGACCCCCTATAGAATCAGGTCAAATGGTGTCAATCCAGAGCTATCCTTCACAGCTCCTTGTTAGGTACCCTGGAGGTTGTGGTCAGGGGCAAGCTATCTCCACTCTTCAACGACAGAGAGCTGGAGGTCCTCATGGACAGGGCGATAGGGAGGAGGGTCCTCCATCAGGAGCAGCAAAAGAGTTCGCACCACTAAACTCTGCCAGCCTGAAGGTGCCAGTCAGTCTATATGGCTCAGACCAAGACAGGAGTGTGACCCTGTGGTGTGTGCAATTGCCAACTTCACAACAATGCATGGGCAGACACAGAAGCAGCAGGCAGGCTTGTTGGAGGGAGTGGGCAAACTGATACCAATGAATGCACTAACGCTGTTTGTACCAGGCTGCCAGTGGCATGCACGGATCTGGCTGCCTACATGGGCAGGTGCTAAGGAGAGCCAGGTCCAGCAGCATCAGTGACTGCTGGATATGTGTATAGAGCTGGATTCCATTACTCCAGCCATTGGCATTCAGTGTCAACAGCATGGTGACAGTGGGATACAGCAACTTGGACACACTCCAAGTGCCCTTTCTTCACAAGGAGACAGTCAATAGACACCCAGCCTTAGGACAAACCCAGAAGCCTTCTCACAAGATGATCCAGGAAGTGGCCTGACCTTTTTGCCTTCATGTTGCCTGCCATCCTCAATCATGTCTCAGAAGGTGCACCAGCCTCTGGACAGGGCAACTCATCCTTGTCTGTGCAGAACTATATTGTCAGTAGATCAAAGGAGCACTATGATGGTGTGATGAGGCCCGTAAGTATCCAATGTCAAAGTTTCCTGTCAGGGATGTAGGTAGTCACTGGCCACGGAGCATAAACTGAGATGTTGGGCTTACTGGCTGAGCTGGAGACCCGGAGGAATGAGTGGTGCCATGGAGTCACCAGGTATCTGCTCTGATCTGGAAACCTGCCATCCATCACATTGGCAGAACAATTAAATGCACATAAACAAGGTGAAGTTAGGGTATGTTAGACCTATTTATGCATGTCAATTGATGCAAAGAAGCACCTCGTTGTTCACTTGCTGTTCAAAAACGCAGTTGGAGAAATGGATCTTTTTCTCTTGAAGTGGGATCCTCAGTTTTGACAACCTCTCCATATTTTGCCAACTGAATACTCAATGCCCTCATCCTTCAGGTGCAGGAAGATTCCACCTTTTACTTTCATCAGACCGAAGAATGCCAAAGGACCCCAAGGCAAAGTTGATGAGGGCAATGTGGATGCATTCTGAAGCATAAAGGGACTTGGGAGTCCCTGGATAGGATTCTCTTTAGGTTAACATGCAGGTGAAGTTGGCAGTTAAGTGGAAAATGCTGTGTTAGCATTCATTTCAAAAGGGCTAGAATACAAGATCAGGGATGTACTGCTGATGTTGCGGTAAGCTCTGGTCAGATCACAGTTGGAATATGGTGAGCAGTTTAGGGTTCCACATCTATGGAAGGATTTACTGGCCTTGGGGGGTGTCCAGATGCGGTTGACAAGAATGATCTCAGGGAATGAAGGGCTTGACATTTGAGGGGCGGTCAAGGTATCCCAGTCTCTACTCAGTGGAGTTTAGAAAGATGATGGGGAATCTGATTGAAACTAATGGAATGCTGAGAGGCCTGGATAGAGTGTGGACAAGGAGAAGATGTTTCTACTCATAAGAGACATTAGAACCTGAGGGCACAGCCTCAGAGGGAAGAGATGGCTCTATAAAACTGAAATGAGGAGGAATTTCTTCAGCCAGAGGGTGTTGAATCTGTGGAATGCATTGTTACAGAAGGCCTGTGGAAGCCAAGTCATCAAGTGTATTTAAGGCAGAGATGGGTTCTTGATTAGTAAGAGGATCAATGGTCAGAAGAGAAGACAGAAGGGCCGAATGGCCTAATTCGGCTCCTATTTCTTATTGTCTTATGGACGTGGCATTATAAGGGAGGAGATACAGCAGGAAGGGTTTGGGGTTGGCTTGAAACAGCGTCCCCTTTTTCTGATTCTGGTCATCACAGTTAGGCATTGAATGAATTTGAGTGAGGCTTTCCCAAAAATTGTCCATCACTTCCCACTTTCTCTGCTTTAATTCATCTTATATTCAGGCTGCTCCTGTCCCTTTGATCCCATTTGCTTTAAGCGTTAAGGAAAATGATTGGGATTAAAAGGATAGAATACAAATGTATTATTGGGTACTTTGTCAAATACCTTTCAAAAAACTATCAACACCACAACCCTCTTTAACCCTCTCCAATCATAAAAAAAATCAACTTAATCAAATAGGACTTGAAGCAAATTTATGCTGATTGAAATATTAAATCACATCTTTCCTCATGGTATACTTTTTCTCCAGGTTATTGACTTTTGCAATTTATAGTCATGAATGAGAGGTGATCTGATTGAAACTTACATGGTTAATGCAGGCAAGATGTTTTCCAGGTTGGGGAGTGTGGAGTCAGAGGGAACAAGTGAAAGATAAGGGACAAAAACTGAACAAACTGTGGATGCTGTGAACCAGAAACAAAAAAATAAAAATTGCTGGAAAAGCTCAGTAGGTCTGGCAGCATCTGTGGAGAGAAATCAGAGTTAACATTTCAAGCCAGAACTGAGGAAGGTCACTTGACGAAAAACTTTAACTCTGATTTCTCTCCACAGACGCTGCCAGACCTGCTGTGTTTTCCCATCAATTTCTATCAATGCTGTTGAAAGATAAGGGAGATACTACCTAGGTACAAGATAAAGAGAAATCTTTTCCATTCAGAGTTTTGTGAATCTTTGGATCATCTCTGAGCATCTCCATCTCTGAGCATTTTTAAGGTAGAGATTTATTGATTTGTAATTGCCAAGGCTATGGGAATGGGGTGGGTAAATTCAATTGAATTGTTCGTTCTGTCATGATCTTCCTGAATATTGTGGCATGTTTGATGGGCTGAATGGCCCACTCCTTTTTTTATATTTCACACATTTGTTTCATTCTGGTTCCATTTTTATTGTCCTTTTATAAAAAAAAATATTTGACTGGTGTTTCAATCCATTAATTCCCTATTCCCTGCAGTTCCTTTGTTTCCCATTGATTGGATAGCCTTTGACCTTTGGCTCGAATCAATTTCCATTTTAGTTATTTCTGACACTATCTGCTTATGTTTTTATAGTCACAATTTCTTCCTACTCTTCCAATTTCAAAGAATAATTTGTTTTGCTGAAGAATGTAGTCAAGTTATGAAGCAATTTTTGATCTAAAATATTGTTCACTTTGTCATTTCAACTGTTTGATGCGATGTTAAATATTTTGATTTTCTTTGATGGTGCACTGTTCAGGCAAAAGATTGGACACTATGCTGTGCCATTTAGAGTTCTTGATTTAACAATAATGTTTGCACACAGATTTAGAAACTGATGTTTCTGCTTCGAAGATAAGGCAAGTTTAAAGGGACATAATAAGGTGAATAGCAAAGGTCTTTTCCCAATGGTAAGGGAGATCAAAACTAGAAAGCAGAGGTTTAAGGTGAGAGGTGAAAGATTTAAAAAGGACCACAGAGGATGGTGTGTTTATGGAATGAACTGCCAGTAGATGCAAGTACAGTTACAATATTTAGAAAATGTTTGGGCAGGTACATGAATAAGAAAGATTTAGAGGGATACAGTCCAAGTGCAGGCAAATGGGATTGATTTGGTTTGGGAAACTTGGATGAGTTGGAGTGAAGGGTCTCATTCTGTGACTTTATAAGTCCTGAGTGAGAGGACCAGAAATACTCTGTGTGACCCCACGAATCCCTCCTCCTCCTATGACCCATCCTGCATACTTTGTGACTTTCAGTGTGCCTGTGCTGTCATGGTACCAACTGTCCCATTCTAAAGAATTGCGCCTTATTTTCACTGACTGTCCTTTGATAATTAAGGGATGTCTTTTGTCCCTTATTTCTAGGATGGTCTGTGGGAGACTAAGGCCTGGATGTTCGCTCCTGAGATGGGTATGCAGATCTTTGCACTTGCCTCGGGTGATAGTGCCTCTGATACTGGAATATTCATTCCATATGTGAGGGTTGGAGCTGAACACAACCATCCTTGCATACCTTGGGACTCTCCAACCACACGGGATCAATGTGGATTTCATCAGTTTCCTCAGTTCTCCTCCCCCTACCTTATCCCAAATCCAACCTTCTAACTCAGCACCGCCCTCTTGAACATCTTCCTTCCCACCATCCTCTCCGAACTCTCACCTTCACCCCCACCTTTATCTACCTATCGCATTCCCAGTTATCTTCCCCCCAGCCCCACCCTCCCCATTTATCGCTCAGCCCACTTAGGCCACAAGCCTCATACCTGAGAAAGGGTTTGTGCTCGAAACATTGATTCTCCTGCTCCTCAGATGCTGCCTGACCTGCTGTGCTTTTTCAGTGCCACACTCTCGGACTCTGACTCCAGTATCCTCATTTTCTCCTCCTTGGATGCTGCTCAAAACAAAAGCTTCTTAAGGTCAAAGGACATTGTGTTCCAGGACACAATCCAAATTTAGTTAACTAATACTGAGCCCTGGAGCTATATTCTCTATCACATGTCCACTAGCTCCCCACACCTACCCATGCCAACTCTTACCAATATATTTATGCTCCCATTCCAAATGTACCTTTATATCCTTTTCACCAACTCATGTCCCTGTACCCACCTCCTATGGCTCTGTCTTTATTCCATGACAAATCATGACCCCCACTCATCGCCATTGCCCTTTGTAGCTCCGAGGGCAACTTAGCATCAACTTAGGTGCCCAAATACCACCATTTGCTCTTTCAGTTTCCAAGCTAACTCTCCCAGTATCCACCATGGGTAGACCTCAGGATCCACGCTGAAATAAAGTGAAGCTCGAAGTGCAGAATCTTCCCAGACTCTGAACAGCACAGGCATTGGCAAGATTGTTGGGAAAATCATGTGAGATCAGCATGAGAAGATTCTAACAGAATGTGAGGACGGCAGATGCTGGGGATCAGAGTCAAAAGGTATGGCACTGGAAAAGCACAGCAGGTCAGGCAGCATCTGAGGAGCTGGAGAGTCGACATTTCGAGCATCAGCTCTTCATCAGAAATGTCGCAAAGAGATTCTTGTGAGGAACCAAAGGTCTAATTTAACAATCAAGAGTTGAAAGACAAGAATCTCACTAGTCAGTGCTCAGTGATCTATTGCATGTATAGCGTGCACAACTATCTTGCTATTAATTAATCACTCCTTATTGGTATGCAATTTCTTTTTCTGCCAATATTTGGATTGAAACGAGACAGCAACAATTCTCAACATTTTAAAAAAGACATAGGGGCAAATCTTTTACACAGCAAATGGTTCACATGTGGAATGGCCTTCCAGAGGAAGTGGTGGATATGAGTAATGTTACAATGTTTAAAAGACATTTCAACAAGTACATGAATACGAAATATTTGAAGGGATATGGGCCCGCTGCAGGCAGGTGGGACATGTTTAGTTTGGGATTATGATTAGCACAGACTGGTAGGACCGAAGGGTCTGTGTTGTATGACTCTAAAACTCTATGATTCTATGACAGTTAAGTCAGAATGGTTACCTGGTGATCCCATATCGCCACGGGCTCCTCTGGACCTCCACCTTAGACAGCAGTCACGGACAACTCAGGGTACACAATGGGCAGTGATTGCCCACACCCTGCCCATCCACATTGGCATTGGACATATACCATCCTCACTGCATGTTTACAGCAAATCGCCAATCATCAGCCAAAGTCTAGAGGCTCACAGCACTTATGTCTTGAGTTGCCCTCTAGTGCAGATTCAAAACCAGGCAGCAAGGCTTCATTGTCAGGAGTGACAAGTCAAAGTGGGTTAACGTGTTACTGTACATCAGTTTATCACATCAATCTCACATTTGCACCATGTGTTAGCAGAATGTATGGCAAATGTATTGCATCAACTACAGAGGAACCTCGATTATCCGAACGAGGTGGGCGGGGCGTATTTTGTTTCGATGATTGACTATTCAGATAATCAGTTTGACCTTAAACAAGGGAAGCCATATTGATCTAACACTGTGCTCTACCAGAGAGTTTGTTTAAATCTATAATTTTGATGACTCTGCTATTTAAGCAAACTGATCATTTTGCAAACTTTTGCAAATTGCAGACTAAACTGAGAAGGACTAAACCCTTACCATCACATAAGTATATGAAATCCCAGCATTGCACAAGGTGCCGAACAGCTTCTACAATCACAAGAGTATTTGTCAGTTTCTGCTGAACTCAGTGTCACGATAGAAAGACAGAAGCCCAGCCTCGTACATGCGTTTACCTTCTCTGCCATTTTTTTCATGAACAGCCCGGTAAAGTGACAGGAATAAAGCGCTTACCTTTGCAAAGGGCTGTGTAACTAAAAAATGTCCAGTCGCTGATGCTTGAGGTGCTTGTGTTTCCTTGTTTTTGCCAACGTTTTCACAAGTTCTTCAGTACAGATGGTCCAAATTCACTTATCTCTTTGATGTCACGTTTCTACAGGACCTTGAGATCTAGTTTGGATAACCTGAAATTCGGATAATTGATATTCAGACAATTGAGGTTCCTCTGTGAATGGCCATGTCTCAAAGTCTAAGGGGAGTAGTCCTCAATCAGGACAAGGGAGACATCCTTAGTGAGGAAATCATAGCACAGTAAGTCAAGAACAGTATCCAACACCAAGCCAGCTGAGGTGGTCAGCATCAGAGGGGTCTCAACCTCTACAGTCTAGGGAATGGGCCATGGCCAGTCCTGTGGGTTCAGTGCAACCAGCCCAGTGAGATGCACAGAGATCAGAGTCTGGTCAATCATCAGTCAGCATTGTCTGTCCAGGTTGGTCAAGTAGCTTGTCTGCGGTCAATCCTGTGGGTCTGCAATTAAAAGTCAAGGAGGATTACCAGGGACCAGGAAGGAAGCCAGGGAACTCAATCTGGGGTAGTGAAGGCAGTACTATAAGAAACAGAGGGGAAAACAACTGTGAAAGGGACAACCCAATACATGGGAGGATGGAGACTCTGCAGCATAGAAGACGATGGGATAGTGCAGGAGGGGGTGAGTCATTGACAGTCAGTACCCCCTGAGCTTCAAAGGGATGACAATGCCATACCCTCTCCAGCCTGAAGATTCGATCTGCCTAGGGTCAGGGGTATAGTGTGGAGATGAAAACCTAGATACCCTGGTTGGGTGGGAAGCTGGTAAAGATCACAGCCAATGGGGCTTGATGAGGACGGGAATGTGAAGATTGGGGCGGGTCACCTAGACTGAGAGGCTGACTGTGTGACTTACTGTGTGAAGCATGACCACCACTTCCTTCCATTGTGACGGAAATTACACAATGGAGATAAAAATGGCTGCCAGCACACCCAGAGTAGATGGGTTAAGTACTTTATTCAGTCAGATGAGGGTTCCACTTTTGAACAATGTGAGACCCTCGAAAGAGGAGCAGCCTTAAACAGATGTTCTCACAGTCTGGGTGAAAGAAGCCTGTGAGTATTAAATGCTGTGGTGGAACCTTGAGCATTGATCTATTGGGTGGATTCTAAACCCTGGCCCCATGGTCTCTTGGCCACACCCTGCAGCATTTTGAAACAGCCACGATAATGCCTGGGATGTACTGCGGCCCGGAAAGAATGACTTAAACTGCAAAAGTAGCAATCACCTCCAAAGGTCCCTGAGCCTGGTCATGGAGCAGGGGTTGCTCACCTCATGCCTTGAACCACCAAAGATCGGGTAGCGCTGTGGATGGCCGGGCTCTGTAACTTCAGTCTTGTAGCAGCAGTGGGGCAGCCTTCACACTCCCAGCCGAGGAAGACATATGAGCATATCTTTACAAATGTGAGAACGTGTTTACAATGAAATGTCACCCCAGGCCACTGATGTGCCCTCCGATGGTCATTATCTTCCTTTCCCTCCCACTGTATCTTACAGCAACCCTGGGGTCTGCAGCTGGGTGGAGGGAGCCTTCCCTACAGTGCAACCTGTGGCCTTGAGTTGGGTGACCCCAAGGACTATTTGTTTCTAGAGAGCTCAGAAGTGCCTAGTGTGTCCTGCGCAGAGTAAGTGCACCCTCAACTAGAACCTCCAGAGGGCAGAGGTGGGGTGGCAGGCAGGGTGGTGATGGGAGACCCAGCCACCTCGGCAGTGTCCTGAGAGGAGATGTCTGGGTGGCCTGGGTGTGGTTCCTCCTCCACCTGAATGCCCACTGGCACCACTCCATCTCCTCCTGAGGAAGGGGGCACCTGGACTGGGGGAAAAGTTCCTCATCTCCCTGTCAGCTTGAGGTGATGGAGTCCAGTCTTTGCACAATTCCAGAAGACCCTGAGGGTGCTAGACCTGGCTCACCATGGCAATATACTCACATGACCATAGCACAAATGGCGTTGCTGCAGTCCTTGGCGTCAGTTTGCCCATTGTCTCCTCTCTAGGAATTCTCTGGCATATCTTTGCTTAGCCTGTCCCAGGATGGATGTGTTGTCCCAGTCGAAATGGTGGTTTTTTCCTCCGTGTGTAGGGCTATGAGGGAGAGAGGGTCGTGTCTTTTTGTGGCTAGCTGGTGTTCGTGTATCCTGGTGGCTAACTTTCTTCCTGTTTGTCCTACGTAGTGTTTGTGGCAGTCCTTGCATGGAATTTTGTAGATGACGTTGGTTTTGTCCATGGGTTATACTGGGTCTTTTAAGTTTGTTAGTTTTTGTTTGAGAGTGTTGGTGGGGTTTGTGCTCTACTAGGATTCCGAGGGGTCTCAGTAGTCTGGCTGTCATTTCTGAAACTTCTTTGTTGTATGGTAAGGTGGTTAGGGTTTCTGGCTGTGTTTGGTCTGCTTGTCAATGTTTGTTCTTGAGGAATCTGCGGACTGTTTTTTTTGAGTATCCGTTCTTCTTGAATACGTTGTATAGGTGGTGGTATAGGGAGAGAAGAAGCTTTGAAAAGGCAAGTTTCGAGTCAGAACAGCAGGCATGAACTTTAGAATCACAGAGATCAACGAAACTCTAGTAATGTGCAATACTAAATTCATAGAAGGAAAAATTCTAGAACATGTTCTAGAACAAGGCCCCAGACAAGATGGGGCAAAGGGCTGATCCTGTACTGTACTGTTCTATGTTCTAAGTGCAACAATTCCAATATTTAGGAAGCAAAATGTTGTCGATGGAAGGAATAACATGGAAATAAGGCTAACAGTGGGGTTATATCTGTAAGAAGGTACAGCCATGAAACAGGAAGTTGAACAGGCAACTCAAAACCCAAATCCTAAAAATCTTGATTTTTTTTATGGATGTGAGACTTGGGACTCTACAGAAAAAGGAAATCAAAAATTGCTAAATAACTTTCAGTTGTGCATTTGGAGGGAGAATGGAAAAATGAGCTGGAAAGAAAACTAGTAAATGACGCAGTGTTGAGGAGAGTCAACAAAGAAATTTGCTGAACATATTTAGGAAAAGACAGAGAGAGACTGAGTAGGGCACATCATAAAAAGAAGAAAATGTGAAGGGAAGATTTCACAGAAAAAAAGGAAGGAAGAAGGGAATATCAATCCTGGATGGCTTGAAAATTGAAATTTCCAGAAAATTGGAAGATTGGCAGAGGATAGAGAGATATGAAAAAGGTTATGAAACAACGGTCAGCTACAAGCAGAGCTCACACAATGATAACTGCATGCAGTTCACAACTTCTGAATATTAGACTTACAAATGCTCATACCTACAGACAAGATTCCATATTAATTTTAAAGATCTGACCTGCTAGTGCTTTCTCATATTTATGAACAGCTATTTTATATTGTAGTGTATTGTGTTTTAAATTGCATGCACATTGACTGACAGATATACTCAAGAATGGAACTGATTTGTAACCTGGAGACTGTCGGTGTATATAGTAGTTCAGAATTTAGACAACCAGCTTAACGTCTGAGGTTCGCTGCTTAAAAATGGGCACTGGGTAAAAACAGAATCTCAGTTAACCCTTACACTGCCCTTCTCTAAACCCAAAACATTTCCAGCAAGACACACTGAGATTCAGGCACAATTAGGAATCCTGAACCCATCATTTCCCATTGTCCCTAACCAGGATGTGTTCAGGCTCTTCTTAAATTTCTCCCTTCTCATTTCTATCCAATTTAAAAGTTTGTGAATAATCTAGTTCAGACTGAAGTGGGAGAAAACTTGAATATTTATGGCTCACGTCAGTTAAGACTTCTAAATTATTATAACTATTCGCAAAAGCTGTCATTGAGTTTCTAAGCTTACAGAAAACAGGATTCCCTTTAAAGATGTGACAGTCCTGTCTGATAACCTGCTTCCTTTAAATACTCTCTGTAACATAATAAAAATGTCAAATTAAAAAGGGGCAAATTTCATATTTTATGACTTTGAACTTTTTCTTTTCCACTGCCATGACAGCTGACATTTGGAAAAAGTGATGAATTGTCTCCCAGTTGCTTTTTTAGTGTCAGAACTTCTGTGAAATGTTTTTGCACGCCATTTTGCTACACAATGTGTTGAGAATGGACTTCAAATGTCTCCTGTGATGCAGCAGCACTTATTCAGTCTGCCCCTCTATTTCTAATCTTCTAATCTGTTACACTGCACTCAGGAAGCTTGGAAAGAACACTATCTATCATACATTAAATTTTAATTCACTTCTTCCTCCATTCTAGAAGCCATTACCCAACTATTGGTGATTTACCTCATCTCCTCTCCTGCTGCTTTTTTTAAAATAGAAGATGTCTTAATTTCTTTAGATATGACCTTCCCTTTACAAATCTATGCCAGCTCTCTCTGATCAGCCCAAAATTCTTCAAGTACTCAATCAGTCTGACATAAATTATATATTACAATATCTCCCAATAACAGACTAGGTCTATAATTTCCTCACCTTGTATTTTGCACATTTCTTCAATAATGAGGTTGTTTTCAATTATTCAGTCGAAAAGAATATTATGTGAATCAAAAGCGTTTTGAAAAATTCTTGTGTAATTCCCTCAATAGCTCAAATGTTAACTTTATTGAGTTCTTTCCCTTGACTCATAATGAATTTTCTGGGAATGTTCCTTTCTCCTGTGTAAAGACTGACACAAAATATCCATTCCACAAAGAGGTGGTGGCAAAGTGATAATGTCATTGGAATAGCCACTTCCCTCTCCAAGCTGTTCCAGGATAGATACAATGCTGATAACTACTCAATAGAAAATTGCTCAGGTATGTCTCACATACAAAAAGCAGGAAAAATCCAACAAAGCTAATTATCACCCCATCAGTTTACTCTCAATTATCAGTAAAGTGATGGAAGGTGTTTTCAATAGAATATCAGGCAGCACCTGCTCAGTGATGGCCAGTTTGGGTTCTGCCGGGGCCACTTAGCTCCTGACCTCGTTGCAGTCTTGTTTCAAATATGGACAAAATAGCTAAATTCCAGAGGGAGGTGAGAGTGATAGCTCTTGACATCAAGGCTGTATTCAACTGATTGTGGCATTAGAGAGCTCTAGCAAAGCTAGAATCAACAGTTATTGGGGGCAAAGTCTCTGGTGGTTAGAGTCATAGCTGGTACATGGAAAATGGTCACGGCTGTTGGAGGTCAGCCATCTCAGCCCCGGAACATCTCTGCAGGAATTCCTCAGGGTAGTGTCCTAGGCACAACCATCTTGAAATGCTTCTTCAATGACCTTCCCACCATCATAAGGTCTGAAGTGGGGGCGTTTGCTAATGATTACACCATGTTCAGCACCATTCACAACTTCCAAGATACTGAAACATTCCATGTCTAGATGCAACAAGATCTGCACAAAATCAGGCCTGCATTGACAAGTAACAAACATTATTTGTGTCATACAAACGCCAGGCTATGGCCATCTCCAATAAGAGACTATCTAACCACCACCGCTTGACATTCAAAGATATTCCCATCACTGAATTCCCCATTATAAATATCCTGGAGATAACTATTGAGCAGAAACTGAACTGGACCACCAGTGGCTACAAGAACAGGTCAAATGCTACAAATAGTGTGGTGAGTAACTCACCTCATGACTCCCAAATCCTGTTCATTATCTACAAGTCACAAGTCAGGAGTGTGATGGAATATTCCCCACTTGCCTGGATATCAGCTGCTCCATTTGACACCATCCAGGATAAAGTAGCCCACGTGACTGGTGCCATGTCCATAAACATTCATCACTGCACTGATAATATTCAGTAGCAGCAATGTGTACTATCTATAAGACACTAAAAAGTCCTTAGGCAGAACTTGACAAACCCATGACCAGTTCCATTTTAAAGGGCAAAGTCAGAACCTACATGGGGGCCATCACTGTCTTCAAGTTCTCCCCTAAGCAACTCATTGTCCTGATTTGGAAATATATTGCCATTTCTTAGGTACCATTAGGTCAAAATCCTGGCATTACCTCCCTAACAGAGTTGTGGGTCTACCTAAAGCACATGGATTGCAGCAGTTCAAGAAGGCAGCTCAACACCACCTTCTCCAATTAGGAATAGGCAAGGACACCCACAGCCCAGACAAAAACAATACTTGTAAGCCAGAACTCCAAGGGGAATGTCTTCAAATCCCACCATGGCAAATGTTCAAAGATGAATCCCATACTGTAACATCCAGTAAGTGCTATTGAGTGATTAAGCTACCTTGAGTGAAATAGAGCATTGTGGTTGTTTAAATGTAAATGTGAGCATCCGGGTTGTTATTTGATACTACTGCCAAGGACGATGGATGCATTAGACACAGGTCACCATTAAAAAACCAGTAATAACAAACATACTAACCCAGTGGTGACCATGTAGCTACTAGACCCATCTGTTTCACGAATACACTTTGGAAAAGGAAACTTGCCACCCTGACTCCACTGTGGTTTCCTTTGTTCTCTGACTTGTTCTTGCCTGCCTTGTCTAATTAACCTGCTCTCTTCAACTTCGGAACCATCTTCATCTGTCTCTCTATTCTCACTACTACTGAGGATCTCACCCACCGAACACCAACACCACTACCCCCCTTTCCCACCCCTCCCAAATAATCCAAAAATCTGAACCCCGACAAACGCACCCTTTTTGTCAGTCACTGATTTATCTGGCTTATCTCCCAATCCCTACTAAGTAGTTATATGGCAGCGCAAAGTATTGTTGAATAAAAGCCACATTTTGTTCACATTTTGTGTCTTTCCTCATTAGAGTATTTTGGAAAGAGAAAGCCAACATTTATACTGCAGGAGAGAAGTGTGCTGATTGATTGGTAATTTGGTACTTGATTGGAAGAAATATTGCCATGGAGAATGCATCCGCTATTGCTGATTGACAGAGCACAACCAGGCTTTGTTTAAATGTTAAACTAGACAGCTAGACCCTGCATCAGAGCATTGCCTGAGAAATGAACCATTGAAGGGTGTCACTTATTTCTGTTGAGTTAAAACAGGCACAGTTTTCATACATGGCTGTTCTTGTCTGAAAACAACATGTCTGAGTATTTGTAGCTTCCAGTGCACATGAGAGCACTGCATTCAACCTGACTGATCATCCAAAATTGGCTTTCAGCATAATTCCTTGAACCATAAGACCATATGATCCAAAAAAATTAGGAACAGTTGTAGGCTATTCGGCCCTCCTCCATTCAATAGGACCATGACTAATCCAACATTCCTCACACCAACTTTCTGACCTTTTCCCCATAACGCCTGATTCCCCTACCCAATCAAGAATCTATCTGTCTATCACAGCCTTAAATATACACATAGACTCTGCCCCACAGCTCTCAGTGGCAAGACTCTTGACCCTCTGTGAGAAGACATTCCTCCTTATCTCAGTCTTAAGTTGGTGTCCCTGTATCCCATTCAGGATTATCCAGTAAATGCAGTCCAGTTGCAGCATCATATCCAATTTAGAACTTGGTTGAGTTTCTCAGCACGGGTGGACTGGATACTTGCTCAGCGCAATCTAAATGACTTGACAGCTCCATAGAGTTTACTCACCGTAAAATGACCTTTAAATTCTACTTCCAGCAATCTCAAGGAGTACCGGAACCTCCCAAAAAGGGCACCAATACCTTTCCAAGGTGAACCCAAGATCTCCAAAGAACTCAGTAGGTTTAGACCATTTACCCAAAATCCCATGAGTTGAGTTCAGAAAATTGCAGGGGAAAAAGAAATTGCTCCTCAATGCAGGTAGTTTTAAGTGTGTTTTTTCAGAATCAGCCATTTTGGATAAAACTGGATAAGAATTCAGAGCAAGAAGTTTATTTGTGTTTGGATAAGAAAGATCATTGTTTCAATCTCCAGTCACTATTGAGTAGCTGGACTCAGTTATGGAGGTATTTTTTCATCCACAGGACGAGGGAGTCACTGGCTAGGCAGCATTTATTGTCCATCCCTACAGGTCAACCACATTGCTGTGGGTCTGGAGACACCTGGAGGCCAGACCAGGTAATCATGACAGTTTCCTTCCCTAAAGGCATTAGTGAACCAGATGGGTTTTTCTGACAATCGACAATAGATACATGGTCATCATTAAATTCTTAAATCTAGATATTTATTGAATACAAATTCCACCATCTGCCGTGGTGTGATTTGAATCCAAGTCCCCAGAAGGTTATCTGGATCTTGGGATTAACAGTCCATTGCCTCCCCTATAATTGGGGGCAGGATAAAAATAAAGTCAACCATCTGCAGTTCCTGCTTGCTGTTCCATGACACAAGGGAGTTAGGAATGTGGTAGAGATGTGGTAGGTGTGACAGGCCTTATATTGAATGACACAACTGGAACAAAATCTCAAACCAGTAAGTGAGGCCCTCCCATACTCTCATAAACCCCTGTGACAGTCTCTGATGTGTTTCTGGAGGCAATGTATCCAATTTAAACCCTCACCCAACTCTTCCTCCCCAGAACAAAGATCCTGCTCTTCAGCACACAGAACAGTACAACACAGGAATGTGTCTCTTTGCCCCATGATATTGTGCTGAACATGATGCCAAATTAATCTAATCCCTTCTGCCATAAACTCCATTCCTTGCATATTTATGTGTTTACCTAAAAGCCCCTGAAACACCCCCATCATATCTGCCTCCAACACCACCCTGTCAGCATGTTCTAGACTTCTACCACTCTTTGTGCAAAAAAACTTATCCCCCACATCTCCTTTGAACTTCCCCCTCTATACCTTAAATGCATGCCCCATAGTTTTAGACATTTCAACTCGAGAGAAAAAAATTGACCATCAACTCTATTATGCAGCTCATAGTTTTATAAACTTCTATCAAGTCTCCCCTCAGCCTCAGCCACTCCAGAGAAAACAACCTGAGTTTTTCTAGCCCCTTCCGACAGCTCATACCCTCTAATCCAGGCAGCATCCTCGTGTACCCTCTCCAAAGCCTCCTCATCCTTCCTGTAATGTAGCAACCAGAGTTGAATGTCTAAGTACGGCCTAACCAAAATTTTGTAAAGATGCAACAGGACATCCTGAGTCTTGTACTCAATTCCTCGAACAATAAAGACAAGCAAGCTGTACACCTTCTTTACCACTCTATTTACTTGTGTGGCCACTTTCTTGGAGCTTTAGACATTAACCCCAATATCACACTACATATCAATGCTTTTCAGGGTCCTGCCATTTAACTGTATATTTTTCCTTAACATTTGATCTCTCAAAAGTGCAGCACCTCAAATTTGCCCATATTAAACTCCAACTGCCATTTCTCTTGATCTATACCCCCGTGCATCCTTTGACAATCTTCTACACTACTCCACCGATCCTTATGCCATCTGCAAACTTACTAACCTACCAATCTACATTATTATCCAAGTCATTCATATATTTGGGGGACTTTCACTCAAGGCATGCATGCAGGGCAGAGAAACTTCCTGAGTTGCATCCAGAAGGATTGGCCTCTGTTTCAAACTTTAATGTATAATTACATCAAAGGTTAAAAATCACACAACACCAGGTTAGAGTCCAACAGGTTTATTTGGTAGCACTAGCTTTCAGAGTGCTCCAAAAGCTAGTGCTTCCAATTAAACCTGTTGGACTATATTCTAGTGTTGTGTGATTTTTAACTTTGTCCACCCCAGTCCAACACCAATACCTCCAAGTCATGGTGTACATCAAAGGTTAATGCCTTTAGGCTAAGTGACCAGTTGTGGTGTCTTGGGTTAGATCAATTCATGCCGCACAATCTAGAAATGTAACATGGTTCACAATCACCAATATTCAGAGATGCTTTTGCTCACTGGATAAAAAGAGAAGATAGGTGTAAGCCTTCAAAAAGAAACAATTAATCCAACAAATGTCAGAGACTGAACAGTTAACCTGCTGGAATTCTGCTTAACCTCATAATCCACAGTGCACAGATTTGATCAAGACATAAGAAATGCAACACCAAGACATTTTAAATAAGCATGAGAGGTATTGCTCACAGACTTCAAGATTCTGAGAAAAACAAAACAAATCACAGAAGACAGTACGAAAGCAAGTGCTTGCATTATTCATGAGGCAAATATGGTGTTTGCATCTAGATTAACTTGCCTTGTAAACGTTCTCTTAATTATGAGCCACGCGTCCATTGAGTTCGTATTTGTGAGAAGAACATAGCCTGGACAGCAATCACTAATTTACTTCATTTACGATTAGACTCTCAATACTCTGCATTTAAATTTATTTGATAACTATAATGAGAACAATTCAAGGGAGAAACTCTGGGTTTTGAGGTTGACTGACTGGAATGAGTTTCTTAAGAAGGAAACAAAACATATAATTATTGCAACTAAATCCTTTCTATGTTAATTACCAATGAAATCACACAATCTTATCCAAAGATATTATATCAGTCTAATCAATTTCCATTGAAAAACTAAGATTGAAGTATTTTAGGTTAGGACAATAAAAAAAAGTCTGTATTTCTATAGCACCCTTCATGTAGTCAACCAGCCAAGGCAATTTACGGGATCATTAACAAGCACAAAATTTGACATAGGTTTGAAAACCATTGGAAAGATGATTAACGAAATTCAGATTTTTTTGATGGAGCTTGGATTTTTAACACTTCACAGTATGGGTAGGCATAAATTGGGATAATCCATTTCTTCCCACGAGCCTGTTACCCAGAAAATAAGAATTTTTGAGATGCTTCTGAAAAAGACATTAATCCATTAAAGAATGAATGGAAAACAGATACTTTCAAAAGAATAAAGATGAGAGAAGGAAGAAGAATAAATAAAAAGGCATGAAAGATTAAAACTTGCAAAAACAAGGGATGAGAGTCTGACACGAGTTGAAAATGTGTTGCTGGAAAAGCGCAGCAGGTCAGGCAGCATCCAAGGAGCAGGAGAATCGACGTTTCAGGCATGAGCCCTTCTTCAGGAATGAGGGAAGTGTGCCCAGCAGGCTAAGATAAAAGGTAGGGAGGAGGGATTTGGGGGAGGGACATTGGAAATGCGATAGGTGGAAGGAGGTTAAGGTGAGGGTGATAGGCCGGAGTGGGGGTTGTGGGCGGAGAGGTCAGGAAGAAGATTGCAGGTTAGGAAGGTGGTGCTGAGTTCGAGGGTTGGGACTGAGACAAGGTGGGGGGAGGGGAAATGAGGAAACTGGAGAAGTCTGAGTTCACCCCTTGTGGTTGGAGGGCGGAAGATGAGGCGCTCTTCCTCCAGCCGTCGTGTTGCTATGGTCTGGCGATGGAGGAGTCAATCAATGGCCAAACAGCCAGAATCATTCAAAACAAGCTCTCCCTGAACCAGGATGAGTTTACATTTCTCATTATACTTTAGTGGCTATTGGAACAAAATAGCTCTTATTATGTCCAGGATTTGCATTGAGTACAACTCTGTTTGTGAAGTGAATTGGTTAAACCTGTTTAGCTTAGCTCCAAATTGAACAAAGTCAGTATCTCCTGGTATCATGCCAATTCTCAGGTGAATGGCAATTGATATTATAGAACAATCCAGTACTATACTGGGATTATGATTTCATTTGTTAAGAACGAGATCAAATAGAAACATCAAATGGTCTTTTGATCCCATGAATGGGCTTTCATTCACAGAGCAACGAGCAAAATGGACCAGAATAGTCATGAATTGGCATTGAACAGCATTACACTGTCTTATTCTCGAAGTTGATTATTCAGTAAAAATCAGATTGGAGCAAAACGTTTTGATCTGTTATAAAAGTATTCATTGGATACCACATATGGCCAAAGTTCAGTTATGGTGAGTGTACAGAAATGCGGTGCTAAGAGTATACATAACATCTTAAATGTAGAAAAACATTCTCAGGTGAAATTTGTCCTAAATCTGCATTAGGAGATTAGGAACTAATATTGGTCATTGATAAATAAGGTAGGTGGGCTTTGGGACAGAGAAATGGAATAAGAAATTAATCACAGAATCCTCCAGCTTACAGACAGGCCCTTTGGCCCAAACTGGTCCATGACGACCAAAGTATCCGTCCACGCTAACCCCATTTCCTTACACTTCACCCATATCCTCCCAATCCTTTCCAATCCATGTATTTGTCCAAATGCCTTTTAAATGCTGTTAATGTACCTGCCTCAACCACTTCCATTGGCAATTCATTCCATTTGCGTGCCACCCTCAGTGTATAAAGTTTGCCCTCAGGTTTCCTTTTATTCTTTCCCCTCTAACCTTAAACTGATGCCCTCTAGTCCTTGATTCCCCAGTCCTGGGAAAGAGACTGAGTGCATTCACCCAATCCATGCCTGTCATGATTTTATACACCTCTATAAGGTCCCCCCTCTCAGTCTCCTACGCTCTAAAGAAAAATGTCCGAGCTTGTCCAACTTATCCCTATAACTCAGACCCTTGGGTTCAGGAAACATGCTTGTAAATTTCTTCTGCAGTCTTTCCAGTTTAATAACATCCTTCCTATAGCAAAGTGACCAAAATTGAACACAATGTTCCAAGTGCGGCCTCATCAATATCCTATATAACTGCAAAATAACTTTGCAACTTCGATACCCACTGCCCTGACTGAGGAAGGCCAGTCTGCCAAAAGCTTTCTTCACTGTCCTGTCTTTCTATGACTCCACTTTCAAAGAAGCATGTACCTGAACTCAAAAATCCCTCTGTTCCACTACACTCCTTAAGGAGGAGAGCGTGAAGACATTCCTGATAAAGAGCTTATGCTCGAAATGTTGGCTCTCCTGTTCCTTGGATGCTGCCTGACTGGCTGTGCTTTTCCAGTGCTACACTTTTAGACTACACTCTTTAAGGCCCTACCATTCACCGTGAAACTCCTACCTTGATTTGACTTTCCAAAATGCAAGACCTCACACTTAACTATATTAAACTCCATTTGCCATTTGTTGGTCCACTTCCCCATCTGATCAAGGTCCTGCTGCAATTTCTGACAACCTTCCCACTATCCATTATACCACCTATTTTAGTGTCATCAGCAAACTTATTAGTCATGCCTTGTACATTCTCATCCAAATCATTAATACAGATAACAAGCAGCAGCGACTCCTGAGGCACTCTAGTAGTCACAGGCTTCCAGTCCGACAAGCATCCTTCCACTATTACCCTTGCTTCCTACCATCAAGACAATTTTGTATTGAATTTTCCAGCTCCCCCTGGATTCCATGCCATCCAACCTTCCACAGCAGCCTACCATGTGGAACCTGATCAAAGGCCTTACTGAAAAACATATAGACTATGTCTACCACCCTGCCCTCATTAACCTTCCTGGTCACTTCATCAAAGAATTCTAACATATTTGTGAGGCATGATCTCCCATTCATAAAACCATGCTGACCACCCCTAATCAAACCTTGTCTTTCTGAATGCTTGTATATCTTATCTCAGAATCTTCTCAAATAACTTACCCATCACAGATGTTAAGCTTGCTTGTCTACAGGTCTTAGACTTTTCTTTGCAGCCCTTCTTAAATAAGAGCATAACATTTGCTATCCTCCAGTCTTGTGGACCTTTCCAATGGCTGATGATGATGCAAAATTATCAGCTAGGGCCCCCACAATTTCTTCTCTAGCCTCTTGCAGTGTTCTTGGATATATCTGGTCAGGACCAGGAGATTTATCTACCTTTATGCATTCTAATACATCCAACACCTCCTCTACTGTGATATGGACTGTCCACAAGATATTACCACTATCGTCCCCAAATTCCCAAGTCTCCATGTCTTTCTCCATGGTAAACACAAAGGAGAAATATTCATTGAGAACCTTGCTCATCACCTGCAGTTCTAACACACTTTGGTCCTTGCAATTTCGATGCAGTTATTCTTTTTTGTTTAATATACTTCAAGTACCTCTTTGGATTCACCCTAATCTTCTCAGCCAAGGTTATCTCATGTTCCCTTTTTGCCCTCCTGATTTCCTTTTTCAGTAAACTCCTGTATCCCCTAGGTGGGTGATCTAGGCATTATTTAGAATGAAAGTTAACTGCTGTGTTGATTCATGACCCAGCTAAAAGTGGTAAGAATGGTTGCATCCAATAAGTGCCTTTATTTCAGCATTAAATGTGGATTACGAGAAGCAATGGCTTATTTCCTTCAAACTGAGCAAAACTTACTCAGATTGCTCAGTTTAGCCAATATCGGTTCCACTGCTACTTTTCAGTTCACAGAGAACCAGCAGATAACCTAGAGGCTAACTTTGAAAGGTAACTCGACAGTAAACAACTTCTCTACATGTTTACTATTAAATTTGGCAGTCCTGTAAAAAAAACCCTTTCACTTTTGGATTTTCTAATCATTACATATCCTCCTTTTCCCTCTCTCATCCTGACCCGGCCTAAGTATCTGGGTTGCATTGTACACGTTCGTCATAGAGTCATGCGACACAGAAATAGACCCTTCGATCCTACCAGTCTATCCCACCTGCTTGCTCCTGGCACATATCCCTCCAAACCCTTACTATTCATGTACTTATCTAAGTGTCTTTTGAACATTGTAACTATGTTCACATCCATCACTTCCTTCAGAGGTTTGTTATAGGATACAGTGGGATAGAAATCAGTTGCAGCTATGGACAGAGAAATGGCAGCTGGAGTTTAATCCAAGTAAGTGGCTGTGAGGGGATGGGTCTTAGGAGATCAAGTATTAAGGAAAAGTATACAGTTAATGACAGAGCCCTGAACAGCATTGACACACAGAGGAATCTTGGGGTTCAAATCATTTGCTCCATGAAAGTGGCCAGACAAGTAGATAGGGCGCTAAATGTGTATGGCAAGCTTGTCTCTATTGGCCAGGGAATTGAGTATAAGAGTCAGGATGTCATGTTGCAGCTTTATAAGACTTTAGTTAGGCCATACTTAGAAAATTGCATTCAATTCTGGTCACCACATTACAGGAAGGATGTGATGATTTTGGAGAGGATGCAGAAGAGATTTACTAGGATGGTGTCTGGGTTAGAGAGTATGATCTATAAGGAGAGGCTAGAAAATTTCAGTTTGTTTCTTCTGGAGTGGTGAGGCTGAGGGGAGGTTTGATAGAAGTCAATAAAATTGTGAGATGGATAGAAATGGTTGACAGTCAGATGCTTTTTTCCAAGGTTGAAATGTCTACAATGAAGGGGCATGCATTTAAGGTAGTGGTGGTGGTGGGAGGTGTTCCAAGGAGATGTGAAGGACAAGTTCTTCAACAGAGAGAGTGGCAGGAGTCTGGAACATAATGTCAAGAATAGTGTTAGAGGGAGTTACGATAGGGACATTTAAGAGACTTTTGGATAAGCAGACAAATGTGCAAGGAATGGAGGGCTTTGGACCTAGGGCAGGCAGACTGGAAAGGCCCATTCCAATCTCCGTTCTATGTTCTAACTTCATTTCACATGCGAACCACTGTCTGTGTAAAAACATTTGCCCCTCATGTCTTTTTTTAAATTTTCTCTCCTTTCACCTTAAAGATATGCCCCTATCTTGAAACTCCCCATCCTAGGGAAAAGACACCAACCGTCTGGAATTGGGAGTGAAAGAAAAGGCGAGAGGCAGTTAATAAAAATGTTTGATAGGAAAATGATTTGTTCGTTACAAATGGAAGTAGTGTTCTAGAGTTCTGCAATTGTTAGGGAGTTTATACACGGAGATAAACTTTCATTAAATAACAATGGTGAATTAATTGAAAGCATATTGTAGAAAAAACCAGAAAAAGTAAGCTTGCTGTAATTCCAAGATGTTTGCATTTTAGTTCACTGACATTTTCAAGCAATGAAATGGGCACTTTCCTTCATGAAAATGATTAAAAAATATATCATCTGCGGAGCTACTGAGTGAGTGTAATATTTTGTATGTTAAAGAACTATTGAGTTTATCAATGAGCCTTAATTTATCAAATCGTGACTGCGACTCAGAGTGAATTGTATTAGCACATTTTAATTATAATTCGGGATCAACACCTCATGTCTTTGTCAGGCAATATATCATTGAGAGGAAATAGTGCAAGAAATGCCTTGTGTCACTTCCATCACATGTTACACATAGGGTAATGCAGTAGTGTACTGACATGACTTCTGTCTGTACATAATGGATTTCCTCAATAAGATGGTTTGCCCATTACCTTTTCATGAATACACTGCCCTTTTAAAAATAACGTGAAAGGATGAGAGCAGTTGTATTTGGCAATAAATAAGCAACAGTTAAGGCCTTGGCTTCCGTCCACAATAACCATGCTCTGGTGGCTAATTAAGGATGTCAAGCAATAAGATCTGAAACTATAAAAAAGTAATGAAAATTGATTGACCCAGTTCTTACCTTTAGCATTAGCCAGAATGCGTTGTCCACAACATGAATTCTGCCTCACACTTCATTTAATAATGGAACAGTTGAATATCTTCTTTGTTGGTACAAGAACAGTGACTCACAGACAGTTTGTTGAATATTAGAAGCCACAAAGAGCAATGCAGTATTTATTTCAAGGAATGCCATCCAGATATTTAACATGCCAATGTTTAAGAATTCTGATCTTGATAGCATGTCTGATTTAAACAAGCCATTCATGTTTGATTTGGAATCTAGCTAAAGTGGTGTCAACAAAATCTTCTCTCTGTGCTGACTCATTGAAAGGAATAAAGGCATTGTCATTCTATCCATTCTCTGGACGTAGAATGCAGGATATATGAACTTAATACCTCGGAACAGAAATAGACTATTGGCCCTTCATGCCTGCTTCAACATTTATTAAGATCGTGGTTGATTTGGTTGTGGTCTCATCTCCATTTCCATGTCTGCATACCATTACCCTTGACTGTCTTGTTTGTTAAAACTCTATCTAATTCAGCCTTGAATAAATTCAGGGATTGAGCCTTCATGAAATGCTGGGGAAAAGAATTTCACACAATAATAATTCTCTGCAAAAACAAAATCTCATCACCTCTGATAAAAGGGAGAGTTGTTATTCTTAACCTTTGCCTCTTAGTTTCAGTCTCCACCACAAGAGGAACTATCTTCAGTCTTATGTTTCAATAAGATGAATGTGGAGGAATAAATTCCAAAGGGTGTAGATCTAATACAATGGATCAAA
Organism: Chiloscyllium plagiosum; assembly: GCF_004010195.1. Taxonomy (NCBI): domain Eukaryota; kingdom Metazoa; phylum Chordata; class Chondrichthyes; order Orectolobiformes; family Hemiscylliidae; genus Chiloscyllium; species Chiloscyllium plagiosum. Next base: position 10,640,579 of record NC_057743.1, on the reverse strand, counting down.
CATATTCGTTCTGTCTTTATTAGGTCTCCATTTCATCCCAACAATGAGTTGAGTGAACCTTCCCTAAATTGCTTCTCAAGAAATAAGTAATACACAGTTCTCCAAATGCTGGCGCACTAATGTCTTGTACTGTTGCAGTGAATACTCTCTGCTTTTATATTCCATTCCCCTTGCATAAAACAACATTCTATTTTATTTCCTAACACTTGCTGGATCTGCATACTTACTTTGTGACTCATGTACCAGGACACTCAGAACCCTCTGTGTTACTGATTTTTGCAATGTACTTCCAATTGATTAGCATACTTTTTCCATTCTTTTGGCGAAAGTGGATTAGTTCACATTCACTTATATGCCATCTGCATAACTTTTGTCCACTTACTTAAACTTTTATATCCCTTTGCAAACTCATTACTTTCTCTTGAAAATGTGTTTTCCTGTTTAGCTCCATGCCATTAGCAAATTTCAATCCATACTTTTAGACACCTTAATCAAATCCTTATTGCAGATTGCAAATAGTCTTGGATCCAATTTTGATCCCTTATGCACTCCACAGATTGGCAATCTTGGAAAAACTCACTCGGGGGAGGTTCTTTTATACACAGGTCTATGTGTTGGTGACTCCCTAAGTCAGGGAACCTCCTCTCTCACTTTTCTCTAAGTGCTGCTATCTCGCTATCTCAGAAAACTACCTCCCCCCAAAACAATCGATAATTTAATTCAGTAAGCTAATGGGAATGAACTTTTTAGGACACAGACGAAGGCTAGAACATTTCTGAGATCTAAAACTCTGTGTCACACCACTCCCTATGATTACTCATCAAGCCGTTATGCATATTCATAAAGTAGGCTTCAAAAGTAGTGAGGAGAAAGTGAGGACTACAGATGCTGGACATCAGAGTTGAAGAGTGTGATGCTGGAAAAGCACAGCAGGTCAGGCAGCATCCAATGAACAAGTGAATCGACGTTTCGGGCACAAGCCCTTCAACAGGAATGAGGCTTGTGGGCCAAGGGGGCTGAGAGATAAATGGGAAGGGGATGGAGCTAGGAAGAAGGTAGCTGGGAATACGATAGTTAAATGAAGATGGGGGTGAAGGTGATACATCAGAGAGGAGGGTAGAGCAGATAGGTGGGAAGGAAGATAGACAGGTAGGACAGTTCAAGCGGGCGGTGCCGAGTTGGAAGGTTGGATCTGGGATAAGGTGGGGGTAATGGAAATGAGGAAACTGGTGAAATGCACATTAATTCTGTGTGGTTGGAGGGTCCCAAGGTGGAAGGTGAGGCATTCTTCCTCCAGGCATCAGGTGGCTAGGGTTTGGCAGTGAAGGTGGTCCAGGACTTGCATGTCCTTGGCGGAGTGGGAGGGGGAGTTAAAGTGTTCAGCCACGGGGCGGTGGGGTTATTTAGTGTGCGTGTCCCAGAGATGTCCTTTGAAACATTCCGCAATGTAGAGGAGACCAGACCAAGAGCAATGGACACATTAGATGACGTGTGGAAATACAGGTAAATCTTCATTGGATGTGGAAGGATACTTTCGGGCCTTGGATTGAGATGAGGTGTGGCTGCTGGTTTTGCACTTCTTGTGGTGGAAAGGGAAGGTGTCAAGAGTGGAGAGTGCAATGGTGGGGGACGTGGACTTAACAAGGGAGTCGTGGAGGGAATGGTCTCTACAGAATGCAGATAGTGGTAGAGAGGGAAATATATCTCTGATGGTGGGTCTCTTTGTAGATGGTGGAAATGGCGGAGGATGATGTGATGTATCCGCAGATTGGTGGGACGGAAAGTGAGGACCAGGGCAGTTCTGTCCTTGTTTGGTTTGGAGTGGTGGGGTTCAAGGGCGGGGTGCGGGAAGTGGAGGAGGTGCGCTGGAAGACACCATCGACCACGAGGGGAAATTGTAGTCCTTAAAGAAGGAGGCAATCTGGGAGCAGATGTAGTGGAGGCGGTGGAACTGGGAATAAGAGATAGCATTTTACAGGAGGTAGAGTGGAGGAGTGTAGTCCAGATAGCTGTGGAAGTCAATGGGTTTGAAGATGTCGGTTTTGTGTGGGTCACCAGAAATGGAGATGGAGAGGTCCAGGAAGGGGAGAGAGGTGTCTGAGATGGCATTTATTTATTAATAATTGTTTATTAATAAATATTTATTAACTTGTTTATTAATACTTTTATTTTGACAAGGCAATGTACTAAAAGTCGCTCCCGGATGATTCTCTGATTAAGTATGAAGAAAATGCCTCAGTGTTGAAGAAACTATTCTCGAAAAATGATTTAGAAGCAAAAGCTAACACCACGAGAAAGAATGAACTGTTTTCACAGTTGATGACTTCACACTTCCCCAAATTGAATTGCATCTACAACTGTTTTATCCACCCACATGTTACTTTGTAACTTCCTCCATCGATGACAACAACTTACTGTGCCCCTTAATTTAATATAGTCTGCAAATTTGGATAAACAATTGTCTATTCCTACATCAAAGGTAGACCAGAGAGAGAAAACTGTTCCTCTTCAAAGTGTGCCATTAGATTTTAACACGTCCTCGAATCACTGGGAAAAGCTGACAGTTCTCATTGCTGCAGCAGGCAGTGAATTTTCCTTTGCGATTGTAGCATTTTTATGTTTGAATTTCAACAAATTTCGTGATTTATTTTGATAAAAGTAATGTAGCAAAGTTTTCGTTCTATAAGGAAAGTTGAGGGATGCTCATGCAGAAATAAAGGTATATTTCGCTGAGATTAAACATTTGTTAATGAGACCTGAGATACTATTATTATCTTGTGATTTTTGCAAGAGCTGGAAAAGGGTTTTATTTATTCTAAACATACAAGGCAGAAGGAGATAGTGGGCTGAATCTATCCATCTGTAACTGAAGTATGGTGGTGAGAGAGCTTCATGGCATCTGGTCTGCTGTGGCCTTAAGCAAATTTTCTCATGCAATCTAATTTTCTCCTCAATAATAAGGCAATGGCCTCATGGTATTATTGCTAGACCATTAATCCAGAAACTCATCTCATGCTCTGGGGACCCGGGTTTGAAGATTGCCATGGCAGATAGTGGAATTTGAATTCAATAAAAATCTGGAATCAAGAGTCTAAGGATGACCATGGCGCCTTTGTTGGAAAAACCCATCTTGCTCACTAACATGCTTTAGGGAATGAAATCTATCATCTTTACCTGGTCTGGCCTATATGTGACTCCACAGCAATGTGGTTGACTCTCAATTGCTCTCTGGGTAATTAGGGATGGGCAATAAATGTTATCTAATCAGTGACACCCACATCCCATGAGTAAATAATAAGACAGCAAATTGGGTGTATTTCTTGCAGAACTGTGTGACAGATGATACTGCTTGCAGTTGTTCAGAATGTCCAGCCTTACAGTGATGAATAAATAACAATCAGCACATGACACTTTAGGAAATCTTTGCATTTTCATCTCCATTTGAGATACTGAGGCTAACTGAGGCACCCAACTCTGCCATCATCAACCAACGCAGGAGATAGTTGACACTGTCCTTCTCTGTATTACTCAATGCTACTCCAGATGATGCACTGACGAAATGAGCCATCCAGTAACTGTGTTTCATTTTTACTCTCCTGTAAGAAGCAGTGGTAACCAGTGCATATAGAGAGCCACTGAATCTGTGATAAGAGTGTTTCCCATCAGTTTCACTTCAGTGTTTTTGAATAAATACACCTAAATGTTTAAAAAAACAAAGTAAGATCACATGGGAGGTTGATCAAGTCCTCTTCAAAATGGGAGACTTATTTGTTCATAAGCTCCTGACAGAGTCCCTTCCAGTAGACATTGTGTAAATGCAACATTGTTAAAAATGTGGATGGAATTGTTCGCCCATTTTGATGCTGATTTTGACTCAGGCCCTGGCAGCTAAACAGCACTAATACAGTGACATCATATTAAAATAAAACACTCACATTCCTAATGATTCATTAATACAGAGTTCAACTGGCCAAAGAGGTGCATATTTGGGTGAAATATCACAGCCAGAACAATATATGCATGCATGGATCCACATAAAAGTACCTGCACATATGTGTGCACACGCATACTCATTTACACGTGCTGTATAAGGATCAGCAGTGGGAACTTTGGCTTCTTTTAATCACCCTTTAGATTAGATTACTTACAGTGTGGAAACAGGCTCTTCAGCCCAACAAGTCCACACCGACCACCGAAGAGCAACCCACCCAGACCCATTCTCCAACATTTACCCCTTCACCTAACACTACGGGCAATTTAGCATGGCCAATTCACCTAACCTGCACATTTCTGGACTGTGGGAGGAAACCGGAGCACCCGGAGGAAACCCACGCAGACACGGGAGAATGTGCAAACTCCACACAGCCAGTTGCCTGAGGCAGGAATTGAACCCGGGTCTCTGATGCTGTGAGGTAGCAGTGCTAACCACTGTGCCACCGTGCCACCCACCTTTCTCCCTCCTGTAATGATCTAAGGCTCCTAAAACTGTTCCAATCAGCATTACATAACTCACAAAATATTGGTGGCAACACCTGGCGTCACTGTGATCTTTATAACTCAGTATAAAGCCAACTTGTAGATTCTATATATGATGGGTACTAATTCTGCTAACCATTACTGGTGTCTTAATCTCTTTTCTACCTTCTTGTTTGTCCTTTGATGGCCATGTTTAGTGACTACTGGGTTAATTTGTATCTTAGGCTTTCTGCAGCAAATAGTACAGGACAATGCAGATAGTTGAGTTTTGGATGAGTTAATGCTTTGGGAGTTTACTTCGTTGCTCCTTCGCTCTGCCTTTGGTATGTGCACACTTTCCGAGAGGTCCACACTGTTCTTTTTGTTTGGTTATGCCAGGTGGCGTCATCCTCATCAAACCTCTTGCAAGATTCAAAGTCAATATCTAAACACCAATGTGAATCCTTTGCTGCATCCTTCCTTTAACTGCCACAACAGTGCACCCCAGACTTGAACTCTCCATGGAAGACTCTTTTTCATAAATTGACCAGCTAGTGCATTTGTGACTATCTCAATATGGTGTGGATGTTTGGCAGGTCAGCTTAGCTGCACATCTTATCGCTGGTGAAATAACTCCAAGGAGGCCAGTATCCCATCACCAAGTCACCCTTTATTTACATGTGGAGAGTCCTTGACACTGATCCAGCTCCCTCAGGGCCAGCTCTCAGAGTGAACAGAACCCCAACACTTCTATTTATTCTTTTTTTTCTTTTTTCTTTCTGAAACTCCTGTTCTTTTTTTAAATCTTTTTTTTAATTAGATAATGTTAAACTATTCCCACTGGTTGGGGATTGTAGAACTAGGGGACATAGTCTGAGATTTAGGGCCAGACCATTCAAGAGGGATGCTAGGAAATACTTCCACACAAATCAGGCTGTAAATGTTTAGAATTCTCTTAACAGACAGCAGTGGATGCTGGATTACACTTTAACTTTATATCTGGGATAGATAAATATTTGTTAGGTAAAGGTGTAGATCAGTATGGGCCAAACGCTGATATATGGAAGCAGGCCACAGATCAGCCATGAACTCACTGAATGGTTGCACAGGCTCGAGGGGCTGAACAGCCTACTTCTGTTCCTATGTTCCTATTGTAATACATGGAACCTGAAATAACTCATCAAAGTCACCCTTTATTTACATGTGGACGTCCTTGACACTGATCCAGCTCCTTCAGGGCCAGCTCTCAGAGTGAACAGAACCCCAACACTTCTGTTTTCTTTTTGAAAATCTCATTTTTTTTAATGCTGTGTCACACTCCTGTTTATTTTTTTTTCAAACTGATCTAACCCCCACACTACCACCTAACTGCGGTAGTGCTTATTTCTTTCCCCAGCACCCATGTTGTGTGTGTGAAGTGTGAGACACAGTGAGAGACACAAGGTGCATGAATCTTTATTCAATTTCCACCACCAGGAAGATAGGAAAATACTCGGGTGGCCAGTGACAAGCAGTGCCCTTCACAAAAAAGGGCAATGCTGTGTGATCAAACACTTCTGTTTATTTTTTTTTCTCTTGTCTTTTTTTTCTTCTTTTACCACCAGGAAGATAGGAAAACACCCGAGTGGCCAGTGACAAACACTGCCCTTCACATAAAAGGACAATGCTGTGTGATCAAAACAGTGAAGGGGAGGGGCGCTCCTGTTTATTTTATTTTTTTTTAGACACAAAGTGCACAAATCTTTAACTCCTGTTTCTTTTTTTTACACCCCCCACACTACCGCCTAACCGCGGTAGTGCTTATTTCTTTCCCCAGCACCCATGGTGTGTGTGTGCAGGTGTGAGACACAGTGAAAGACACAAAGTGCACGAATCTTTATTCAAATTCCACCACCAGGAAGATAGGAAAACACCCAGGTGGCCAGTGACAAGCAGTGCCCTTCACAAAAAAGGGCAATGCTGAGTGATCAAACACTTCTGTTTATATCTGTCAGCCAAGTCTCCCTGATTGGATCAGATTAATACCCTCAATCAGGGAACCCATTCTATGAGGTCCACCTGGTTGACCTTGTTACAATCACTACAGTTGGCATTTTGTTCTGCCATTCAATCTTCAGAAGGATGTGAATTCATGTCAAGTGCAAGTGTTTGAGCTTCTTGGTATGACATTAGTCAACAATCCAGGTCTACCTTGCCTAGAGCATAGGCACAATTATTGCTCTGTAGGCTTTCAGTTTGGTCAACGGATATACTCTTTTTTTGTTCTCAAACTTATTTTCAAATTTCACTGAAAGCTACAAATGTTCTCTGTCTTGATGTGGTGAATGTTGGTATCAGGAGAGTTAGCCTTCCCTCGCAAGGTAATGATGAGACTTTACAATAACAGATGAAGGAATTCAAATATTTGCAAAGATGGTAATGCAGTGTTGTTTGACTTTTCACTCCGAATGTGAAACGTTTTCAATTGCAATTGCCAGTTCATAATTCTCTGTATTTCTTTGCTACCATTTTTTAAGTGGCATTCTGAAAATTTGCTTTCTCTTTCTAGACTGTGATTAGGACAGACCTTGTTAGACAAAACTGTAGAAATGTTAGCAGATTGTTTAAGTCTTCTCAGACTCACTGTCCACTTGCATCAAAAATTGCAGAGGGTATTGATTAGTACATACCTCATGCTAACAGAACCCTTGAAAAATGCTGACCACATTATTTTGAAGTTTATTTGCAGCATTTATGGATTCAAAAGTCGTTCATCCCTTTATTTTTTCTGAACTTATCTGTAGCCATTGAGATTTTTGTTGGAGTGCTGTTCTGAAGGGGCTAACAGATTCCAGTATTTCAAGGAAGTGATCATTCATTACCCAAAGTCAACGAATACCAGGAAGTGTGAGCAATAAGTTATATGTGGAATAGCAGAAATAACAAAGACTACCTCTCGAAATGTGAAGCATTTGTAACACTGCTCGCAAAACTGGGGCTCCATGAGCAATCTCTCAGGTTTTCTAATTTGGCCTCTGAATTGCAGGATCTTTCACTTTTCTCACTCCGTTGATTTGTTTCTCAAATTATCCACATCAGAAGCTCCACTTTATCCGTGTTCCCAGCAGGCTGTTGTCACTTAACCAATTCTTTCCTGCAGACCCTCCTTGATTAGGTAGCTCAGTGGTTAGCACTGCTACCTCATACCGCCAGAGACCTGGGCCTGATTCCAGCCTTGGGCAACTGTCTGTGTGGAGTTTGCATGTTCTCCTTGTGTCTGCGTGGGTTTCCTCTGGGTGCTCCAGTTTCCTTCTACAATCCAAAGATGTGCAGGTTGGATGGATTGGCCATGTTAGGTTGCCCATAGTGCCCAAGGATTTGTAGGATTAGCTATGGGATATGCAGGGTTACAGGTATAGGATTGGGGTCTGGGTGGGATGCTCTTCAGAGGGTCAATGTGGACTTGATAGGCTGAATGACCTGCTTCCATACTGTAGGGATTCTATGACTGGCATCATAACTATATTGTTGGCACAGAACTCCCAAAGATTCCTTTATCTGACTCTTTCAGTAAAGGATATTTTCGTATTGTATTATATTAAAACGGGTTGTGCCAACCACAATATAATCAAATTCTATGTGTAGCTTAAAGGAAAGGAATGTTGATCCAAGATAACTATTTTGAATTTAAACAAAATGTGTTGTGGGAATCTGAAGCTCACAGCTTGTAAGGGTGGTAGAGGCAAAAACAATTATAACATTTATGAAGAATTTAGATGTGTGCTTGCAATGCTAAGGCATATAAGGCTCTGGGTCAAGTGCTGGACAATGGCATTTGGATAGTTCGGTGGTTGTTTTGGGCCTGCGCTGACTTGATCCCCTGAAGGTCCTCTTTCTGTGCATCGACATCTATGACTCTTGGTCTCTCCTAGTCTGGTTGGCACTGGCAAAACTGAAACATAGCCATAGAATCCTCCAATTCACAATCTCTACTGGAACCTTATCTATACCTTTCTGCTCTTTGTAACTATGTGATGCATGTAGCACCTTGTAAGTGTGCCTTCTCTATTCTTACCCTGCTGTCTCTCTAAGCTGCACAACTTCTTCCTAATTTTCTTTGCTAGTTTGAAGGCGACCTGTTTAAGTCAGAGTCATTCAGCACTGAGACAGAGCCTGTGGTCTAACAAGTCCATGCCAAACATAATCCCAAACTATATTAGTCCCATCTGCCTACTCCTGGCCCATATCCCTCCAAACCTTTCCTTCTTATGTACTTATCCAAATATATTTCAAATGTTGTAATTGTGTCCACGTCTACCACTCCCTCAGGAATTTCATTCTATACCCGAACCACCTTGTGTAAAAAAAATTGACTCTCATGTCTTTTTTTAAAACCTTTGTTCCCTTACCTAAAAAAATACCCCTTAGTCTTGAAATCCATTCCCCTAAGGAAAAGACAACTACTATTAACCCTATCTATACCCCTCTTGACTTTATAAACTTCTATAAGTTCATCTCTCAACTTCTTATGTTCCAGTGAAAAATTCCCAGCCATTCCAATTTTTCTTTACAATTCAAACCTTCCATACCCGGCAACATCCTGGTAAATCTCTTCTGAACCGTCTCCAGCTTGATAATATCCTTCCTATAACTGGGTGACCAGAACTAGACACAGTATTCCAGGAGAGGCCACACCAATGTCCTGTACAACCTCAACATAACGTCCCAACTCAAAGGACTGAACAATGAAGGCAAGTGTGATAAATGCCTTTTTAACCACCCTGTCTGTACGTGACGCAAACGTCAAAGATTTATCTGCCTGAATGCCTAGGTCCCTATGTTCTACAACGGATACCTTTTCAATTGATACAAATTCTTAAGAAAACTTTTCAAACAGTTTTAAGCAATTATAGATTCCTGATACATTTTAAAGAAACCACATTTTTCTTCTGGATCAAAAGTTGGCAAACGTTGTACTTACTTACTAAAAGAATGCAAGAAGTGAGGGGTGGCTCAGGGTTTCAACTGTCCAAACCTGTTGATTCGAGCGCTGCACTCTCAAAGCATCCCAAATGCAATTGGCATTCACACTCTGATCTCATCCTTGGCTTTGGGGCATATTAGTTTTAGCTGAGCCATGAAACTCTTACTTATATAAATTCTTTAATCTCAGAAGTATCTCCAAACACATCACACAAAATGTCTTGCCATTCAATGAAATGATTGTCATGTAGCCAGGAAATGCATTCATGCTACTTTGTTACATGGAAATATCCTACAAACAGGCAATGCAACATTTAATCTGTTTTGGTCCTTGCTAGTTGAATATTATTTAAAGGAGAGAGAGAAAGTAAGCTAAATAGAGAAGAGCTGAGGTGGAGCAAGGCAATAGTAATTCAGTGCAGCACATTTTTCATGGAATGATTATTCTGAATCAGGCATACATTATTCAAAGAGCTGTAAACTACGTTAAAAGCAAATGGAGAGAAAACATTTGGCTGCACTCATAACACTTACACATGACTGTTGCAAAGTTCAAAGATGCTGATGTTTTCAAGTTAGTTGACACTTTAGACAATGTTGATGTGTGGATATTTAGTTTGGCCAAATAGACCAAATAGAAAATTGGGCTGTTATGCTACACTTTACTCTTCTTCACTTAATCCTGAACCAGATGGCACTGTGCCATGCACTGGGATGTCAGATCTCTTGTTCCACTGCCTATATTGATTTGTGCAAACATTTGTGGAGCCGCTATCATTTGGAATTTGAAGCACTGAGGTATTTATATTGAAAATTAAAGCAGACTTGTGTGGAGTTCCAAATGGTTAGAAAATAAATGAGTGTCTCTGCCAGGGAGTTCTTCATTTCCCAAATGCCATACACTGAATTGTTGAATCCCAGATCATTAAAGGCACGTTTTGAAAAATGTTCAACTTTATTGTCAAATCTCACCATAGCCTTCTATTCCAGTAAGCACCTCCTGCCTTATGATAGTCCAACATCTCTGCTCTCCTTCAATTATGGCTTCATGCAAACCTCTGAAGCAATGGGAGGATAAATGGTGAAACAAAAACAAGAGAGTAGAAAATGATGAAATGAATCATTGACTTCTCTCTGACTACTTATACAAAAGGAGCAGCTAGTATTTGTATTTAGGCCTGGTAAATGAGAGCCGAAGGGAACAATGTACACTCCATTCTCTGCTGATTATATCTTTTCACTCATTTTTTTAACTGCGGTATGCATTATGTAAGCTCTGAATGTCTGACAACTGGATCACAGTTGCCCAAATTTAATTCACTAATGGCTACATTGCTATGCTGTTAATTCTAGTTTGCAGTCAAAGCTTGACGCAAGTAACCTCAGAGGGATAAATAAGCAGTTTGCATTTTCCCTTGGTGATATTTTTCACTGAAGTACTGGTTTATAATTTCTAATTTGTCAAAGTCTTCAAATAGCTGAATAATGGCCCAGATTTAGCTAGAATGGTGCATGACGCACCATGCTCTGTTGACGAGTCTTGCTTATTTATGTTTAGGTTTTAAAATGTCACCCTACGAAGTTGCTGGAGTTGTAAATTAACTTTACTGTGTGTTGAGGGGAACCTGGCATTGCTATGTTTTGAACTTGAGTGGAACAGTCATATGCCCAATCACATCAGTGAAGGTATCCAGTTTATTTAAACTTTATTGAGTTCTTTGAGAAGGTGACCAAACTGGTGGATGAGGGTAAAGCGGTTGATGTGGTGTCTATGGATTTCGGTAAGGCATTTGATAAGATTCCCCACAGTAGGCTATTGCACAAAGTACAGAGGCATGGGATTGAGGGTGATTTAGTGGTTTGGATCAGAAATTGGTGGTGATTGATAGGAAATATTTATCTTGGAGTTCAGTTACTAGTGGTATACACAAGGATCTGTTTTGGGTCTACTGTTGCTTGTCATTTTTTATAAATGACCTGGATGAGGGCATAGAAGGATGGGTTAGTAAATTTGCGGATGACAGTAAGGGCGGTGGAGTTGTGGGTAGTGCCGAAGGATGCTGCAGGTTACAGAGAGACATAGATAAGCTACAGAACTGGGCTGAGAGGTGGCAAATGGAGTTTAATGTGGAAAAGTGTGAGGTGATTCACCTTGGAAGGTGTAACAGGAATGCAGAGTACTGGGCTAATGGTAAGATTCTTGGTAGTGTAGATGAGCAGAGGGATCTCGGTGTCAAGGTACATAGATCCTTGAAAGTTGCCACCAAGGTTGATAGGATTGTAAGAAGGCATATAGTGTGTTAACTTTTATTGATAGAGGGATTGAGTTTTGGATCCATGAGATCATGCTGTAGCTTACAAAACTCTGGTGCAGCCACATTTGGAGTATTGCGTACAGTTCTGGTCACCACATTATGGGAAGGATGTGGAAGCTTTGGAAAGGGTTCACATGAGATTTACTAGGATGTTGCCTGGTATGGTCTTATGAGGAAAGGCTGAGGGACCTGAGGCTGTTTTCGCTAGAGAGAAAAAGGTTGAGAGGTGACTTAATTGAGACATAAAAGATAATCAGAGGGTTAGATAGGCTGGACAGTGAGAGCCTTTATCGTCAGATGGTGATGGCTAGCACGAGGAGGCAAAGCTTCAGAATCAGAGGTAATAGATACAGGACAGATGTCAGGGGTAGTTTCTTTCCTCAGAGAGTAGTAAGGGCGTGGAACACACTGCCTGCAACAGGAGTAGACTCGCCAACTTTAAAGGTATTTAAATAGTCATTGGATAAACATATGGATGAGAATGGAATAGTGTAGGTTAGATGGGCTTCAGATTGGTTTCACAGGTTGGCGCAACATTGAGGGCCGAAGGGCCTGTACTGTGCTGTAATGTTTAATGTTCTATGTTCATTGGTTTGTTTTTGCTCACATGTGCATTGTTATCACTATCTAAAAAAACTGACCTTAGTTATCAGTAGGATCAGTAAATTAACTCCTGAACTGATGTGGGTTTTAAAAATAAATTCAGGGGATGAGAGTGTCACTGGCTGAGCCAATTTTTGCTTATCCCCAGCTGCCCTTGAAAAGGTGGTGGTGAGCTGCCTTCTTGAACCACTGCAGTCCACATGCTGTAGGTTGACCCACAATGCCATTCGGGAAGGAGTACCAGGATTTTGGCCCAGAGACACTGAAGGAATTGAGGTGTATGTCCATGCCAGGATGGTAAGTGACCTGGAAGCAACTTTGCAAGTTGTAGTGCTTCCATGTATATGTTGCCTTTGTCTGTCTAGATGATTGTGGTCATGGGTTTGAAAGGTGCAGTCTAAGAGTCTTTGATTAAGTTCTGCAATGCATTATGTAGATGGTACACACCACAGCTTCTGGGTGTCAGCTGAAAAAAGGGAATGTTGTGGCTATGATATCAAATCAAGCTACTTTGCCCCGGAGGGTGTAGTATGTTGTTTGAGCTGCATTCATCCAGGCAAGTGGAGAGTTATCAATGACATGGCTATATTATGCCTTTTAGATAGTGGACAGGCTTCAGGGAGTCAGGAAGTGAGTGACTTGCTAAAGGATTCCTAGCCTCTGACCTGCTTTTGTAGCCACAATATTTATATTGTTAGCCCAGCTCAGTTTCTGATAGAAGCCCCCAGGATGTCAATAGTGAGGGAATTCAATGATGGTAATGCTGTTGAATGTAAAGGGGTATTGGTTAGATTATCTCTAAATGGAGATATTTATTCACTGGCACTTGAGTAACATAAATGTTATTCAATTCTGGATATTGTCCAGGTCTGGGGGCCCTGTGACTCAGTGGTTAGCACTGCTATCTCATAGCACCAGGGATTGGATTGATTCCACCTTTGGCTGACTGTCTGTGTGGAGTTTGCACATTTTCCCGTGACTGTGTGGATTTCCAGCGGATGCTCCAGTTTCCTCCCACATTCCAAAGGTGTGCAGCGTAGTGTGGATTGACTCTGGTAAAATTGTCCAGTGGTGTCCAGGGATGTGTAGGCTAGGTGAGTTAGCCATGAGAAATGCAGGGTTACAGGGATAGGGTGGGGGGGAGCTGGAGGAGCGTGGGATGCTCTTCAGGTGAGGGGGGGTCAGTGCAGATTGGATGAGCCAAATCGCCTCCTTCAGTATTGAAGGGATTCTTTGTAACATTTAGATACAGACTGCCCCCAACATCTGGGGAGTCGCAAATGGTGCTGAACTTAGAAAGGGTATGAGTGTTTGGACTAGGCCAAGAAATGTGGCAGAGTTGCATGAGAAGTCCAACAAAGATACCCCAATGCCAGCACAACTCAATGCATTGTTTCTGCAGCTGCTGAACAGCATGGTGAAATTTTTACTAGGTGACACCACGTTGGGTGTTAGGTGGTTATTGCTTGTTAATGACTTTATTAACTACACGTCTCCATTTTTAATAAGCAGCTTCTAACGTGGTCACAACGCAGCAGCATCTTCAGGCATGCTCAATGGACACTGGGCATGCCAACCCTGGTCCACAGACATTGGCATCTGATATTTGCCAACCTCTTATGGTCTGCTTGTCATCTGTCTGATTCATAACATTTAGGAAGTTATCATTTACATTTCAGACAGCATTGAAAGATGTCAATTGTAAGGACACTTTAAATTTGACAAGATCTTTGATAGCCAATACCACAAGGCCTGGAGCTGAGCTTAGGCAGTGCCCCCAGTGCTCGTGGCCTGGGGCATTGCTTCCTTGGCCAGCTAGAGAGCTGACGCAGTGAGGTACTCACCAGCTTGTACTTCCAACTGACCTTCCCACTGAGTTGTCAGGATCTGCACTGGTGAGGGTGCAGCCTTGCTCATGCTTTTTCTGAAGCTTTTTCATAGGATCACGTCGAGTCTAAACCAACCCGTCCAAGAGCAGCCCACCCAGACCCACACCCCTACCTTATCCCTGTAACCCTGCATTTCCCATGGCCAATCCACCGAACCTGCAGATCTTTGTAACCGGAACACCTGGACGAAACTCACTCAGATGTGGGAAGAATATACAAACTCCACAGTCACCCAAGGGTGGAAATGAACCTGGATCCCTGACACTATGAGGCAGCAGTGCTAACCACTGAACCACCATGCCACTTTGGTCCTTTCATCCTCAGAGGTGGCAAGGGTGGGTTCTGCCAGAGCAGCCCATGTCACCCCCTGCTGGCACCCTGCATACACAAGAGGGAAGGCGATGCAGGTAATGGTTCAAAATGGTATGCAATAAATGACACTGACAGTAGGGTTACTGTGACAGTCGCAGTGGGTTGAGGAGGGTGACTCACTTTGTTAAATAGACATGGAAGTTGCTGCATACCCACAGCAGTGCCATTCCTCAGCAGGTTATTAATATGAAAGAGCTGTCTAATTGCACTGTCATTGACACCTTCCCTCACTTTACTGATGATCAGGAACAGACTTATGTGTAGTAATTGGCCGGGTTGGATTTGTCCTGCCTTTTGTATACAGGACATACCTCAGCAATTTGTCACCTTGTTAGGTATTACTGGAGCAATTTAACTAGGGTTACAGCAAATTCTGAAGCTTACATTTTCGGTGTTATTGTCGGGATGATGTCAGGTCCCACAGCCTTTGTAGTATCTATTGCATTCAGCCTTTCTTGAAATTAAGTGGAGTGAATTAAATTGGCTGAAGCCTGGTATCTCTGCTGCTGGGACTATTGGAGGAGGCCGATATGATTCATCCACTTGACACTTCTGGCTGAAGATTGTTGCAAATGCTTCAACCTTATCTTTTGCACTAACATGCTGCGCTCTTCCATCATTGAGGATGGGAATATTTGTGTATTCTCCTCTTTCAGTTAATTGTTTAATTGTCCACCATCATTCACAACTGGATGTGGCAGGACCGCAGAGCTTTGATCTGATTTGTTGGTTGTGGGATTCTTAGCATTGTCTATGACTTGCTGTTTATGCTGTATGGCATGTAAGTAGTCCTGTTTGGTAGCTTCATCAGATTAATATCTCATTTTTAGGTATGCCTGGTGCTGCTTCTGGCATGCCCTCCTCCACACTCCATTGAACCAGGGTCGATCTCCTAGCTTGATGATAATGGTGGAGTTGGGGATATGCTGGGCTGTTGGCGACTGCAGATTATGCTAGAGAACAATTTTGCTGCTGTTGATGGCTGACAGTGCCTCACTGGTTTCCAGTTAGTTGCTACATCTGTTCAAAGTCTATTCCAATGATATAACCAGGCAACATGATGGGAGTTATTCATTGTGCAAAGATGAGACTTAGTTTCCCAGGACTGTGCGGTGCTCACTCTTACCAATGCTGAAATGAGCAGGTGCATTTGTAGCAAGTAAGTTGTTGAGGATTCGGTCAAGCAGTTTTTCCTCTTTTCTTATTTCGCTCACCAGATTCCACCAATCAGCTATATTCTTTAGAACCTGACCATCTTGGTCGGTAGTGGTTCTGCCGAGCCATTCTTGCTGATGGACTTTGAAGTCCTTTACCCAGTGAACATTTCGTACCCTTGCCACCCTCAGTGCTTCATCCAAGTGTTGTTCAATGTGGAGGATAATTGGTTCATCAGCTGAGGGAAGACAGCACGTGGTAATCATCAGGAGGTTTCCTTGTCCATTTTTATCCTGACGCCATGAGGAGTCAATGTTGAGGACTTCCAGGATAAAGTCGCTGCTGGCTGTACACCACTGTGCCGCCATCTCTGCTGGATCTGTCCTGCCAGTGGGACAGGAGATAGCCAAGGGATGGTGATGGTGGCGTCTGGAACATTGTCGCTTTATTATGCTTCTGTGCATATGATAATGGTAGCCTATTGCTTTACTCGCCTGTTTGCAACAGATGTGTCTAAATGTTACTATCCCCTGGATATTAATCAGGCAGACTTTGCAGGACTGAGTTTGCTGTTGTCATTTGTGGTGCCGAGGTCGATGTAAGGTGGTCCACTTGGTTTCATTCCTTTTTTGCCACAATTTAGTGGTTAATTACAACAGGGAATGCTGGGAGGTCATGTTGCAGCTGTACAGGACATTGGTTAGATCACTGTTGGAATATTGCGTGCAATTCTGGTCTCCTTCCTATCGGAAAGATGTTGTGAAAGGGTTCAGAAAAGATTTACAAGGATGTTGCCAGGGTTGGCGGTTTTGGCTGGGGCTGTTTTCCCTGGAGCGTCGGAGGCTGAGGGGTGACCTTATAGAGGTTTACAAAATTATGAGGGGCATGGATAGGGTAAATAGGCAAAGTCTTTTCCCTGGGGTCAGGGAATCCAGAACTAGAGGGCATAGGTTTAGGGTGAGAGGAGAAAGATATAAAGGAGACCTAAGGGGCAACTTTTTCACACAGAGGGTGGTACAGGTATGGAATGAGCTGCCAGAAGAAGTGGTGGAGGCTGGTACAAGTGCAACATTTAAGAGGCATTTGGATGGGTATATGAATAGGAAGGGTTTGGAGGGATATGGGCTGGGTGCTGGCAGGTGGGACTAGATTGGGTTGTGATACCTGGTTGGCATGGACGGGTTGGACTGAAGGGTCTGTTTCCATACTGTACATCTCTATGATTCTATGACTCTATTTAATCATATTTCTGTGGACACAAAGTCACATAGGGTTTGCAGATTTCTTTTCCTGAAGGACTTGAGTGAATCACATGGGTTCTCACAATTATTGTCAATGGTTTTATCATTTTACTCTTCATCCCAGATTTTTAAAGTGTTTTCTAATTCCATCTTCAGTCCCAGTGGGATTTGAACCCCTGGCATTACCAGGCCAGTGACATCACCACTACTCCATTGTCTCCCTCATGATTTGTTAATCCTTAAAAAGATTGAAAAATGAACAGGCGTGCCGCAGTGTGGAGTGAGTTAAAGTGGAAAGGGAATTCAATATCAAGTTAGGTATAGAATGGGAACTAAATAGAGGGAAAGAAAAATTGGATTGAGATATATAGACAGATATAGAGAGATAGAGATAGAGAGAAAGAGCGAGGGTGCACGAGAGAGAGAGCGAGGGTGCGAGAGTGAGAGAGCGAGAGAAAGAGAGAGAGAGAAAAAACTGACCGTAAGGTAAAGTAAGGAATTGTTGTAAGTCTAATAGTGTTTCACAAATCTACAGCAACTAACAACTTAAAGAAATAAACCTCCATGCTTAATCTTTTGCTTTCTGAGAAAGGTTGATTGGCAGTGCTTAAGGCTGATCCCTTTGTTAAAAGAGTATTCACTCTGTTGAGTACTAGACTTAACTTTGTAACAAGTTCAATTGGAAATTAATATGCAAATAAAGACTTTATGAAAATCATCATGAGATGCCCTTTTCACAAAGCTAATGAAAGAACAAAACCTGACAGCATTGTGTGGCAATTTGCAGTTAACAGGATATATCTTCTTCACGAGAGGTTACTGGCTAATTGTATGTCAGTAACTAGCATATCATCATTATTTCAAAAGCTTCCACATCATTATTTGGAAATTATCCTGATATTCTTTCAGAAACTGTTTTTACTCAATAGTCAATGATGAAAACAAATGTAAAGAGTTCCATTCTGACACAGCAAGAATTGCATTCCCCACCTCAGTGTAATGTTGCTGCACAGAGGATGCTCTGCACCTTACGCTGCTCTGATAGAGTCATAGAGAGGTACAGCAGGGAATGAGACCTTTCGCTCCAACCCATCCATGCTGACCAGATTCCGAACCCAATCTAGTCTTATTTGCCAGCTCCTACCCATATCCCTCTAAACCCTTCCTATTCATGTACCCATCGAGATGCCTTTTAAATGCCATAATTTCTCCGGCTGCTCATTCCATATACGCACCACCTTCTGTGTGAAAAAGCTGCCCCTTAGATCTCTTTTATATCTTTTCCCTCTCACCCTAAACCTGTGACCTCTAGTTCTGGACTCCCCCACCTCAGGGAAGACCCCTTATCCATGCCCCTCATGATTTTATGTCCCTCCATATGGTCACCCCTCAGCCTCCGATGCTCTAGGGAAAACAGCCCCAGCCTATCCAACCTCTCCTCCAAATCCTCCAAACCTGGCAACATCCGTGTAAATCTTTTCTGAACCCTTTTAAGTTTCACAACATCCTTCCAATAGGGAGGATACCAGAATTGCATGCAATATTCCAAAAGTGGCCTAACCAACTTCCTGTACAGCTGCAGCATGGCCTCCCAATTGCTATACTCAATGTTCTGACCAATAAAGGAAAGTATACTAAACGTCTTCTTCACTATCCTATCTACCTGCGACTCCACTTTTAAAGAACTATGAACCTGCACGCCAAGGTCTCTTTGTTCAACAACACTCCCCAGGACCTTACCATTAAGTGTATAAGTCTTGCTGTGATTTGCTTTTCCAAAGTGCAGCACCTCTCATTTATCTAAATTAAACACCATTTGCCACTCCTCAGCCCATTGGTCCATCTGATCAAGATCCCGTTATAATCTGAGGTAATCTTCTTTGTGAGGTAAAAACACCGGCACCACTCCCCATCTCTTTCTCCATGACATTGATGATTGCAATGGCGCCACCTTCTGCTCCCATGAGGAGGTTGAGCAATTCATTAACTTCACCAACACATTCCACCCCGAACTTAAATTCACCTGGACCATCTCTGACACCTCCCTCCCCTTCCTTGACCTCTGCATCTCCATTAATGACGACCGACTTGACACTGACATTTTTTACATACCCATCACCTCCCACAGCTACCTGGATTACACCTCTTCCCACCCTACCTCCTGCAAAAAGCCATCCCATATTCCCAATTCCTCCGCCTCCACCGTATCTGCTCCCAGGAGGACCAGTTCCACCACAGAACACACCAGGTGGCCTCCTTCTTTAGAGACCGCAATTTCCCCTCCCATGTGGTTAAAGGTGCCCTCCAACGCATCTCGTACACATCCCGCCCTCAAGCCCTCAAGCCCCACCCCTTCAACCGTAACAAGGACAGAACCCCCCGATCACCTTCCACCCTACCAACCTTCGCAAAAAACCACATCATCTGACAACATTTCCGCCACCTCCAAACGGACCCCACCACTGGGATATATTTCCCTCCCCACCCATTTCTGATTTCCAC
>NC_057743.1:10582342-10620617 GCF_004010195.1 Chiloscyllium plagiosum | reverse complement strand
CCCACCCCCACCCCCCTCTCATTTATCTCTCCACTCTGCAGACACCCTGCCTCTATCCCTGATGAAGGGCTTTTGCCCGAAACATTGATTTTCCTGCTCCTCGGATTCTGCCTGACCTGCTGTGCTTTTCCAGCACCACTCTAATCTAGACCACCGTAACCTTCTTTGCTGTCCACTACACCTCTAATTTTGGTGTCATCTGTAAACTTACTAACCATACCTCCTATATACATATCCAATTATTTTGTATAAATGATGAAAAACAGTGGACCCAGCACTAATCCTTGTGGCACACCAGTGGTTATAGGCCTCCAGTCTGAAAAGCAACCCTCCACCACCACCCTCTATCTTCTACCTTTGAGCCAATTCTGTGTCCAAATGGCTATTTCTCCCTGTGTTCCATAAGATCTAACCTTGCTGACCAGTCTCCTATGGGGAACCTTGTCGAACACCTTACTAAAGTTCATATAGATCACATCTACCGCTCTGCCCTCGTCCATCCTCTTTGTTACTTCTTCAAAAAACTCAATCAAGTTTGTGAGACATTATTTCCCACACACAAAGCCATGCTGACTATCCTTAATCAGTCCTTGTCTTTTCAAATACATGTAAATCCTGTTCCTCAGGATTCTGTCCAACAACTTGCCCACCACCAATGTCAGGCTCACTGGTCTATAGTTCCCTGGCTTTTCCTTACCACCTTTCTTAAATAGTGGCACCATGTTAGCCAACCTCCAGCCTTTCGGCACCTCACCTGTGACTATCGATGATACAAATATCTCAGCAAGAGGCCCAGCAATCACTTCTCTAGCTTCCCACAGAGTTCTAGGTACGTCTGATCAGGTCCTGGGGATTTACCCACTTTTATGCATTTCAAGACATCTAGCACCTCCTCCTCTTTAATACAGACATTTTTCAAGATGTCACCATCTATTTCCCCAATCTATTCTTGAATCTGTAGCAACAAATGATCCTTTGAAACATGACAAGGGTTAAGGAACATGACAAAAATTCTACCAAAAGTCATGGTTTCCCAAAATCATTTCCCATAGGACTTGTTTCTCAATCTCAATTGAAGTTGCATGGGAGTAATTATGTCTTTTTGATCAAAACACCCTGCGGAACTTTTGAAAGATTTGACTAGTCTCTACAATCCAGTTTAAAATTATTATTTTTCATGTGGACACCATGATTAAGTAGAGCACAGACTCAACTTACATGGACCAATTTCTCCTTATTACTCCCCAAGAGTAAATTGAACATTTCGCCCTGGACAGTGCTCCACCATGGAGACTCTGAAATGGCTCGCTAAGGAAGTGGGAAGACAGCTTTTAAGCGGGCGATGCAAGAAACAAAACAAGTCATCAACCAATTATTTGAAGTATCAGTTTGAAAACCTGACTGCATGCTCAAATCTAAATCATTCTGTCTGTTCCAGAAAATAATGAAGTCCTATAGGACTCGTTTAAGATGATCCTATTTCACTAGCTATCATTATCCTTCATTACAAACCTGTTTAATATTCAATGCCAATCTCTCAAAATTTGCTGCTCATTAAGTGTGTTCAACCCAGCAACGTGTAACTTTCCTGATACAGTAATATGCCTCATGACTACAATGAAGACAGAGAGTATCCAGTGGTTTGTCTCTGCCCACAGAGATATGTTTACCTCGATCACATGACTCCTTCCAATGTTGCTGCAAAGCTTTACATTCTGTGCTTGGGTTTCTTCCCTTCCTTCCTAAGCACACTCCTTGTAGAGCTCTCTAATTTCGTTAAGATCACAGCCCCACTGACGAAGGCTGCTCACCGTGACTGACCCATGTAAGCGATTCTATGTTTGGGTATAGACAGTGGCCTTTTGGGGTACGACAACCAAAGAAATGAAAATGTTGAATCTGTTAAATGGCCAAGTTCAGTACTATCTTTGGTTTTTGCATACATACACATATGCAGATAGACAGATGCACAGAGGCACACACACACATACACATACGCAGATAGACACATGCACAGACACATACACATACATGTATATACATACATCTCGACTTGATGCAACATTGAAAACCAAGTGATAGTGAGGTGACAACCAGATTTACATCTCTTCCAACTTTCATTTCCATTGACACCAATATAAAATCAGGAGAAATATAAAATAGAGTGCTGATTCACAATCACTTTCATGCAACATCACCATCAGCCCTGTTAGCTTCAAAAACACAATGGGCAGGAGAAAAAAGGAGTTCAGATTGTCCATCCCCTCACCAATCGCCTTGGAATATTCAATATAGGTGCGCAACCCGATGAGCAATGAAGCCGGCTTGAGCTGCTCCTAAACAAATGAAGCAGTTAATTTGCAACCTGTTACAATGGGGGCTGGGGAGAACACTGTGTTCCAGTCTCACTACTCCATAGGTCACAACATAAAACAGTTTTCTGATTTAACAAGTTGGCCAGTTGAATAGTTTACCTGTATCATGTTTTAAACATCAGTTTCTATCAACCAGGTTTCTTAATAAAGACAATTATAAGTTTGTTGAACAAAATTTAATCAATATGTGCAAAAATTGGTCAATCTACATTGACAGTAATATAGAGATATAAATGCTTATTTCTCTAAAAATCTCCAAAATGCACACAACATTTAAAAAAAAATCACATGATGTGGGTGTTCCTGGCTAGGCTAACGTTTATTGCCTATCCCAATTGCCCAAAAAGAGTTAACCACATTGCTGTGAGTCTGCAGTGACAGGTAGGAGAAAGTGAGGACTGCAGATGCTGAAGATCAGAGTCGAAAAGTGTGGCACTGGAAAAGCACAGCAGGTCCGGCAGCATCCGAGGAGCAGGAAAATCGATGTTTTGGACAGAAGCCTGATGAAGGGCTTCTGCCTGGAACGTCAATTTTCCTGCTCCTCGGATGCTACCTGACCTGCTGTGCTTTTCCAGTGCTACATTTTTTGACTGCAGTCACATGTAGGACAAATGATTTCCTTCTCTGAAGGACATTAGTGAACCAGATTTTTTTTTTACCAAAAGACAACCTACAGTGGTTACACGTTTGCCATTAGATAGCTTTTTTAATTTCAATCTTTTATTTGATTCAAATTTCACCAGTGACCTAAGTGGGGCTTGAACCCTTATCCCAGAATATTAACCTGGGTTTCTGAATTACTAAAATAGAGGCATTACCACTAAACCACTACCTTCCCTAACTATACAGACTCTTAGGGAACATATACACACTCTTATTAAAAAAAAAACAAAAAAAAGTTCATCTGTCGAGATTGGCTTTCTGAAAAAAAATACTTTGGCCAATGGATTATTCTTGAAAATAGAAGATAAAGCATAGAATATTTTAACATTTGTTGCTTTGATATTCTGGCATTAATCACCAAGCATGCATAGTTGTATCTGAAGTCTTCAAAAAGAACAAATAGGCTTCACCGTCAATTCATCAAGAGAGTTTTTTTAATTCATCAAGAGAGTTTTTTTAATTCATCAAGAGAGTTTTTTTTTCAAAGGTGAGCTAGGTAGCTTGTTCATAACAAGCCTTCCTCCAACTCAGCTCTTTCTCAGCAGACTTTCCCACCAACTGAACTAAATAAACCAAACACCTCTTCAAACTAATCACTGTTCAAAAGAGCTCCAGCAGGAGTCCACAGAAAACAGAAGCAATTATGACCAGCCATGCAATTCACAAGAAGCCTTGATCAAAAAAATCTCAGATCCATATTGAACTTTCGATTGTCTGTTTTAAAGAAACCATTCCTGGTGTTCGAGCAAAACATAAAATACATGTATTTGCCAGAATCAAACTTAAGTCTTCCAAACAGTCTGAAATATAAAGTGGTTTTGTAATAAGTCCCATTTGTAACTAAGCTCATTTGTGGATTAAGAGAGAGAATCAAAAAGATTTGGTCAATGATTGGCAGATAATAACCTCTGGTCCCCCTTTTCTGCTCCATGTAATTCCTTATATGTATATGTATATGAAAACCAGTAAAAGACAAAATAAAATCCAGTTTATTTTTGAAAACATAATTGGGACATTCATCTCCCACCCACTGCCACAAGATCAAAACTGATTCAGGAAATATTTGATGAAAGGAGATCAGGTACAAATTCAAGTATGGGTTTGAGATGGGGCTCGGTGAATTTAGATGAATTGCAATAATCTAAAAAATGTATCTATTTCTTTTCTGAATCCTTAATATGCTTCATCTGCTCAGGAAGCAAGGATTAAAATCCAGGCATCAACAAAATGCTTTAATTATATTATTTGTGTACAAGTTACTTAGGAGTCTCACAGTAATGTACAAGATGTCTTGATGTTATATTAAAATCAAAAAGGCTCACAGTGCGATCACAATTTTTTGACAAAGGCATTCAATTACTGTGAATCTGGGTGACAGCTTGACTGGTGGAAAATCAAATGTCTATTGATGTGCAGCCATTGTAATATTTAAGGAGGCTTCAGACAATAGAGCAATTTTAATCTGTCTTATGCAACCTTGCTTTCTGACAAGCAATCCTTCTGTCAATTCTGACTGTCGACATTTTTCCCAAACAACGTAACCCTTCCTGCCTCTCTGTCACTTACAACATTACTACGGTCCTTGCTATTGTGAACTTTTCTCTCTAGTCATTTGGAAACTCCAAATACTCAATCCAACACATTTTCCCTTTCCTTCACATCCTCCTTACATTGAAAGTCTGGATTCATTGGGGCGGATTTCTCAATTAGATATGCAGACTACAGCTCTGCGTCAGGCATACTGGCTGAGTTCTATGCCTTTGATTTAGTAACAATGTAAATTGGGCAGTTTGAACCAGATGACAAGTTGAAAATCTATATTAAGCACAAAAGAAAATGCCTGACGCATGTACAGGCAGAATCTTTGGAGAGAGAAACAAAGCTCACGTCTCCAATCTGTCTCTTTCATCAGAAAATCCATCCTTTTGTCTCTTACTTTATCCATTCTTTCCTAACATTGGAAAATTGTACATCTCTTTATTCTCCTGTCATAGACTCCTGGCTTTAAAAAACCAAACATGCTGAAGTAAAGAGGCTAATTGATCGATCTTGCCTCCTCTTCTTCCCTTTTCAACATGTTATCACGGACCACAGCTTTGACTGAGTTTCACCATGTAAATCAGAAAGGTTAAACCCCACCAGAAAAATACAAAACAACACTAAATCGAATGCTTATGTAATTTAGCCTAGATTTGGCCTTGGATGTGACTGACAGAGAGGTTAAGTAGCGATTCTAGGTTGTTGTGGCTTCACCTATCATTAATTTGTGGCCTTTGCATTGAGCTATTAGAATTGTGTTGAGGAGAGTCCTGGTCAGTTCTTCTGTCTTTTCTGACAGCTAGATGTCATCCTTCCTATTCTGAATGCTTGCTGTGTCAAGGATATGATCCTGGATTTATCACCTTGCATTATCTCAACATGCATTGATTTACCTATGTTTGTACAGGTCCAGATATTTTATACTTTTAAAATCATATTTTATGTTAGCATTTTTGTCTTTCTCTTCACAAGGTATTGAGGTCAAGTGACCATGGGTCCAAAAGGAGACATTCTAGATTGTTCCACAATGGGCGGCACGGTGGCCCAGCAGTTAGCACTGCTGCCTCACAGCGCCAGAGACCCGGGTTCAATTCCCGCCTCAGGCGACTGACTGTGTGGAGTTTGCACATTCTCCCCGTGTCTTCGTGGGTTTCCTCCGGGTGCTCCGGTTTCCTCCCACAGTCCAAAGATGTGCAGGTCAGGTGAATTGGCCATGCTAAATTGCCCATAGTGTTAGGTAAGGGGCAGATGTAGGAGTATGGGTGTGTTGCACTTCGGTGGGGCGGTGTGGACTTGTTGGGCCGAAGGGCCTGTTTCCACACTGTAAGTAATCTAATCGTAGAAATCAGATTGGACTTCAAATTGGCCAAACTAAATCAATAGCCAGCAGCTATCAGCTACGGACCACAGCGGAAAGCAAGTCAGGGGCCCCAAAGCTTGAAGGGAAATAGTTATAACCAGCTCAAGGGTTACATACTGGAGAAGTGCTGATCAGATGTTTTAGCATCTTGACTGCCTGAGTATGTGCACTTTACACCTCCTGGCAGGGCGACATTGAAAGGTGTTGGTGTGTCCCCATTGGATGATTTGAACCCATTGGCCAAAGGACACAGAACATTGTTTAAGGTCTGGTGTGACGGGCGTTGAAAATACACACACCTGGATGCTACCTGCTCAGTGAAGACTTGTTGGGAATACTTGTGGCAGAAGACCATGCAACAATCCAAGAAGACTCAGGAGAAAGTCCGCCTTGACGTACAGGACCCACCATTGTGGAAGAAAGCCACTCCAAAGCACGGACAAGTGTTGACTTATGTTAGAGTACAGATTCACTGGTTCTAGAAAGCCTTTCATGCTTCCCCAAATGGTCTTTTTTTTTGGTTGGACAATGATTGTTTTTTCCACACTGTCGATGTCTTCCTACAGTGTTTACTTAAAGCTCCACACAAGTTCAAGGAACAAAGCCAATCATTTGTGCCAGCATTCTCTAGCGTTTCGGACTCAGTATTGAGTTCAATACCTTTAGATCATAACCTTTGCCTCCATCCTGTTCTGCAGATTTCCTTTAATTATAAGAGTGTTTGTTTCTTTATACTTTAATGTTGCACTCAGAAGGCTGCTCTACAGGCAGTCATTCCTCATCTAGACACAATCTTTATCTCTTTGCAATACCCCATTCCCACATTTGTTACCTTTTGCTATGTAAAATCTTTTGTTAGTTAATTTCTCCTGCCCTGCACTCCATCTCGGACTCTCCCTTTTGGTCATCTTGCCCTTTCAACTGCCTTTCATTTCAACATTGCTTTTGTTCCACTACAAGGTCATTGACCTGAAATGCAAACTCTATTTCACTCCATGGATCTTTTGCTGAACCGTGCTGAGTGTTTCCAGGACATTTGGTTTTTATTCCAGATTCCCAGCACCTGCAGTATTTTGCATTAGTGATGTTGGCCAGTTATTTAACTCCATAATGCATTGATGGTTAGTCTTAATTTCCATCTTTGCTGAAAATTATATGAGCAATTTTAACAACATTCACTTCATAGCAATTTGGAGAGGGAAAACTGTTTGTCTTTCCCTTTTATAATTTATGATTTTATTGATGAACTTTTAACACACTTACAACTTCAATATTTACTGTTTTCATTTTAGCATTCCACATCCACAGTATTTTGTTTTTATATGACTGTCCTGTGTGTGATTAATGTTTTAGTTTGTCAATCTCTTGCATTTCTTGTTGCTGTATGACTCATCCTCAGTATAGACCACTGCATTGTAATTTACAGACTCATCATCTGGTTGGTTCCCTACCATCTTCTTTCAGTATAGGGCTCTAAAGGGCTCACTTAGCTTGTGAGATAGAGGGACTTGCCAATCCAAAGAGTCAGGGCTCTTGTCATACACAAGATGTTACTTATTGCCTGTTAGCAATTAAATGCACATTATGCTGACACAATAGAAATTAATATAGAGACTATAAGAAGGACCTGGATGTTGGTCTGACTCATTTCAAATCCAAAGTCGTTCTTGCACCAAGTCACCAGGATATCACCAATGGCTCAATAATTCCCTAATTCCTCCATATTAACTTTTTCTGATTCTTTACACCCTTATACAACAACCATGACACCTCCCTCAGAACAAGATTAATGAGAAGATCATGGTCCACAGGTTGTTTCCTAACAGTTTAGATTCTCTACAGTATGGAAACTGACCCTTCGGCCCAACAAGTCCACACCGAACCTCCGGAGAGTAACCCACCCTGTCCCATTTCCCTCTGGCTAATGCTCCTAACACTATGGACAATTTCGCATGGCCAATTCACCCAACCTGCACATCTTTGGACTTCTGGGAGGAAACCGGAGCACACACACACAGACACAGGGAGAATGTGCAAACTCCACACAGACAGTTGCCTGAGGCAGGAATCGAACTCAGGTGCTTGGTGCTGTGAGGCAACAGTGCTAACCATTGAGTCACCTTTTAGCAGGGGACTAACTTAAAGGAGCCCAATCTAGGCACTTCTGCTTGTCAAGGCAGATAAAGTTACATGTCAAGAGATCCTGGAAAGAAAATTTCTCACCCTTGACCAGAGATGGCCCCATCACTTCTGGCGTTACTCAAGTGCTAAGCTAATTTAATTCGCCCTATGTTCTATAATCTGAATTATTCTTCCATTTGTGAAATAGCCTTAGATTGCTGAGTCTATCAAATTATATTGCTCCATGTAGAAGCAAATTAAGATCATCGTTGGCAATGAAGTTAGATTATGAAATGTCTGATTCCAGGTGGCAAAATGTCAGGTAAGAAGTATTTCAATATTCAGTAAGCCAGGACAATTCTCTACTGAATCATACAATACAGACATTACACTATTTGTATCCATAGGGGTCTAACAAAGGTTCAGGACCCCTCCCTGAAGTTACGTTGCTTTGAGGCAGCCAGAACCACTACTCAGAGAAAGCCACAAAGAAGGTGAATAACTTACCTGAACCTATCATACGACCCCAGTTGTATCTCTCTGATATCTCATCTCATCATCCCTGAACAGGATTTCTAAAACTACATCATTCTATAACTTTCCTCCACTCTATCTTCAAACCTCACAATCTCTCTCCATCAGAACTCCCAGACCCCAGTCAAATCCAAACCCCTGCCCTGCCTCCTCTTGCTTCCAACTCCATCCTTGAGCAGATATTGAGCACACTTACTTGAGCACCACAGCAACACTTGTAGATGCACAATCTTCAGTAGGTTCTCTGGCACTGAAATCTGAGGCCCAAAACCATGAGCAGCTTGGACTTAATCATAGTTGTACAGAGTACTTCTCTGGTGTTCTCCAAATGCTCAAAAACATCTGCTCCTGAATTTCTGGGTAGATTTACATTATAGATCATGGCTAATTTCTGTACAAAAATGATTGAATATCATTTGATGATTCATTACAAAGAGTTATTCACTTGCGTGGGTGACACGGTGGCACAGTGGTTAGCACTACTACCTCACAGCGCCAGAGACCTGGGTTCAATTCCCGCCTCAGGCGACTGACTGTGTGGAGTTTGCACATTTTCCCCGTGTCTGCGTGGGTTTCCTCCGGGTGCTCCGGTTTCCTCCCACAGTCCAAAAATGTGCAGGTTCGTTGAATTGGCCATGCTAAATT
This sequence comes from Chiloscyllium plagiosum, assembly GCF_004010195.1. Lineage (NCBI taxonomy): Eukaryota > Metazoa > Chordata > Chondrichthyes > Orectolobiformes > Hemiscylliidae > Chiloscyllium > Chiloscyllium plagiosum. Next base: position 10,611,380 of record NC_057743.1, on the reverse strand, counting down.
GCCTGTAGTGTTAGGTGAAGGGATAAATGTGAGGGCGTGGGTTGCTCTTCGGAGGGTCGGTGTGGACTTGTTGGGCTGAGGGGCCTGTTTCCACACTGTAAGTAATCTAATCTAATCCTTCAAGCTATGTTATGGACATCACTAGTGTAATTGCAGCCATGTTACAAAACTGCAATAGTCATTAACTTTACACCTCAGTTTTATGTGAACAAGGATATCATTGTGGAGATGATCTTACAATTGCTTTTGTAAATTCTTATATGCACTCAGCACCATGGCTGGATTTTTTTTGCAGAGTGCATTTCTTCCAGCAACATTGTGTGTGCTGAAACTTATGAAGACGTGGAAGCTGTGTAATTACTATCCATTTTATAGGTTCAAGCAATCAGTAAGTTATTTTGCTTTTGCCTTCAGATTGAATTGAACTGCTATTGTGGAGCACTCTGAAAGGCTAACCATTCTGATGTTAATGGGAATACTTTCTAATCCTTACGTAAAAGTAATTCTATGTACATAAAGCTTTTTAGTTCACATGAAATTTTAGTTCAACTGATCTCAAAGCAAGGAAAAGAGTAAATCAATATTTTTGTTCCAAATTACTTGCTGTTATTAGTCTGCATCATATCCACAAGGTCCACAGTGTGATTTCAGCAGATATAAAAGTAGAATGCTTTTGTTGTGTTATTGTACATTGCACATAGTACATTTTGTACATTGTACACTGAATAACTGCTAATGTTTAGAGGAAATCCAAACACCCAACAATCAAACAATGCAACTCACATGACAAGATTTCAAGAGTTTTAATAAAACAGTTTTTTTTATATATAAGGAAAAATTAAACAAAGTAAGCACTATTGCTTTAACACCAAAGCTTGTAAAGACTTATGCTATTTCTACTTTTGATTTCTTCCAAGAGATTCATTACGAAGACTTGAAGATTTATTCACTTTGATGGGATTAATCCAAAAGCTATGCTGCAGACCCCTGGAATTTACTTGATTTATCATTAGTATTTTAATCATTCCTCAAGGGTGCAACTATATTTTATCCTTCCATTAGCTTTTGGCTAGGGGATCCACAAAAGGTCTTTAAAATCCAACCTCTTAAACAATTTCAGGAAAACCAAATGTCTGTATATCTAATTTAAATATTTTTCTGAATGCAGTTGCAAGATGGTCATTTTATAAATACTTGGCTGAGTTCCAAGGAAAGTTAATGCACAGCTCATCAGGAACCTATAGACACAGCTGCAGATAGAAGTGCATGCATTGTTTGACTATCACCTTTATTATCTTGTCTTCTTTCTTTGATCTCAGGTTGCATTTAATAAAGCAGTGGGGATCTCATTTACTAGTTGGTGAATATCCATGTTACCTCCTTTCAGAAGTGTCTTTTATACACTAACTTGGTTAAAGTCAGCAATCCCCAGAATCAATGACCTTGTGAATGGAAGTCCTCAACCAAGCATTGCCAGTAATCACAGCAGCCATTACCTACAGTGCCACTGGGAGTGTGGTGGCAGTTGCCAGCAATGCATTGAGGGACTGGTCGCGGGCTAATGAGGAATCCAGGCCATAGTTTAGGGAAAGGGGATTGGTAATTAAGGCAATGCCCAAACTGCTATTCCCTGGTAAGAACAAAGGACCGCGGACGCTGGGAATATGAACAAGCACAGCAAATGCTGGAGAAACTCAGTAGGTTTAGCAGTATTTGAGGAGAGAGAAACAGAGTTCGCATTTTGAACCTAATATGACTCCTCATCAGAATACCATTTCAGTAATATCTAGTACCCCTCATTGGGCTTAGAACATCCATGCACACTTTAATCTTTGATTATCTTTACTACCACCATGTTCTGCAAGGTCAATGAGTATTATGCCCCAGGAATTATGACTGCCATAGCTAACTGGCTGTGTCTCTGCAGATAAATTCCTGACACTGATTCCTAAAACTGTCCGCTCCTGCTATCTTTTGAGAAAATGTCTGGAGGGCCTCTTACAGCCGCTACTTGATACAACTCACAACTCCTTCCCATCTATTCCAATAAGGCTGCCAGTGCCTTTTCTGAAAATCTTCCATATTATGCCATTCTTCACTGTTTCTCAAGTTCAACTCATTTCCTCCACAACTTGGTCCAACTAAAGTCTCTTCAAGGAGCACTGAGATGCTGTAAGGTTCAGACTGGCTTGACGTGTTGTGAGGAGGTTAGGGTTTTGGAATTCCTTGCTGAAGCGTGTGGCCAATGCACAACATGGCTGGTTCGTTAATGCTGGCTTCATGTAGAAATCATTATAATGAGCAGAAAACATGAAATTGCTGCACTGGCTACATTTCCATCAATGGCTGCAAGATAAAGGCACATCCAATTTTGCTGGTACCAACAATATTTGTCCACCTCCAGAGGCACAAGACATGGTTTTTTTCTGCCTACAAACACATTGAGTTGCTTATCTCTCTCCAGCAGGCCTGTTATCAGGCTTTTGCACCATTGACCTACATGGAACTACATGTATCTGAATCAATCAGATAGACCAAATGTGCTGCTTGCTCTTGTGTTACTTCAATGTCTTGCCATACAAGTTGGGAGATCTTTGCTGTCACTTAATTGTTGCAGCATACATTGATGAACAAAGAAGCTGCAAATTTAAAATCCTGATAAAATTCAGACTGTAAAGAGGCAGTCTATTTACTTATTAGTTAGCTGTCTTCTTATAAAAGGTATTTGAAGCCACTGTGTGAAATTAGCTGATTAAGCCTTACAACGGACAAGTTTAGCACAATCAATGCGTATGTGTTGCACGAGTTTGAAATGGTTCAGCAGCAAGCTGTTTCTTTGTCGGATGTTTGCAGGCATGTCTGTGTGAAATCTCAGCTGTCTCCCCGCGCTTAAAAGTGCCACTCAGACGTAGAAAAGCACGATGAAGAACATGAAGTTCTCAACCACTGAATCAAGAAGGTGACTTATCACTGCTTTCTCAACACTGCCATGAAATTCCAACATTGCTGGCTATGTCCACATCATGGGAATGAATTGCAAAAGTGATTGGTAGCCATGTTATAGGAAGGATATTATTAAGCCAGAGAGGGTTCAGAAGAGATTTACCAGGATGCTGCCAGGAATGGAGGGTTCGTGTTTATAGGGAGAAGCTGGACAGGATGGGACTTCTTTCACTGAAGTGTGGGAGATTGAGGGGTAACCTGATAGAGTTTCTTAAATCAAGAGGGGAGTAGATAAGGTGAATGGCAAGTGTCTTTTTCCAAGGGTGTGGGAATATTTTAAGGTGAGAGGAGAAAGTTAAAAAAAAACATGCTGGGATTGTTTTTACACTGAGCATGGTTTGTGTGTGGAATTAACATCCAGAGAAAGTGATGGATGCAGGTCCAATTACAATGTTTAGAAAGCACTTTTTGTGTTGAGGGATATGGGCCAGGCTCAGACAAGTGGCAATAGTTTATCTTGGGATTATGGTCAGCAAGGACAAGCTGATTTCAAGGGTCTGTTGCAGTTCTGTACGACTCGATAACTCTGTTTACCATCTGTTCGTCAATCTTCAGGTCTAATATTATGAAGTATTAAAGGGTGGAAAATAAAGGGACAGAGCCAGTGAAGTCACAGTTTGTTGGTGTTCTGGCTTCCCATTAAGGCAGGCAGTCAGGATTTATAAGCAGTTGGTAATCCATAGATACTTTCTCCAGATTTTACTCAATTTGCACCATGTTTCCATCAACAGCATTTCCATTAAAGGGGCCAACAAGGATAAATACAGCTTCATTTAACAGTTAATTATAACAGCCACATTCCAGAAAATCTGTGCACAAAGTGAAAGATGTCCCATCAGTAAAAGAAGACAAAACATGATTGTCGCCCCATCTACTACATCAAACATTCAATCCCTCCACCAATGGTGCCCACTGGCAGCAGTTACTATGTGCAAGATACACTACAGTTTGTCAAGGCTCCTACGACAGCACCTTCCAAACCCACAATCCATACCAGATAGAAGAACAAGGGTAGCAGATACATTGGGATAACACCATATGTAAGCTGTTATCCATGTTGGACACATTCTGGATTGTAATTGTGAAATTATTTTATTGTCACTTGGCAAAAATCCTGGAATTTCCTTCCCAACAGCACTGTTGTTGTTTTTTCTACACCATACATATCACAGTGGTTCATGGTGGTTGCTGAATATTACTTCCTCAGTAGATATTGGCGATGGGTAACAAATGCTAGTTTTTCCAATGATGGTGGTGTGCATGAATAAAACACAACAATGCATCAGAGGGGTTTCCCTCCACTTTGAGGAGGGTGGCCTTTCTCCAAATAAATTGCAAACACATGGTCTAAGGTGCTATCAGGATCAAAGACCTATCTCACGATGACCTATCTCTCCAAGTGAGGCTACCCAAGATTCGAGACCTGGTGTCTCCCTGAGTGGGTCAATAAGAGACCACCTCCAGGAGATTGATGACAGTGGGTAGGCTATTGATGTACGTAGGTTGGGATTAGCATGTGATCCTAAGGCCCATTGGAAAAACTAACTGAAAACATGAAGTAATCAAGACGTATTCAAAATTAAGAGGGAACTTGAGCGTACAAATCAAGAATATTGTTCTCAGTCTGGAATTGGAATGTATACAACAATGTAAGGAAAGACTGGGAATTTTGTTTCATGGGACAGTTATTAGGACATTGAAAATTGATACTAAACAGTATAGGCACAAAAGACTTCACAAACGAGTGACAGGCAAGAAATTGTACAGATCAAAGACACCTTGAGTGTGAGATAATAATTCAGAGTCACAGGTAGACAAGATGGTGAAGAAGGCATTTGGAATGCTTGCCTTTATTGGTCAGTACATTGAGAATAGAAGTTGGGATGTCATGTTGTGGCTGTATAGGATATTGGTTCGGCCACTTTTGGAATACTGCATTCAATTCTGGTCTCCCTGATATAGGAAAGATGTTGTGAAACTTGAAAAGGTTCAGAAAATATTTACAACAATATTGTCAGGGTTGAAGGGTTAGAGATAATGGGGGGCGGGGTTGGGGGGAGCCAAATAGGCTGGGGCTATCTTCCCTGCAGCATCAAAGGATGAGGAGTGACCTTATAGAGGTTTATAAAATTATGAGGGGTATGGATGGGATGAATAGTCAAGGTCTTTTCCCAAGGGTAGGGGAGTGAAAAACTAGAGGGCCTAGCTTCGCAGGAGGCTCCCAAGCACTGATGATGTCACCTAGCCAGGGGACGAAATGTTTGCAACAAAAACTTCCAGCTCGGCGAACAGAACCACAACAACAGGGCCTAGGTTTAAGGTGAGAGGGGACAATTGAAAAGGGACTTAAGGACAGCCTTTTCATGGAGAAGGTTTTGTGTATGGATTGAGCTGCCAGGTAAGTGGTGGAGACTGGTACAATTACAACACTTAAAAGGCATCTGGATGGGTAAATGAATAGGAAGGGTTAAAGCGATGTGGGCCAAATGCTGGCAAATGGGACTAGATTAATTTAGAATATTCAGCCGGCATGGACAAGTTGGATCAAAGAGTCTGTTCCCATGCAGTGCATCTCTCTGACTGTAAGGATGATGGAAAAGAGCAGGGGAGTGGGACAATGTGGATCAGAGAACTAGCATAGAAAAGATGCATTGAGCAGTCTCTGTTACTGCTGTGGACGTTCATGGTTTAATCAAAGAAGAAACATGTTCAAGGATAGCTTAGAGTTGACACTAAGGGTTTTGTCTTCCTTTTTCAGATCTCAATGGGCTTGCTGCAATGAACTTTCAATCTTGACTGTTTTCATGTCAGATTTCTAGGTAGGTTATTTTCTTTTAAATTTTATTTCTCGAAGGCCTCAATCTGAAGTTTAATTTTGTAAATAATTGAAGGCAGTTTCAGATTGTGCACAATGTTTTTGTACTAATATTCACTGATTGACAGCCGATGTTCTTGCTGAATAATATTCATCAAAGTGTTTATTAGTTTTCTCATGAATTTTAATATTCTCCAGTCAGCACTGGACCATTTTAGTTACAATGAACTGACCCAGTAGAACTGTGTTCATTTTGCCTCCATTAATATTCAGTAAATCTGAAGGTTATTGTTTTCCTGAAGGGAAACAATGGATATCAGGGGCATCGTCATTAAAAACATGGACATTGCTTATGCCACAGTCACATGTACAAATGTATGATTGTATGTACTGAAAATGCAATGATGTGAAAACAGTGTCCAGCAATGTAAATACATTCCAATTACCGGTTGCAAGGAATTTATTGGAATTTATATGACAGACCAACATCAGAGATCAACTCTCAACTCTGGTAATGCAAGCCATCAAAGGAAATCATAGCAATCAGGTAGGAGAGGTTAATTTTTCCAGTATTTCACTAGTGTTCCATTCATGTCTAGTGGTCTATTATCTTCTCATGTTTGAAACTGCAATGGGATTGCTATGAGTTCAGTTCAACAGTATTCGAGATTAAAGATGAAAGTTTGCCGGGCAGTAATTCTTACAGCATTTCTTAATGAATGCGAGACTTGAACAACCTTACTGGGATCACATAAAGCAATTGGAAGCATTCCATCTTCACTGACTGAGATCCACCTTGGAGTCAACATTCCCAACACTGAGGTTCTTACAAAGGGCTGCCCTCCTAACATCGAGAGTATGTATATCAAAACAGAGTGCCACTGAGTTTCTCATGGGGCCTTACCTGAGGTAGTCCTCCATAGTCACCTGAAGGTGGGAAACATCATGGGTGGCTCAGTGGTTAGCACTGCAGCCTCACAGCGCCAGGGACCTAGGTTCAATTCAAGCCTTGGGTGGCTGTCTGTGTGGACAATCTCCCTGCGTCAGTGTGGGTTTCCTCCGGATGCTCCGCTTTCCTCTCATGGTCAAAGATGGGCAAGTTAGATGGATTGGCCATGGTAAATTTCCAGTGGTGACCATGGATGCATGGGCTAGGTGGATTAGTTGTGTGGAGTGTAGGGTTATGGGGGGGTAGGGTGAGACATAGGTATGGGCTGAATGCTCTTCAGGGGGTCAGTGTAGTGTCAATGGGCTGAACGGCCTCTTTCTGCACTTTAGAGATTCTATTCTATGATCACCCAACAGGACGTCCTAAGTTTAGATACAAGGGCAACTGAAAGCTACCCTCAGAAACTTCAAGCTAGATCCCAATACATAGGAAAAACATAACTTTGAGTAGAAGTAAAACAGAGCTGGACTCTTGTGCAGCAGCCTGAACAGGCAGAATGCATTTCCCATGCCAATAGTGCACGACTTCCTCATTCTGCACTAAATATCAGCTTTCGTATTTATATTCAGCCTATTTTCTGAGCAGCCTGCTCAGTCGTATTTATTTTCTAGTATCAGAGAGGGAATTGAACTTCAGTGTTTGTGATTCACAGTCAAGTGCCTAATCAAATGACGGCTAGCCTGACTAACTGCAATAAAGAACCATCAAAACACAATATTATTGTTAAAAAAATGCTTGCATTCCAGAGGAAGTTTAGTTTAACAGAACAACACTGAATGAATATGAGCAAATAATGTGTCTGAATTCTTGGGAGTTGTTTGGCAGAAGCAGCCATGGAATTAGTCAGTTTAATATATGCATCACTTCCCTGGGACCGGTACCTGATTTATCTTCAGTCAGTAAAGCCAATGCAGTGTATAAAATTAGTATACTACCCATTTGAGAATAGAACTACTCAGATGAAGACATTTGCAAGTTGAGTCCCTGCTTTACCATAACTTTCTGTTCTTATATGGAGAAATACGGCTATTACAACTGACACAAACATTTTTGCGAAGGAGAGAGAATCATAGACTCCCTACAGTGCGGAAGCAGGCAATCCAGCCCATCAAATCCACACTAACCCTCAGAAGAGCATCCTACCCCATCCCTGTAACCCTGCTGTTCCTATGACTAATCTACCTAGCCTGCATACTGTAGGCAATTTAGCATGGCCAATCCACCTAACCTGCACATCTTTGGACTATGGGAGGAAACTAGAGCATCTGGAGGGGACCTGCATAGACACAGGGAGAATGTGCAAACTCCACATAGACAGTCGCCTCACAGTAGGATTGAACCCAGGATCTCTGGCACCATGAGGCAGCAGTGTTAACCACTGAGCCATTGTGCCACCCCATTGAAGAATAACAATCAGTGAGCAGAATATAGAGGTGAGAACAGAATTGGACAGGCTGATCATTTTTTGCCTTAGTTCAGCCTGCCAACATTATTGTGCATTTAACTCAAAAGTATAAAAAATGTTGCCAACAGGGTATCTCACGAGGGATCACACCAAGTTGCCCATGCCTGTAATGGAAGGCAGCATCTTCTTTCATGTTGGACAGCTTCCTGTTGGACTTCCATCTTTGAGAACCCACCCATTATCCTTAACTGGACCATGAGTCACTGGCCACAAATTAACTATTTCAGGGAAAATTACTGCAAACTGACAGTGTACGGTGCTGATACCCAGTAACACTATTAATGATATGTTGGCTTAATTTGAGATCTGCAGTGTAATGAGTGGACTATTAGTTACGAACAGAAAACAGAAATTCTCTATTCATCTTCAACAAGGAAGTTTGAATTAATCAACATTTAAAACATGACAAGTTTGATCTGGTCAGAAAGATAATTTTGGAGGCCTGGAAGAACTTTCTTAGCAACTCTCCACAAATTGCAATGATGGGAAAGATTAGATAACCTCCCTGTCCACCTTTGCTGGAAACATAATAGAAACTATTCCAGCACAGGCACAGACAGCATGGGAGTACAGGTTTATGAATGGATGTAATCAGTATTCTGTGAATATTTCAATTTGACATGATTTTCAGTGGGCAGAGTGTTAAACGATGATGATCTTTCACTGATAATTTAACAAGTACAGGCTTGATTTTCTTTTTGAGCAATTTCTCAAAGCCTCAATATTAACCTTACCATGATAGTAATTTATAGTACAGAATGTTCTTAAGTTAGTTTTTAAATCTGTATTTTCACAGGGCCAAAATCCTCAATAAAGGAGATATGGAGAATGCCAGTTTTTTCTTCATAATTAATAGTTTATGATGGAATACAGTACTGGAATGGTTATATCGCCGCTGTAATAACCTAGGAGGGGATTCAGTGGGAAAACTTGCATGTGGTATGTCTTAATTAGACAGGATGAAAAATCTAAATTTTCTGACGGCATGTTAAGTTGTTGATATGAAGTCAGCACCTTGTTTGGAGCATTGGAGCTTCACACCAGCCAGTGTCAGGTTCATACTTGTCAAACTATTACATTAGTATCAGACATTTCATAATTGTGTCCCACTTCCAAGATAAAGTCAGTGGTGCACAGATTACTATGACACACTGTTCATGCTTGTCTAAAGGAGGCATGGACTCATCAGCTTTGCTGTAAGTGGTTTTCCTTGTATGGCACAAGGGAAGAGAGCAGGAGAATGGAAACTTGCATGCATTCTCAGAACAAGCAACGATGAGACGGTCACATCATAAAGGAATGGCTAGAGGAAGGGATGGTGTGGCATAATGTCATATGCATAAAGGAGTGGAAGACAGACCAGGAAATACAGTCATATCATAAAGGAATGAGGTGGGAAGGACCTGCCTTCCTGGATGTGGTGATGGGAGATGAGGAGGAACAATCAGTTACAATGAGAAGACAGTGCCCTACAAAATGTGTAGTAGGGAGGGTCAATGAACCTATAATGTCAACTATGTCCCACTGTTGGAGGGGTTGTGTGCAACACTAAATACAAACATGAACATAAAAGAACAAAGAGAGAACAAAGAAAAAGCAACATTATGTCTTTAACAATAAAGGGAATGTCATTTGTTTCCCATAACCACCATTGTGTGCTACTGCTCTCTGACTAAGCCAGTCACAACAAATTATGACGGTACACATATGAAATTCAAATTTAATATTGAAAGTCACCCAATCTACCTCTCTACTCTCAAGTGTTATGTTAATGACAATGGAGTTAGAAAGGAAATCTTTGGCTGTGAAACAGAGCTTCCATCTTGATCTAGAAGGTAATTTATAGTCCATCCGTAGCTGCTACATGATTGTAGGTTTCACCACTGAAAAGCTTCCCCTCCCTTCCATCCCCGAGTGATTACATGTGTCTCTCATGTGTGCTGTCTGTACTTTCAATTTTAATAGTAATCGCAAGCAAAACAGGGCCAAGTCTTACTTCATTGGAAATGGCACACCATTGAAAAAATACATTGCCCTAAAGACCAGGGCAATCGTTTCAAAGAATCAAATGGTGCTCAACCAGCTGGGGAATTTAAATTCAATTGATTAATTAAACCCAGAACTCAAATGCTGGTTTCATGAATGGTGACTGTGATACCCCCAGAACTATAAAAACTCATATCTGCACTAATACCTTTCAAACCTGTTGTCCTACATTGGCCTGAACTCTATAAAATCAATAGAAATGTGATTAACTCTTAGTTGACCTCCAAAATGGCTGAGGACAATGAATTTAATTTCAAGGACAATCAGGCATGAGCTAAAAATTCTGAAACTGCAGTGATTGGAATGAAGGCCATGTGGATCTTATTGACTATGGGATCCTTTATTGGGGGTTGTTAACCTGAGTGATTCAGGGAGCCCGAACTGACAGATATAAACAAGAGATTCAGAGAGTCTCCTAATTGTAAGGACTGATTCTGGACTGGCTGGTCACAGCCAAAATACTGTGCACCTGTAAATAAAGGGTGACTTGTTGATGGGATACTGGCCTCTGTGTGGTTATTTCAGAAACAAACACAGTGCTTCAGAAATTAAAACAGGCCTAGCAGCATCTATGGAGAGTGAAACAGCATTCATGCTTTGAATCTGGTATGACTTTTCTTCAGAACTCACAAGCAATGGACCCACATAACATATCTGTCATGAAACATATGAATGAAGAAGAGCTGGAAGGTTTGTCTTCAGATATTTCATCACCATACTAGGTAACATCATCACTGAGGCGAAGGTGAGGACTGCAGATGCTGGAAATCAGACTCTAGGTTAGATTGGTGCTGAAAAAGTATAGCAGGTCAGGCAGAATCCGAAGAGCAGGAAAATCAATGTTTCGGGCAAAAGCCCTTCATCATCATCTCTGAGCATCCAGTGAAGCACTGGTGGTATGGCCCACTTTTTATTGATGTGTTTAGGTTTCCTTGAATTGGTGGTGTCATTTCCTGTAATGATGTCATTTCCTGTTCTTTTTCTCAAGGGGTGGTAAATGGGATCCAAGTCAATGTGTTTGTTGATAGAGTTCTGGTGAGAATGCCATGTTTCGAGGAATTCTTGTGCATGTCTCTGTTTGGCTTGTCCTAAGATGGATGTGTTGTCCCAGTCGAATTGGTGTCCTTCCTCATTTGAGGATACTAGTGAGAGTGGGTCATGTCTTTTTGTGGCTAGTTAATGTTCATGTATCCTGGTGGCTCATTTTCTGTCTGTTTGTCCAATGTAGTGTTTGTTACTGTTCTTGCAAGGTAATTTGTAAATGACATTAGTTTTGCTTGTTGTCTGTAGAGGGTTTTTCAAGTTCATTAACTGCTATTTTAGTGTGTCGGTGGGTTTGTGGGCTACTATGATGCCAAAGGGTCTGAGTAGTCTGGCAGACATTTCTAAGATTTCTTTGATGTACGGGAGAGTAGCTAGGGTTCCTGGATGTGTTTTGTCTGCTTGCTGGTGTTTGTTGCTGAGAAATCGGTGAACTGTGTTCATTGGGTACCTGTTCTTTTTGAATGTGAACTGTGTTCATTGGGTACCTGTTCTTTTTGAATACATGGTATAAGTGATTTTCCTCTGCTCGTTGTAGTTCCTCTGTGCTGCAGTGTGTGGTGGCTCATTGAAATAATGTTCTAATGCAGCTCACTTTGTGGGTGTTGGGATGGTTGCTTCTGTATTTCAGTATTTGGTCCATACGTGTTATTTTCCTGTAGATGCTGGCTTGAAGTTCCCCATTGGCTGCTGTCTATACTGTGACATCTAGGAATGGGTAGTTTGTTGCTGTTTTTTTCCACTTTAGTGAATTTTATGCCAGTAAGTGTATTATTGATGGTCTTGAAGGTTTCCTATAATTTGTTTCATTTATTGATGACAAAGGCGTCATCCACATAGTGGACCCAAAGTTTGGGTTGGATGGTTTGCAGAGCTGTTTGTTCGAGTCTCTGCTAAGAATCCTGATATCAGAGATCCTATGGGTATTCCATTGGTTTGTCTGGAGGTTTTATTGTTGAAGGTGAAGTGGGTGGTAAGGTATGGTAAGACACTAGCTTGATGAATTTGCCCTTGTTGATGAAGTTGGTGGCATTTGGTGTATGTGTCTTTGGTTCTTCTAATAGAGTAGTCAGTGCTTCCTTGGCCAGGATGATGATGTTGGATGTGAGTAGGGCTGTTACGTCAAAGGAAACCATTATTTCATCCTCTTCTATCTTGGTGTCTTTGATGGTCTTCAGGAACTCGTGGATGGAGTGGTGAGTGTCTTCTACTAAGTGTTTTCATATTTGGTGTAGCTCCTTGGATTTCAGATTCCAGCTCAGCCTGCAAACTTATATCCAGAATCTCAATCTGAGCTACAAATCTTCTCAAAGCTCGCTAAGGAAGAACTATCTAGCAAGGCATTTGGTCACAGTGTAACAGTGAAGCTCCCTTTTCCATTTGGGGTCTCATTGTATTGCTCCCCTAGAAAGAGGTACATGAGATTGGCTTAACCAATGCTACTTGGAAATACAATCACATCTTCGTCCATGTGGTCTAGTGGTTACATAAAGCAACCCTTAGAGATTTAGTTTCTGTCTGCTAGGGCAGTTGTTGGGATGGTAGAATTGGTCTAAGTAACCCAGATTAGGAGAAGGACAACAAGGTTCACCTGGAAATTTTCAGGGCATATTCAGCCCCTTGAGATACTCCTTATACACTCATGACTGTGTGGCCAAATTCTGCTCTAACTCCATTTACAAATTTGCTGATGACACCACTGCAGAGGGTCAGATCTCAAACAATGCCAAGACAGAGTACAGGAAGGGGACAGGCAGTTTAGTGACATGGTGTAAAGACAGCAATCTCTCCATCATGAAGGAGCTGATCATCAACTTCAGGAAGTGGAGTGGAGGACATGTCCCTGTCTGCATCAGGTGGAGGTATCGAGAGTTCCAGCTCCTAATAGTAGCTATCTATTTTGGTTCATCCACGTCAATGTTACAATCAAAAGAGCACACCAGCACCTCTACTTCCTCAGGAGGCTAAGGAAATAGGCTGTGTCCACAATGAAGTTTAACAATTTTTAGAGATGCACCATTGAAAGCATCACCTCCTATGCATCATCCTGTGGTACGGCAACTGTGCTGCCCAAGAACACAACTAATTACAGAGAGTTGTGAACGCAGCCCACTCCATTACAAAAAAACAGCCTTCCATCCATTGACTCCCTCTACGCTTTGTGCTGCTTTGGAAAACATAATCAAAGACTCCTCTCACACTCTTCCATCCGTCAGAATATTAAAAAAATTTGAAAACACGTACCAACAGATTTAAGAACAGCTTCTTCCCTGCTGTTATCAGACTTATGAATGGATTTCTCATGCATTAATGGTGATCTTTCTCTGCATCTTCTCTGTGGCTGTAACACACTATTCTGCATTCTGTTCTGTTACCCTGATGTACTTATATAAAGTATGATTTAACTTACAACACAATATTTTTCACTGTATCACGGTACATGTTACAACAGTAAATCAAATCAAAACAATGTACAAGATTTTGAATAAGCACTGGCAGTCACATTAAGTTGACTTTTCCTTTCCCAGATCAAGTTTAATCTAATTAGATAGATTACAAACGTCTTGTTTTTAGCAGCTGTTAAGTTTCCTTAGTGAAATCAGTTTGGTCAGACTTGTCCCAGTGAACCTGAACTCATGTGATGTTAATACTCTCTACTGTGGTGTGATTGGCACTTACTCGGAAATCTCACACAGACCAGATATTGAAATACTCCATAGAGAATGGAAGCATCAAATTGATATGGTGGATGAAGTATTCCTTTGAGGTAATGGTTCACGCAAACCATTTAAAGTAATTGGAGGGGAGTTGCTCAGGGATTGCCTTTTGCTGTCTGAGAGTAGAAAAGGAAGGCAGATGTTTCATTGCTTACAATAGCATACAAATGCACAAGGGTAACAAATACTCCCAGGACAAGTTAACTTATTCTCTTCTATGCCCTATTTTGATGCATTTATTTAACTGATTTAAAACATACATGATAACCAACATGATGAAATAACACAAGAAAAAACTTGCTACTGAATATGATAAAGTATTCACCATAATAACCATAGGAGTGGTTTCAACTTCAAAGTCCTCTACATTCGCAAGCACAAAGAAATGTGTTCATTTATTTAGCACTATGCAGAACCCCAGGCTGTTGCAAAGGTACTAAAGCATGTTTGAGGTGTAGTCACTCTTGTTATGAATGCAGACCTGGAACATCTAATATATTTAAATTATTTCTTTCAAATTAACTGGTGTGCAAGTTCAAATCTGGCAAGGTTTTATCTGTTAATTTTACTTTTACAATAACCTTTGATTGTTGGTAGACAGGTTTCTTATCTTATATTGGATATTTAACTTTGTTTTCCTTCCTTAGTCAAGCACCCTCATTTTCACTGCCCCGAGGCTGTGTTTGGTGCTCCAGCAGGAATCGTTGATTTTCAAAGTTGCAATGATATTCAGATTCTCTACAGTGTGGAAATAGGTCCTTCGGCCCAACAAGTCCACACCGATCCTCCGAAGAGTAACCCACCCAGACCCATTTCCCTCTGACTAATGCACCTAACACTATGGGCAATTTAGCATGGCCAATTGACCTGACCAGCACATCTTTGGACTGTGGGAGGAAACTGGAGTACCCAGAGGAAACCCACGCAGACATGGGGAGAATGTGCAAACTCCTCACAGACAGTCGCCCGGGCTGGAACCGAACCTGGGACTTTGGTGCTGTGAGGCAGTAATGCTAACCACCGAGCCACTGAGTTCCTTAGAACCACACAACTTAATAATTGTAGAGGGCAAAATATGATCAATGTACAGTCCTATTGATCTCAGATTCTTCATCTGTCATTTTGCAGATGCTCTGAGTTCACAAATAAATGCAGAAATTGTAGATTGCATTGTGATCAACAAAATATAAAAAAATATGAATTAGAAGAAAGAGATCATTTGAATTCAGATAACTTGCAATAGTATACCTGAGTTCTGTTGACAGAACATTGAATTGCATTTGTCTCACATTCATCACTTTGATTCTGACATAAACAGTCTGACCTCTCAGCTTGCCAGTGCAATGTGTTTTGACCTTTACTGGTTTGTAAGCACATTCGATGATATTAGGAATTTTTGAAATATAATTTATCAACTCGCCAGAACTTTTTCTGTGTGCTCTCTGCAACACTCACTAATTCCTACAGCTACATCTTTGAGTTCTGACTGCGCACGGCTATCTCACTGACCTAGAATCCTGACTGAATGCCTCACCCAGTATCAATGTAGTTCAGCTGTCTTCCTAGCTGCCCAGCTACCCACAGCACAACTAACATGGAATCCAAATCTCTTTCAGTCTGTCTCTTTCTCCCTTTTCGACTTTCTGTCTGTAACCTTTAAACTGCTCTTCAAACTGTCCTGACTAAATTATTTAGGAGAAAGTGAGGACTGCAGATGCTGGAGATCAGAGCTGAAAATGTGGTGCTGGAAATGCGCAGCAGGTCAGGCAGCATCCAAGGAGCAGGAGAATCGACGTTTCGGGCATGAGCCCTTCTTCAGGAATGAATAAATTATTGAAAACTTTACAATTAGCACATTCCTATTACGGGGCAAATTGAATGTTGCCACAATTAGTCATATTTACATTTTACTGATCACTGATACAATGGATACAAATAAGGGTTTTCAACACATCTCAATTAGGGGAATCCTTCAACATTTTACAAATGGCCATGAGGAATAGGATTAATTCACCAGGTGCCCCCAGAAGAACATTGGGTCATCGCTAAATCTACCTTTAGGGTCATAGAGTCATAGAGTTGTACAGCACGGAAACAGATCCTTCAGTCCAACTTGTCCATGCTGACAGAATATTCTAAACTAATCTCATCCCATTTGCCAACATTTGGCCCATATCCCTCTAAACACTTCCTTTAAAAGATGCCTTTTAAATGTTGTAATTGTATCAGCCTCCACCACTTGGCTATTACGGAGACATGGGTAGAACAGGGACAGGACTTTAAAATTAAGGGGGTTAGGTATAGGACAGATGTTAGGGGTAGGTTCTTTACTCAGCGAGTCGTGAGTTCATGGAATGCCCTGCCAGTAGCAATGGTGGACTCTCCCTCAATATGGGCATTTAAGCGGGCATTGGATAGGCATATGGAGGATAGTGGGCTAGTGTAGGTTAGGTGGGCATGGATCGGCGCAACATTGAGGGCCAAAGGGCCTGTACTGCGCTGTATTCTTCTATGTTCTATGTTCTATGTTCCTCTGGCAGCTCATTTCTTTCATGCACCACATTCTGCATGGAAACATTGCCCCTTAGGTCCCTTTTAAATCATTCCCCTCTCACCTTAAACCTATGCCTTCTAGTTTCGGACTCCCCTACCCTGGGGGAAAGAAATTGGCTATTCGCCCCATACATGCCCCTCATGATTTTATAAACCTCTATAAGGTCACCCCTCAGCTTCTGCTGCTCCAGGGAAAACAACCCCAGCCTGTTCAGCCTCTCCCTTTAGCTCAAACCCACCAACCCTGGCCAAAGCCTTGTAAATCTAGCAGGGAGACCAGAACCGAATACAATATTCCAAAAGTGGCCTAACCAATGTATAGTCACACCACTGTCAGTTTGACATTTTTAAAGCTGATTTGGTATCCTCTGGCCAAACTGGCATCCTTTGACCAGCCTGGCATCTTCTGGTCAGTCTGTATTCTTCAACCTGCCTTGACATTTTCAGGTGTAGAGTTGATAAGCGGAGTATGGATGCCCATGTACAGGTCATCTGGCAAAACGTACCGAAGCTCTGAACATCATGATTACCCACCCGCTGCCATGCTGGGGAGGTAGCCCATGATTTATTCAAATCAAATCTCCATCCTTGTGGTTTTAAATTGTTTATTCAGGTTTTAAATCTTTAATGCTTCTTTTCAGATTTCCTTTGTGCCAGAAAACCTTTGCTTTTGTCTCTGTCCATTCGTGGCCTGATGACAATGCTGATCAAGATAAGCACCTGTTGCTCGTCAATTATTGCCCTTGAACTGAATGACATACTGGGCCATTGCAGAGGACAGTTAAGGGTCAACCACATTGTTGTGAGTCTTGAGTCACAAGTAGTACCAGACCAGGTACCCTCCTCTGAAGGGCATTAGTGAACATGGATGGGTCCTCACAACACAGGTGGCACAGTGGTTAGCACTGCTGCCTCACAGCACCAAGGACTTGGGTTTGATTCCAGCCTTGGGTGACTGTGTGACGTTTGTAAATTCTCCTCATATCTGCATGAGTTTCCTCCGGGTGCTCTGGTTTCCTCCCACAATCCAAAGATGTGCAGGTTACGTGAATTGGCCATGCTAAATTGCCCATAGTGTTCAGGGATATGTAGATTATGTGCATTAGTCAGGGGTAAATGTAGAGTAATGGGGAATGGGACTGGGTGTGTTATCCTTCGGAGGGTCATGCGGACTTGTTGGGCTAAAGGGCCTGTTTCTACACTGTAGGGAAGCTATGAACAATTAAAGACAGTTTTGTGGTCACCTTTACTAAGACTTTTCAATGAATGAATTGAATTTAATCTTCACCAGCTGTCAAGGTGGGATTTGAATTAATCCCTAGTTCATTAGACTGATTGTTACATATTTCGGGAAGTACATGGAAACAATGGAAAAGGTGCAGAGGAGATTTACCAGGATGTTGCCTGGTCTAGAGGGAAGATCTGTTCTCATTCGAAAGAAGAAGGCTAAGAGGGGATTTGATAGAGACATATAAGATGATCAGAGGATTAGATAGGGTAGACAGTGAAAGTCTTTTTCCTAGGATGATGACATCAGCTTGTACAAGGGACATAACTACAAATTGAGGGGTGATAGATTTAAGACAGATGTCAGAGGTAGGATCTTTACGCAGAGAGTGGTAAGGGTGTGGAATGCCCTATCTGCTCAGCCACATTAGGGAGATTTAAACAATCCTTAGATAAACACATGGATGATTTTGGGATAGTGTAGGGGGACGAGCTGAGAATAGTTCACAGGTCGGTGCAACATCGGGGGCTGAAAGGCCTGTTCTGCGCTAAGGCTGATCTAACCCAGTGACAATACACTCCACCATTGACTCCTCAAGCTGCATTAAAATAATGACAGTCTCATCATCAGTTTTAATAACTTAAACATCTCTCTGTTGATATGCTTAATTTTGAGAAATAATTACTTATGTATAATAGTATTTGTTAAGGAACTGGATAAACTTGTGTGGAATACAAAGTGCCCAGAAAGTGTAGCAACACAAGTGAAAGAATCAGGCTTTCCTGGGATGTTATCAGCATCTCAATCAGTCTTTGCTGTCGTTGTGGTTCTGTTCGCTGAGCTGGAAATTTTTGTTGCAAACGTTTTGTCCCCTGCCTAGGTGACATCCTCAGTGCTTGGGAGCCTCCTGTGAAGCGCTTCTGTTGTTGCTTGTCGTCTGCGTGTGTGGCTACTAAGGATAGCTGGTCGTGGCGTTTCGTGGCTAGTTGGTGTTCATGGATGCGGATTGTTAGCTATCTTCCTGTTTGTCCTATATAGTGTTTTGTGCAGTCCTTGCATGGGATTTTGTCATTTGCTGTCATTATAGTTCATATCAATACAGATCATCAAGGTCCACAGGGAGCCCTTAGAGAATGCTGACCACTTCCAATACCTCGGGAGTGTCCTGCGAACAAAAGCAACTGTTCATGAAGAGCATCACCTCCAGTGTGCTAGCACAGCCTTAGGCCACTTGAGGGAAAGGGTATTCGTAGACAACAACATCAGATGTGACGCCAAGGTCTGGTGGTTCCCGCCTTCCTGTATGGCTCTGAGACACGGACTGTCTACAGCAGATACCTCAAGACGCTGGAGCAGTCCCTGCGCAAGATCCTGTGAATGCGCTGGGAAGACAGATGCATCAACACCAGTGTCCTTGACTAGGCCAACATCCCCAGCATCAAGGCACTGAACCACTTCCCCCCTACCACCCCCACCCCTTGATCAGCTGGGATGGGCTGGGCATGCCATCCACATGACTGACACGAGATTTCCCAAGCAGATGCTCAACTTAAGCTCCAAAAAGGCAGGTGAGACCCAAGTGGACAGAGGAAATGCTTCAGGGATGCCCTCAAGGCCTCACTGGGGAAGTGCTGCATTCCTACAGACACATGGGAGTCACTGGCCCAAGACCGTCCAAATTGGAGATGGATCATCTGGGAAGGCGTTAAGCCTCCTGAAACTTGCCATTGGGAGAAAACGGAAGCCAGGCGAAACAGTGAAAGGAGCGAGCTGCCACACCAATTCCCTTCCCAAGATAACATTCTACTCAGGTATTGAACTGTACTGTCACCTGCAGATTCACCTTGAGAGTGGTGGAAGAGAGTTATCCTCATTTGTGAGGGACCACCAATGATACAGCTTGTGACTCTCTTATTAAGTGACTTATTGAGTCAGTCGAGTGCCATTCCAGGCACTTGTTTGGTATGGCTTCTAAACAAGTGAAGTATAGAACAATCATGTGATGTTAAGTCAATGTTATTAGAATTAAACAGCTCTCCCGTGGGCATTGCCCTGCCTGGTTGATGCTCTTTAATTACAAAAGTGAAAAAAGATTTTTTTTCTCTAAGAGTCTCCCTCTAATTATGGAGATTGTGGACCAATGCCAATGCAACAAGCTGCTCTGAAAATGTTGTTCATATTTAGACAGTTGTGATAGATTCCAGCACAAGAGGTGAAACAACTTGCAATATTCCAGTCAAAAAAGCTCACAACATTTGAAAAGATAAAAAAAAATCAATTTCCCAATGTTAATGGATGCAACAAAATAAAAATTAGGATCCAGATCCAGATCAACACATTTGATCAAACCACTCAGTTCATCCTTGGATCATCTTCTATTTACATAACAGGTTTTGCTGCAAGCAGATTATTTGGTTTTGAGATGTGTCACTGTAGAACTTTGATTGTCATCAAAGATTTCAAACTGATGGCAGTTGTAGAGATTGACTATCTACATATTGGCCCAGCTTCTCAAGGTCAGTCTGTCAATGCTGGCCAGTGCCTAGTCAGGTGGGTCACCACACTGGGTGTTGGGGGGTGGGGGTGGAGGCTGGTGGAGGTTTATTGTCAAGTCAAATGGAAGTCGAATCATGTTGGAGTGGGTTGGGGGAAGCGTCAGGAGTGCATTTGGGAGGAGGGGGGAGTTGGGACAGGGTGGTCAGATTAGGTTGGGATTGGTAGTGACATGTGCAGGTCAGGATTGATTAAAGAGCTCAGATCAGGATTAGGGTGAGGTTTAGGCTTAGTATTATTTTTAGGGTCAGAGTTAGGATTAGTGTTAGGGTTAGAGTAAGGGTTAGGGTTACTGTGAGGGTTAGGATTAGTGTTAAAGTTAGAGTTTGGATTAGGATTAGTGTTAGGATTAGGGTTGGGGTTTGTGTTAGAGTTAGGATTGGGGTTAGGGTTATGTTTAGAAGAGGCTTAGAGTTTTGGTTTGGTGTCAGTAGTGGTTTGGAAGGGGAGGGTATCAGTTTTATAAATGCTCAGGAATTAGAACAGTTTTGAAAGCCTCTAAAATTTGCTGAGTAAGCATTTCATAAGTGAGTCAGGATACTCTGCAATCTTTCTCAGGGGATTCCAGATGCTGCACAGTTCCCACTTATGTTTAAACTGTAGATACAATTCCCATATTGTCAGGTGCTTTGGGACTTCTGTCTGGTCACAATGTACATTTCTGGCCTACATTGCTGCAATGACTATCTTCTTATCAGAGTTTCTAGCCCATTGTTTACAGACAATGAAACTGCCAAGTGCAGGTAGAAGTATTGCCTCTTCCACCTTCTGTGGCACAAGTAAATAGCACTGCAGTATAGAACTGATTGATTGTTGTGCTGTTGCAGTTGCTGTCAGTTGGTAGGAATGATAAATGGATGGCTTTTCTGTGTTTTCAAGTGGGCATAAATGATGCCGGTGCATTATCTGAAGATGAACCTGGCAGCTAGTGTGCCTGACGAGAGTTTATCGTTTAGCCAGTGCCTATCTAGTTCTTCACCTGTACTTTGAAGTGTGCCACTTCCATTGTACAGGGGCTATACTGTTACAACAAAGCAGAGGTCCCAACCCAATGTGGCATTATGTCCTGAAACTGTGAGTTCAGGGGTAAACAATGGTCAAACCCACTCCCCCTACACTCAGAAGTCTCTTCCTGTCTCATCACTCACTGAGGTCAAACACAAAAATTCAAGGCCAGAGAGAGTTTTTTTACTCTCCCTCACCCTTTTCCTTGCTTCCACTTTTTTATCTGCAATACTAATAAAAGAACATCAGTGTCTCGAGAAGTTCATCAATAACAATTGTGTGTTTTGCTGGATCTCCCATATAATTAATCCATTCTGTCAATGCAGTAACCTTTAATCAGGACAATATTTTGAGATGCCAGTAATTTTTGAAACTGTGTTTTGACTTTTCCTTTCAGAGTGAGAGTAAGATTGTTCTAAAATTATGAATAGTGTTGATTGAATTCCGTTAAAGTCAAGACCCTAACATTGGAGCTGATTTTGGGCTTGTAACACAAACAAATTGATGGCAGGAATATTTGGTATTGGGACTTGACTTCATGGTAACTGTGTGGTTGTCCCTGCATTTATCTTTCATTGGAACTACCGCTGCATTTGATTGTTCAAATTTGCCTTTGTAACAGTTGGGTCCAGAAGAGGTTTAGTCTCTGAGTGCTCACTGGCCTTAAGAGAGAACTTAAAATTATTTCAGTAGGTTCTGTATGGCTGCATTTTTCATTTAGTGTTTATTCTAAGATCGTAAGCAGGCCGCCTGATCACAAAAGAGTAGAACTTAAAACTTCAGCATGAGTCAACGATGATTTCTTTTAACAAGAGTGTTAATGAATGTGGTGAGCTTATGACAGAGAAAATGCCATGGTCTGAAACCATCATTTGCACTTCCTACACATTTTCATCATGACAGTTTAAGTAATAGATCAGGAGAATGATACATTCACAAGTACATAATGAGGTTCTGATTTTCGTATCTGAAACTTTGGCAGAAATGAAATCAGCAGTAGATGGGAACATTAAATATCTGGCAAGAGGACTTGAATCTCCTCAGGGCGTATTTCTATCCAAAGAAAATGAAAGCAGCTTGATTCTAAATCTTACACTTTGTTATCAATCTGTGTTTCAGAACAGAGAAAACCAAAGAGGATTATAACCTTGCTTCATTAAAAATAAACAGCCATATTTCATTGAAAGAATATGTCCATTGAAAAGATTCAGTATTATTATTTTGGTTTAGATTCTGCTGTAAGTTTCTCACCAGTGTCATTTTGTGATCTTTTTAAAATGAAATGAGAATAATTGTTAAGGAACAACTTTGAATGAAGAAACCTGTTTCTCATTTGTATCCTGGCTCATTCATGAGTCAGGACTCTGGAAGTTGGGAGAAATCTTTTGCTTCAGATTTACTGCTAATCCACAATTAATAAATCATTCTCAAAGACTGTCGCTTCTTGAGATGCTGGTGAAGTTGTGAAAATGATCACCCAGCATGACCTTTAAAGCAAATGTAACAAGAAGCTGGCTAATCCTTTGTTGAAAGAAGGAGGAACTGGGCGTTTTGGGAATTTTGAACAGTGGGATGGGCCAAAGGCCTGGAGAAGAGGTTGGGGGTTAGAAGTTTGATGTCTCAGCCCCCAGTTTTCAGTTTGTGATTTTTTAAAAAATCCACTGCTCTTGATAAGGTGGGAGTGAACTACCTTCTTGAACCACTGCAGTCCACCTGCTGTGGGTTGACCCACAATATCATTAGGGAGGGAATTCCAGGATTTTGACCCAGTGATAGTGAAGGAGTGGCAATATATTCCCAAGTCAGGATGGTGAGGGCCTTGGAGAGGAACCTGAAGATGATGGTATTCCCATTTATCTGCTACCCTTGTCCTGGATGGAAATGGTCGTGGGTTTGGAAGGTGCAGTCTGAGGATCTTTGGTGAATTGTATCTTGGAGACAATACACACTGCTGCTACTGAGTGTCGGTGATGGAGGGAGTGGATGTTTGCACACGTAGTGCCAATCAAGTGGGCTGTCTTGACCTGGATGGTGTCAAGCTTCTTGAGTGTTGTTGGAGCTACACTCATCCAGGTAACTAGGGACTATTTCATCACACTCCTGGCTTGTGCCTTATAGATAGTGGACAGGTTTTGGGGAGACAGGAGGTGAGTTACTCGCTGCAGTATTCCTAGCTTCTGTAGACACTGTGTTTATGTGATGAGTTCGGTTGAGTTTCTGGTCAATGATAACCCCCAAAGAAGTTGATAGTGGGAGATTCAGTGATGTTAACACCACTGAATGTCAAGGTGTCGTGGTTAGATTGTCTCTTATTGGTGATTGTCATAGCCTGATATTTGTGAGGAATGGAGTGGATACTTTATGCAGATAGATGGCCACTGAAGGTGGAGATAGTCAACACAAGGCAATGCATCTTTGTATTCTGTGACCGTAGAAGCAAAATCAAATCAAAATGAATTGTAGAAGGTGAGGATGCACTTGGAACATCCTATAGTTTTGACCTTCCACTTGTGGAAAGGATATGACGACAATGAAAAGAAAGTGCAATAGATACACTAAGATATTGGCAGAGATGAGAGACTGCAGTTCTGTAAAATAATGATAAGTTAAAACTAGATGCTTGCTTTAATAGATGGGGATGGGCCAGGAGTAGGGACACATTTTAAAATGGCAGCTGGAGGCGCTTGGAGGGGATGCCTGGTGCCATGAGATATTCTCACCAGCAGAAAGTTTCTGAGAATTGGATTGAGCAGCCAATTAAAATGACTAACTGGCCAGTTGATGGCCACTTCCCATTCACTGGTCTATTACCAGCATGAGGATCTTGAAAGACCATGAGGGGAACTTGAAGCATTGGGAGAATATACCAGGTAAACCGTAGGGGCCTCCCAGTAGGCTTCCAGGGTTGGCGAGATCTGGGGAGTTGGTGAGATGGTAGGGGGGTTTTGGATGTGGTGGGCAGGGGGAGGTGTAGGGTGGCCTTCCAATATGGCCATTTCCTGTGACCACAATGGCCACTCTCTGGCTCTACCACTGGAGTATTCACATCCAACACTGATCTAACTGGCCACAGCACGTGAAAAATACATCCATCTTTGTTCTTCAATATGGAGATACCTTTTCTCATTCCAGATTCAGCAATGGCCAGCCGATTGTGGCTTTGCCAAGCTGCCAGCCCTCTGGAGCCAATAGCTCGAGGCAGTTTGCCACCCTCAGTTAGAACTCCACTCCATCCACAAAGGCCTGTGACCAGCTTTCAGTATTGATGGCAGCACACCTTGGATTTAAGAAATCTCTGGCCTACAATTCTGCACTTGAACTGTCAGAATGGATGATTGATGTTGGCACTGGTGACTCCCCCTACCTTGACTGTGAGATTCATGCACCCAGAGTGCTCGGGATGAAATAGTCTGCAATGTCACCAACTCGTGTAACAACCTGTTCTTCTTCCTGATATTTAGAATGCACCGATTCACTGCCAATTTAGAAGGAAGATGGATTGAACCATGAGCTTCAGCTAAAATGGGGGGAATTTAATGTCCTCCTCCAAGATTGAGTTTGGAGGTGGGAGGGCCAGTTAATTGGGCTGGGGATTGGCAGTTGCATGTAGGGACTCACCACCTCAGGCCTCTGTTGGAGCTACTCATCGAGCAATGAGTGAGGGAGATACCACATATGGAACCCAAAAGGCCAGCCCTGTGTATGGGCTCCTGCATGGAGGAGAGGGCTTTCTCAAAGGAGAGAATGTGGAGCCCTAGCTGGCTCTCAATCTCAGTGGGTTTGAAAACCTTTGCATTTGATGCATGTTGTCTGATTCCAGGTTGTCTTTATAGAATAGAATCCCGACAGAGTGGAAACAGGCCATTTGACCCAACAAGTCCACACCGACCCTCAGAAGAGTAATCCACTCAGACTCATTCCCCGACCCAATTACTCTATATTTACCCCTGACTAATGCACCTAACTTATACATCCCCGGACACTATGGACAATTTAGCAGAACCAACTCACCTAACCTGCACACCTTTGGATGGTGGGAGGCAGCCAGACCACCTGGACGAAACCCTTTCAGAACACAGGCAAACTCCTCACAGACAGTTACCTGAGGTTGGAATTGAACCTAGGTCCCTGGCACTAGTGCTAACCACTGAGCCACTGTGCCACCCCAAGGTCTGTTGTGGCTAATACTATCTTGACAGCTCCAATCATCAAGATCAAAAGCTATGCAATCTGTATCTCCACAAAAAAGAACAGAGGTCATTTTATGTTCTGGGAAGTGGTCTCTGCAATGAACCAATTCAATTCATACTGTTCCAGATCAAAGAGAGCTCAAGAATAAAATAAAACTAAAGAAGATAGTGTTTGTTCATACATTTTTTGTTTAAATTGTAACTATGTCAATTCATGAGACAGCTAGAGATTAGAAGTCTCTGTTGGGATTAAAAAGAAAATAAATCATTTAAAAAGCAAAAGAAGGGTTTATACTTGTACGATACCTTTCCTGACCTCAGGATGTACAAAGCAGCTTCCAGCTAATTAAGTAATTTTGAAAATGTTGTCAATAATGTAATGTAGGAAATACCAAAAGACATTATGAAAGGTCAACAGCAGTCTATTAATATCAGTTACTGTGTGACCTGCAAATGAATTGCAGAAAATATCATCACAAGTGAAGTACTGTCACAGCAAATGACCATTCTCTCTTACAGTCTTGGGGCAAGACAAAGTCCTTCTTAGATGTAGTGTTTTTCAGTATTTCCTACATTGCAACATTTACAACAGTTCAAAACTATTTCATTAGCTTTAAAGTGCTTTGGGCATCCTGAGGTCCTAGGCAGCCAGCAACATATTTAATGGCACAATAGAAGAATAAGCAGGATTAATTTGTTATCATTTATCATTTCCATAATTGAATGACCATTGATAGCATCCCTGTTTATTTAATGCAGTCTAGCACTAACATTCTCTATTTTATCTCTTTTGGTAATGAAACCTGATATTTTGACTTTATTGGAATCACTCATAGAATGAGACATTTGGGATTATTTTAATTCCAGTTGCAAACAAAATTATCATTGTAATCAAATCTTCCAGCACTCAAGGCTCAAAATAATTACATTCTGCATTTGTAACATTTATTGTTTGGACATCATTCAGTGGCAAGTTTTTATTATTACTGTTTGAGCAAAAGAATATTTTATATTCCCACAAAACCATTATACATTGGGGACACATATTAACAATCAATTTCAGGGCAGTCAATGCTCACTATGTGATTATAATATCGGTTGTGATTGTGGCCTTACATTATTCTCAGCCTCATGGCCTTGCCAAAGAATATCAACAAAATCTGCTAAGGTGGGGTTAAAAACATTAGTTTTTAATTAAGAACGAATCTAAAGTCACAACATCTAATTGGGACTTTGTCTTCTCTCAACACTGTAGGAGAGAATGATCACTTTTCATGACAAGACATCACTTCGCGAGGTGATATTTCCTGTAATTCACGGGATTGCATGTTTCACAGTAACTCTATACTACATGTCTCTTCCCTTGCCACCAGTTCTATGACTCTGCCCATTCCATTATTTTGCATTGAATGCTATCTCTCCTGAAGACCTTGACTTTCTTTTGTATTTATAAGGATGACCACAACAGCAGATCACTGATCTATCTGACCGAGTCCTCAGTCACACTGGAGGAGTGTAAGAATTTGAATTCTCCATGTGTTCTCTCAGACTTTGCTTGGCGAAATGAATATTTCTAGATGACTTTAGTTTAGCCGTTTGTTATGACGTGGATTAAACTCTCTTGCTTACTGTAAACCAGCAACACAGAAAAGATTTATCCCTATGCAGTAATTTGTGAAAATTCGAGAGGCCAAGAACTATTTAAAGTAAAAACTAATAACTTTATTTCTTAAAGTATAACAGAGAATAATTAACTAACAACTATTTACAACTCCTTTCGAACCTATCTTTTACCTTCCCTTCTATAATAGTAGTCCTATAAAACTCCTGATTACGATTTACAAAACAAAACTTCTTATCTCAAAACCAAGCAGCTTTCAGTTTTCTCTGTATTCTTATCTTCTTTTCTTCTTTTTGGAGGTTCTGCTTCACAGGTTACTGATTAATAAAGAGAGCTACTTTTTAGACAGTCTCTACATGCTGATAGCTTGGCAGTTCTCCTCCCAACTGTTCAATTTCCCCTGTCTTATCCATTCAAAGCATCAGATTGTGTCATTGGCTTTTAAGATTGTCAATATACTAAATTCAAACTGGATTGGAGTTTGGTATTTTTGGGGGTATAATTTAAATTGATTGGCCTAATTCGAATCTGTTTTGTCATTTCGAGGCAACCAGTTACCCTAACTACCCAGTAGCTGGGGCACATGTTACATTGTATCTTTTTACAGAACAGTTGGTGATGTCAGGGTAGTTTTTGCAAGCTTTTAACTCTCTTAAAGGCACAATGCACCCACATCTTCACACGATGTTACAGAGATCTGTTGATGAATATCGTATTGTTAGACTTTTTGATGTCTGCTTCAAAGGTGCAGAAGGTTATTTCTTTGTGAATGCAAGTGTGCATTTGTTTCATTTCTTCACACTATTTTCATTTTGAATAAAAAGGATGGTGGGCATGGGACTGCTATGGGAAAGCCATAGCAGTCAGTTCTCTGGCACTGAGCCTGACACTCTGGCAAAGAAGGGAAGGGGGCAGAATAGAAAAGTACTCGTGGTAGGGGACTCGACAGTTAGGGAATCGACAGGAGATTTTGTGGTCAGGACCGGTGACCTACCAGAGGAAAGCCATAACGGTTAGTTCTCTGGCACTGAGCCTGACACTGTGGCAAAGAAGGGAAGGGGGCAGAATAGAAAAGTACTCATGGTAGGGGACTCGATAGGGGAATTGACAGGAGATTTTGTGGTCAGGACCGGGATTCCCAGAAGGTATGTTGCCTCCCTGGTGCCAGGGTCCGGGACGTCTCCGATCGGTTGTATAAGGTTCTAAAAGGGGAGGGCGAACAGCCAGAAATCGTGTTACATATTGGCACTAATGATATAGCCAGGAAAAGGATTGAGGATATAAAAAGTGATTTCAGGGAGTTAGGATGGAAGCTGCAAAGCAGGACGAACAGAGTAGTGTTCTCTAGTTTACTACTGGCGCCACGAGATAGCGAGGCGAGGAACGGGGAGAGGACGCAGCTTAACATGTGGTTGTGCAGCTGGTGTAGGAGGGAGGGCTTCAGATATGTAGATAATTGGGATGCCTTCTGGGGAAGGTGGGACCTGTACAAGAAGGACGGGTTGCATCTGAACTGGAAGGGGACCAATGTCCTGGGTGGAAGATTTGCTCGAGTAGTTCAAGAGGGTTTAAGCTAATATGGCAGGGAGGTGGGAACCTGAGCTGTATACCGGAGGCGAGAGTTGATGCAGATGAGGAAATAGCAAGAGGTAGACCAGCTAGTGAGAAGGATTTTCCTGGCAAGGAGCCAAGGTATCAGTTAAAGTGTGTTTGCTTTAACGCAAGGAGTATCAGGAATAAAAGTGACGAACTTAGAGCATGGATCAGTACCTGGTGCTATGATGTTGTGGCCATAACAGAGACATGGGTTTCTCAGGGGCAGGAATGGTTGCTGGATGTTCCAGGGTTTAGA
>NC_057743.1:10531479-10579747 GCF_004010195.1 Chiloscyllium plagiosum | reverse complement strand
TAATGAGAGGCGTAGATAGAGTCGATAGCCAGAGACTATTTCCCAGGGTAGAAATGACTAACATGAGGGGTCATAGTTTTAAGCTGGTTGGAGGAAAGTATAGAGGGGATGTCAGAGGCGGGTTCTTTACACAGAGAGTTGTGAGAGCATGGAATGCGTTGCCAGCAGCAGTTATGGAGGCAGGGTCATTGGGGACATTTAAGACACTCCTGGACATGCATATGGTCACAGAAATTTGAGGGTGCATACATGAGGATCAGTGGTCGGCACAACATCGTGGGCTGAAGGGCCTGTTCTGTGCTGCACTGTTCTATGTTCTATGTTCTATGTTCTAACTTGGCCATGAGAAGTTTGATCATGAACCACACTGGATCTTCTGGTTGAAGGCCTGCTTAGTTATGTGTTCTGTAATATATTTGGAGATTGACTGGAATGATACTCATTGTCTTTTTTCCATGTTCTATGTTCTATGTTCTAACTTGGCCATGAGAAGTTTGATCATGAACCACACTGGATCTTCTGGTTGAAGGCCTGCTTAGTTATGTGTTCTGTAATATATTTGGAGATTGACTGGAATGATACTCATTGTCTTTTTTCCATACCTTGCCAAGCCCACTAATTGTGGACATAACATGACCATGTGTGGGAGAATAGGGGTTAAGTTCTCGATGTCCTTCCCATTAAGAGTTCTCGGGGAATTAGGCATCCCTTCAGTGCTCTTGTCATTTGTTAGGTAGCTCTGACACTGAATGCACCCACAATATGCCCTAGTAACGTGAAACATTGGCTGTGAGACACATATTCCTTGTTGAGTGCTTCCTGCAGTTATTGGGATATAATTTGTATCCCAGCGTCATGTTCTGTTGGAGTGCAGCCATGGATCAGAAGCATCCACGTGACAGATGTATGACAAAATTATGATGTTAATGTGATCACAAAACCTAGCCTGTTTCCAAAATCTCCAAAATGAAAGCTAGGAAAAACTTAAACACTTCAATCAGGTTACATTGGCACAAAATAACACTCTTTGCATCTAAATATGTGAAGGTCAAAATTTGGTGGATATCTACAAAAGACCCCAATTCCATGGTGACAGACATTTGGAAAAAATAGTTGAAGACCTGCTAGACAACAGCTTTGGATAACAGAGAATTTGGGCAAGGGAAACTTTGTCATGCTTCAGCATGGAATTCCCAGTTACTGTGTATACAGACAAATGTCATTGCAGACAGGACATTGGCCGTTGAAAACTTCAGAGCTCATTTCTTTTGAATCGGAATGTAAGTTCTTTCCAGATACAAGAAATTTGTAAAATTGCCTGAATTACCAATAAAAAGAGTAAAGTGACAAATACAACCAAGCCTAAAGACTTCAAACCTGTGCTCATATACCTTTCTAACACACAAAAGGCTACTGAAACATTATTTTTTAAAAAATAGACAGTTTTAAATTGTCTTGAAAACACGTCTTCAAAGCACCCTTAGAAATATAGCTCAAAAACACTAACATTTTAGATTAAAAAGCTTTACCTTTGGTTAGTTCTGTCATTTTATTTCCAAATCAATGCAGAATGAACAAAATCTGTGATATCCTTTTATTTGGCATGAATGCCGCAAATATGAGATATATGCTAGAATTAGCCTGTACTTCTTAATGTTGAGTCCTCCAATTTCAAATAGCCCCCCTTCCCATCCTCCGACTCCCTTTCCAGCCCCTGCACCTCCCTTCCATTCCTCTAAATGACCTTTCCTTCCAGCTACCAACTGGATTCATTCCTCCCACAGACCAACCAGGTCATAACCTCTGCCTGTGCTCACCGACCCCTACCTCACCACTCTGCCTCTCTCCCCACCCGAAACCCTCCCACTCCTCCCCCTTTATCTGCAGTTCCCCTTGCATCCACCACCAGTCCTGAGGAAAGGTTACACCCGAAACATCGACTTCTCCACCTCCTGATGCTGCCTGGCTTGCTGTGTTCTTCCAGCCTCCTGCTTGTCTACCTTGAATGCTTTAAAGGAGCAGATTTAAGGAGACCTCAAGGCTAGTGAAACAGTACTTTTAAATCAAACTTACACGACATCAAAAACACAGGAATGAAGGTGGAATAGTCCAATTCTTTTTAAGATGGGGTCATGGATAGCAGAAATCTCATGGATAGGTATCCAGTGACACAGTTAATTTTAGTTGTTCAAACAAAATATAAAGACCTATTTACTAATGAAATGATGTATGATCCTGAGAAAAGAGTTCTGAAAAATCATGCTTGCTATCAGCAAGGAGGGACTTCACAGGATTAAGATTCGGTCTTTCCATAAACAATCAGAAATATTCAACTTGCTCAGGTCTGAGAACAGCTGTGAAAATTCAGCTCCAAAATGTTTAGGGTAACCCTCTTGCCTTTCCAAATTCTCCATAATGAATATTAGCTGTAAGTCAGTATAACTTTTCTCATCTGAAAGTAAACAGCTTTGGTTCCAGATTACACTCATTTTTATTGATTTTCCACTCCTTATATTGAGGTGTTGCAGTCATTTGTCCTTTCACTTTAAGCTCTATGTAGTTATACTATAATGCCTGAAGGGAATCTTTCATGGTCCCAATCTGCTTGGATCTACAGTTCAAAACATGTCTATGTCTATCATCTAAGATCTAAATAACTTTTCACTTCATCCTATGATCTCATTCCTATGATGAATCTTTATATCATCAATTACCTTTAATTTCTTGGATCTTGCTATCATTTAAGGATTTCTTCATTTTTACCTTATTCAGGGTAAATGTCTTGCAAAAATATGTACTTCTTTAAAGTGACAGCTTTCCAGCAGCTGCATTCTGCATAAATGCCTTTCCCATCCTGTTGACAGCACATTGCGGGGGTAATTGATGCACATACTTCAACCCACCTCTTCTTCTGTATAGCCACAGTTCACCTTTAAACTTAACAAACTCCACTAAGGCAGTTGTTTCTTTCACTGACTGACTCTGCCTCCTGACATCAACCTGCCTGATCAAATGAACATCTTTTGTTAATGTCAAGTCTTCCCTTGACTGTAAGAAGTCTGACAATGTTTCATGTAAGAGTCCAATAACAATCCTACTCCTGATTATTTCTCATTTTAAACCGCTCCATTAATAATTTTCTGCCAACTTATATGAATCATTGATAAAAACATGGGTGTTTAAGTTTTGCATGCTCAATGATAGTGTTTTTTTTCTGGAGACTGATGTAGGTATTAAGTGCTTTTATTACTTCATCATATTTTCATCACTCCCTTATCTGATTAGGTTACTGTCTGCACAATCACCCCATGGCAAACAGAAATCTATCCAACTACTCAGCTTTGCAGCAAGATCCAGTGTGCAGCAAGATCTCTTGTTCTATGCTCATTCAACTATACCTATAGAGTCATATGGTACAGAAACACACCCTTCTGTCCAACCAATCCATGTTGACCATGTTCCTCTAGCAGTTCAATCCATATACAAACCACCCTTTGTATAAAAAAAAGGTGCTGCTTTGCTTGATTGGGATTCATGATCTGCTTGAAGCAAGCTGGTGATGTCAATGGCTTTTCCATTTTGTGTTTTTTCTTTTAAGCTTCAGCTTTGCAGCAAGATCCAGTGTGCAGCAAGATCTCTTGTTCTATGCTCATTCAACTATACCTATAGAGTCATATGGTACAGAAACACACCCTTCTGTCCAACCAATCCATGTTGACCATGTTCCTCTAGCAGTTCAATCCATATACAAACCACCCTTTGTATAAAAAAAGGTGCTGCTTTGCTTGATTGGGATTCATGATCTGCTTGAAGCAAGCTGGTGATATCAATGGCTTTTCCATTTTGTTTTTTTTCTTTTAAGCTTCTGCCTCATGTAATATTTTCTTAAATTATTGGTTTTGTTGTGTTGTTAGTGAATATCCAAGGAGTCTGCCAAGATTGGTGAAAAACTTTGACTTTTATTCAAGAATGTAAATGATGATTGCATCTAACAGAGAATATATGATTTGACATGAGGCAACAATAGAGCAAGATTATGATGATGTCAAGTGACTCATTTGCAAATCACACGGTATCCATTTAATATGGAAAATTTGAAATGATAATCATTTCAACATAGCGTTTTAAGCCTGGGCATAGCCAGGCTACCTGGACAGACAAATATCATGTGAAATTTAGTGTGGAGAGGTTTGATTTTGATGTGAAGCATGAGGAAAGGTAACATAAAGTAACATAATTGTAAAGGAGTACTGTAGCACAGGACCTGGATGCCTATTTGCACAAATCTTGGAAGAGTGCAGGGCAGTTTGAGAAAGCAGTTTACAAAAGTATATAGGATCCTGAGAGTTATGAAAATAGACATAGAATATAAAAGCAAGGAAATTATGATAAGCATGTAAAAACACTAGTTTGGTCTCAACCACAGTATTAACCTGAATTTTACCAATTGGGAAGATCGCCCAACGCCAATGGAAAGTATATGTCACTTGTGTGACACAACCCTGGTATTTACAAATAGAAGTCAATTCAGTGTGTGCTGGCAGTGTTACCAACTGATTAAAAATGTAAAGTGTCTGCAAAGAGATAAATAAGTGGATAAAATTTTGGTAGATGCTGTATGTTATAGGATAATTGTGAACTTTGGCGGAAAAAAGCTAGAAAAAACAGTATACTGTTAAATGGCGAGAGATAGCAACATGCAGGGATCTGAGTATTCAGAAGCAAGAACCATAAAAACAGGTATGCAGGTACAGCGAGTGATTAAGAATTCAAACTGAATGTTGTCATTTATGACAAGGGAGATGGATTATAAAAGGAGGGCAATTGTGCAAGTTGTCGGTGAGACGACATCTGATATAAAATATACAATTTTGATATCCTTATATGTTAAGGATAAAATTGCATTAGGAGCATTCAGACAAGATTCATGGAGGATTCCTGGTACTATAAGGTTAAGTACGAGGAAAGGTTGAGCAGAATGAGCCAACACTAGTTGGGGTTTAGAAGAATGAAAGGGAACCCTTTTTTGAACATATAAGACCCTGAGGGGACTTGACAGGGAAAATGTTGAAAGGATGTTTCACGTTACGGGAGAAAGTAGAACTAGAACACACAGAGTTTAAAAATAAGGGATAAGTGCAAACATAATAAATGTAAAGGAACAAACTTGACATGTTGGTTTATGTTAACATAATCGTTATAATTTCATGTGCAATGCTTAATATGATCATGTCACATTACTAATTTAAAAAGAGATCATTCCTCTTGGCAACTTATGGACCAAGTAATGTCATTCAAACAGTTGTAGGATTCAGGCAGCAATATTGCACAGGGTCAATTCCATGCTGGAGAAGCTCCAACCAAACATTATCTTTCATCCTTAATTGAACTTTTTTTTCACAAAACTCATTGGGTTTATGTGGAGAAATATTTGGGTTTTGATCAGTTTTTCTTTGTCGAAAGAAAGCTCTGTATTTATGACTAAAACATCTGTCATGCCCAAAGAACAGATGGGAACTGAAGTTCCACGGAATAAAATGTAATTACTAACCAAATTGGAGAGGTTAGGGGTGATCTTTATACTTATTATGCTGTTAGTGCAAGCACGGGGGGGGGGAGTTCTGCATTTGCAATTCAATTTTAGAAGTTCAGGCATAGCAACACTTCTGCATTCACCATAAAATCACAGGATCATAGAGTTGTACAGCACAGAAACAGACCCCCTGGTTCAACATCCATGACGACCAGATATCCTAAAAAATCTAGTCTCATTTGCCAGCACTTGGCCCATATCCCTCCACACCCTTCCCATTCATGTACCAGCCTCCACCACTTTCTCTGGCAGCTCAATCCATACATGCACTGCACTTTGCATGAAAAAGTTGCCCCTTAGGTCCCTTCTAAGTATTTTCACTCTTGCCTGAAACCAATAGTTTTGGATTTCCCCACCTTGGGGAAAAGACTTTGTCTATTTACCCAATCCATCCTGCTCATGATTTTATAAATCTCTATTAAGTCACTTCTCAGCCTCCAGCACTCCAGGGAATATATCCCTAGTCTATTCAACCTCTCCCTATAGCTCAAATCCTCCAACTCTGGCAACATCCTTGTAAATCTTTTCTAAACCCTTTCAAGTTTCACAACATCCTTCCGATAGGAAGGAGACCAGAATTGCAGACAATATTCCAAAAGTGATCTAATCAGTGTCCTGCACAGCAGCAATATGACCTCCCAACTCCTATATTCAATGCTCTGACCGATACAGGCAAGCATTCCAAACACCTTCTTCAATATCCTTACTACCTGTGACTCCACTTTCAGGGAACTATGACCCTGCACTCCAAGGTCTCTTTGTTCAGCAATACTCCCCAGAACTTACTATTATGTGTATATAAGTCCTGCCCAAAGTGCAGTACCTCACATTTATCTAAATTAAACTCCATCTGCCAACCAAGATTTTTAAAGACTTCTATCATTGGATGTGAGTGTTGCCAGTGTTTATTGCTTAAACCTAATTGACTTTGAGAAGGTGGTGGAGAGCCATCTTCTTCACCTACTGCTGTCCATGTGATGTGGGTACACGCACAGCACTGACAGGGAGAGAAACGTTGCATAGCTTGTTCTGGTGGTATCCATTGTATTTCTTTCCTTGGCCCTCTGCTGGTTATAGTTTGCTGCCCCCTCTCCCATGTTGTGCTCAGTCAAGATGAGTTGATTTAGGAGCGGAAATCGGAAACATCTTTCCCAGTGAAAACCGGGGTTCTGAAGCCAATTTTGATGCTGCATTCACCCTTATCATTCTGGCATCAACTCACTTAGCAATGTCAGGAAATATGCCTGAGACAGACCTGGTTTTGCTGGGGCTCAATAAATTATTGAATCAATTCATGAACTCATGATGACCATAGGGAAATTGTGTATATACATGCTATGCTTGTATTATGCTGTTGGAATTTCAATCTTTTTCTCATGTTGCCTTTTTTTTGTTATATCTTGTGGTTCTCACAGAGTTTTCTGAAGAATTGTCTAACGTCTGACTTGTTAGGATTAGTTTGTAACTGAGGGACCTAGGTGTCTTTGAGTTTCAGTTAGTGAGAGAATGTGCTGTACCTTTCATGGGAGAAGTCGTGTTATAAATATGGATTCGAATTACTGATTGTTGGGCATTAGCAAATGGTGCAAGATCAATTTGTATAGCCTTACATCAAGAATTGCTCGACTTGGTTAGTTTCATAATATTAACAACCATTTTACTCATTATCTATCCAGCTCTTCTATAATCAAATTGCGTGTTAAATTAGATTACAGATTAGATTACTTACAGTGTGGAAACGGGTCCTTTGGCCCAACAAGTCCACACCGCCCCTCCGAAGAGAAACCCACCCAAACCCATTCCCTTACCCTATATTTACCCCTGACTAACACTATGGGCAATTTAGCATGGCCAGTTTACCTGACCTGCACATCTTTGGATTGTGGGAGGAAACCGGAGCACCCGGAGGAAACCCACGCAGACACAGGGAGAATGTACAAACTCCACACAGACAGGCGGGCACCGAACCCAAGACCCTGGTGCTGTGAGGCAGCAGTGCTAACCACTGTGCCACCGTGCCGCCCACAATTATTGAATTAAATTATTAGTCACTCTGTGTTGATCATTCTTCATGTGAAAGTGATTATCTTGATAGCAGTTATAAATTTATCTAAGACCACTTTGATTTTGTGCTGTGTCATCCAAATATATTACTACCTTCAAGTTATTTTTGGGAGTTGCTTTTCCCATTGCAATTACTGTCTTAAATCTCCCTGTGAAGTCCCTTGTCAATCCTTTGACTTCTTAGGTGAAATGCCCAAGTTAATACAATCCCTACAGTGCCGAAAGAAAGAGGCTTTGCACCAATCCACCTCAGAACAAGCCATCCAGATGCTCGTCCTATCCCATGGCCAAACCACCTAACCTGCACATCTTTAAGTTGTGGGTGGATACCAGAGCACATGAAGGAAACTCATACAGATACAGGGAGAATGTGCAAATTTCACACAGACAGTCATCCAAGGCTAGAATTGAATCCAGGTCCCTGGAGCTTTGAGACAACAGTGCTAACCACTGTTTCACTATGGCACTTCACATTGTTCCATTATTTCCTCAGTTGTCAAATGCAAGGTTTCAGTCTTGTGTTTTATGCAGTTTAAAAATCTCCATTGTAACTTAGAAAAGAAAACTGAACATCGAAATCAATATATAGTCTGATCAGAGCATTATACAGGATGGGCATGACTTTCTCGATCAAAGACTTTAGCGCTTTGACTCCATTGTTCACCACTCTATTTGTTCTGATGATTGCTTCTTTGCACAATAATGTCTTGAGTGTCATGTCTGTACAAACCTCATGCTCCTTTTCAACTTCATTATTTAGTTATTCAACATTATTCATTGAGTACGATTGTTGTTCATGTTTGTTTTTGAGATAACCTCATGTATAAGATATTACACTTCATTTACTCATATTGTGTCCACATCATCGTGTAATGACTGAGCTGACTCCACAGAATCAACTTCTTTTCTTGGTTTAATATCTTATGCAGATCTAACCAGTTTCCACCAAGTTTCTGGATCCAATTTGATTTTTAATTTTGATTTTGATGTTATTGTCACGTGTATTTTACAGCAAGAATACAATAAAATACAGTGAAAAGCTTTCATTTGTCAGCACAATTTGTCACCATGATCAGTGCCGGATTTCCAAGTCTCCTCTGGTCCTCCTCTTGTCAACGTTCTAT
This sequence comes from Chiloscyllium plagiosum, assembly GCF_004010195.1. Taxonomy (NCBI): domain Eukaryota; kingdom Metazoa; phylum Chordata; class Chondrichthyes; order Orectolobiformes; family Hemiscylliidae; genus Chiloscyllium; species Chiloscyllium plagiosum. Next base: position 10,570,966 of record NC_057743.1, on the reverse strand, counting down.
CTGCACGGATGTCCAGGTCCCTATCTGTGAAACAGAGTGCCAACTTGCCACTCTTATCCACATCATGTGGAATTGTTGAGTAATAACACCAATACACAGGTCTTGGCTTCTGATCTTCAGAGTGGTGCACAGCTTGAGTTTAAAATACCCTTAAACAGGTTCCTAATGGTAGGAAACACTTCCATCTCTGCTGACCACTAAATTGTACTTGAGTGTTAAGGCTGTATTGCTGGAGTTTTGAAGAATGAGGGGGAATGTCATAGAAACTTATAAAATTCTAACAAGGCTATACAGGGTAAATGCAGGAAGAAAATTCTTGATGACCAGGCAGTCCAGAACAAGAGGTCACAGTTTAAGAATATGGAGTAGATCATTAAGGAATAAGATGAGGAGAAATTTCTTCAGCCAGAGAGTGTTGATCCTGTGGAATCCTCAGCCATTAAAAGGGGTTGAAATAATGAATGCTTTTAAGAGGAGGGGTCAGATATAAATGGTCCACATCAACTCTAGCCTCCCAGCCTGCCTCAATCCCCTGCAATTTGCCTACTGGTGAAACATGCCTACAGCAAGCACCATCTCCCTAGGCCTACACTCATCCCTGGTACATCTGCATAACATGAGCACCTATGTCAGGTTCCTACTCATCGACTACAGCTCTGGCTTCAACACCATTATCCCCTCCAGACCAGTCTCAAAACTCTGAGGCCCAGGTCTTGGCTCTGCCCTCTGCAAGGGGATCCTCAGCTTCCTAACCCACAGACCACAATCAGTGAAGTTAGACAATAGCACCTCCTCCACAATAATCCTCAATGCTGGTGCCCTGCAAGAATGTGTTCTCAGCACTCTACTGTACTCCCTGTACACCCACTGTCCAACCAAATCTGAATGAACATCATGTACAAATTTGCTGATGATACCACTGTGGTAGGATGGGTATCATAGAACATAGAACATCGAACATTTACATGCCCTTCGGCCTTCGATGTTGCGCCAACCTACGAAACCAACTTAAAGTCCATCTGACCCACAATATTCCATTATCATCCGTATGTTTATCCAATGATTATTTAAATGCCCTTAAAGTTGGCAAGTCCACTACTGTTGCAGACAGGGCATCCCATGCCCTTACTACTCTCTGAGTAAAGAACTTACCTCTGACATCATGTCCTATATCTATCACCCCTCAGTTTAAAGCTATGTCCCCACATGCTAGCCATCACCATCTGAGGAAAAAAGCTCACTGTCCAACCTATCTAATACTCTGATCGTCTTGTATGCATGCCTCTATGAAGTCACCTCTTAAACTTCTCTCCAATGAAACAGCCTCAAGTCCCTCAGCCTTTCCCTCCATATGAGGCAACATCCTATTAAATCTCCTCTGAACCCTTTCCAAAGCTTCCACATCATTCCTATAATGTAGTACCAGAGCTGTACGCAATATTCCAATTGCGGTTGCATCAGCGTGACTTCATGGTTCTGAAACTCAGTCCCTCTACTAATAAAAGCTACCACACTGAATGCCTTCTTAACAACTCTATCAACCTGGGTGGCAACTTTCAGGGATCTATGTACATGGTCACGGAAATCTCTCTGCTCATCTACACTACCAAGAATCTTACCATTAGCCCAGTACTCTGTATTCCTGTTTCTCCTTCTAGAGTGAACTACCTCACACTTTTCCGCATTAGACTCCATTTGCCACCTCTCAGCCCTCTATAACCTGCAACATCCTTCTGCACTGTGCACTGTGCGCAACTCCACCAACTTTAGTGTCATCCACATATTCACTAACTCAACCTTCTACGTCCAGATCATTAATAAAAATGACAAACAGCAGTGGCACCAAAAACAGATCCTTGCGGTACACCACTAGTAACTGAGCTCCAGGACGAACATTTCCCATCAACCACTTACCTCTGTCTTCTTTCAGCGAGCCAATTTCTGATCCAAACCGATAAATCAGCCTCAATCCCATGCCTCCTTATTTTCTGCAAAAGCTTACTGTGGGGAACCTTATCAAATGCTTTATTGGAATAAATGGCCTGATATGGCAATTTACTGAAATATTAAACAACAATGAGACAGAATCCAGGAGTTAGAGGGCTTGGTGTTGTAGTGCAATGATAACAGTTTCTTTGCCAATGTCAACAAAACAAAAGAACTAATCATTGACTTCAGGGAGAAAGGAGGAGGACATGTCCCCCCATCTATATCAATGAATTGAAAGTGAAGAATATCAAGAGTGTCAAATTCTTAGGAGTGATGATAACTGACAATCTGTCCTTGACTTCCCATGTAGGTGCAATGGTCATGAAGGCACAACAACATCTCTTCTTCCTCAGACAGCTCAGGAAATTCAGCACGTCCATAAGGACCCTCCCCGACTTCTACAGATGCACCATTGAAAGTGTAGTTAATGAGGAGAAAAGTGGAGAAGTGCTTGGGAAAATTTGCCAGGGCTCATGGAGAAAAACCATCCAGGTGTTCCCCGGAATTGCATGGGAAACCCAGCCCATGATTTTCTGCATTTAGATAGCAAATTCTAATAGTTCCAAAAAAAAGGTAAATTTATGATTAGTGACATTATCACTCAAAGCAATGTTCACACTTATGAATGATTCTGCATGGAGCAGTTAGATTAATTTCATAACTGAATGGTAAACTTGTCTCAAGCTAAGTTCAGCGCAAGGGAAATGAAATGTTTATTATTTGACCTTTTAAGTAATTGGAAATGCTGCAAAGAAATCACAGGGAGCTTAAAGGTCCTCCTCTCCGCTGTTTTCCTAAAGGCAATGGATTTACCAGCAGCCTTGTCCTGTCGATAGTTGCACTCCGCATTTCAGGAGGGGTTGAGACCAACTCAAGCTTCTCTTATCATTACAAATGATTGTGATCAGTTAGCTCAGCATAAATTAAGATGAGACTAGTTTGCCTCCTAAAACCGATTGCCTTGAAATTAATCCATAAGCTATAAATGGCCAACCATGCATAGTCCTGATGCAGCAGTTCCCTTTCTCCCACTGAAGGCAGTTAAAAGCACATGTGGATCAAGCAATTAATTATGAAGAAGTAATATCTTAAACTCAAGCTACAAACTCCTGAAGATGGATTATGTTTCATTGATTTGCTTTCACTGCTCTCACTTCCAATAATGTCCATGCTGAGAGAAAAAAAGACACATAAAGTGCATTGATTGTCTGACCGAATACTCATATCACATCTATAATATTGACTGGAATTCTTAAAGGCTGTGGAAGGTTTACAAACTGTTGACCAAAGAGATTTTAATGTTGCTCTGCCCTCTACTGTTAGGGAGCTGTGTGCTGTGGTTTGAGTGCGACAATGTAAAAGAGCCAAACCTTCACTCATCCCACACTGTCTCCAGTAATAACACGGTTATCTTTCAGTGATAATGTAAAAAAGAGTGATAACTAATCAGCAGCCAATGTTCTGTAGATTTTCAAAGTAGGATTTTTCAATTTATATTTGTTAGATTATTCCTTTCGAGTGACGGGTTATTGAGGTTGGACACAGCTCTGGATCTTTCTTCCAAAATGAATGTGAAAAAGCAGGTCACACTCTCTGCTTTCCTGCCTTTATATTTCCTCTGTCTTTTTCTATCAATCTTTTTTTCCTGTACACTTACTTTTATTTTTCTCTCTTTCACATTTTTCGATCATTTTCTTTCTCCCTTTCTTTTTTCTCATCCCTTTCTTTCTCCAGATCATTTCACCTTCTTTCTTTCTCTTTCTTCACTGTTATTTCTCTACAACCCCCACTTTCATTATGACTTTTCCATGCTTTCTTATTTCTTTATGACATTTTGGCCTAACTAGTGGAGCAGTTGGCGTGGGTGGGGGAGATGGTCTAGTGGCTTTATCGCTGGAATGATAATCCAGAGACCCAAGTAATATTCTGGGGTTCGAATCCTTTCCATGGCAGATGGTGGAATTGAATTGAAAACAAATCTGGAATAAAGAGTTTAATGATGACCATGAATCCATTGTTAATTAATTAGGGAAAAACTCATCTGGTTCAATAATGTCCTTTAGGGAAGTAAACATCCATCCATACGTGGTGTGGCCTGTATGTGAGTCCAGACCCACAGCAATATGGTTAACTCTCAACTGCCCTCTGGGAAAATTAGGGATGGGCAATAAGTACTGGTCTAGCCAGTGATGTCCACATCCCATGAATGTATAAAAAAACACAGGGTTAATTGAAGGGACCAAGTAACCAGATACACTGATGAGCAAATGTTAAATAGATTAGCAAATGGTGTTAATTTGCAAAAGAATATAGATAGGTTAAGTGAGCAAGTAAGCATTTGGAAGATAAATTAAAGTGAAAATATGAAGTTGTTTATTCTGGTTATAAATCGAAAAGCAGAACATTATTTTAATGGACTGATGAATGCTGCAGGAACAAAGGATCTCATGTCAGCATCCTTGAATCTTTAAGCAAAAGGGACAGAACATAAATGGACAAGTCTTGTTACCATTGCACAGAGCATTGGTGAGACAGGACCCTAGAGGTTTTGACTCTTTATTTAAAGAGGAATGTGCTTGTATTGGAGGCAGTGCAGAGAAGACACAATCAGCTGATTCCTAAAATGAATGTCACGTGAGGAATGGTTGAACAGCTTGGCGTATTAGAATTTGAAAGATTGAGTAGTAACATATAACATTCCAAGAGGGGTGTTCAGACAATGGAAAGGAAAGGAGTTTACCCCACATCCCCTTTCCCTGTACTAGATAAATCAGGAACTAAAGGGCTCAGTTTCAGAATACAAAACGTCCTAATTAAGAGGGAGATGAGGAGGAAATTCTTCCCGCAGAACATAGTTTAAGTTTGAGGATTTTTGAAGGCAGGGAAGGTTGTGTCATTAATTCCCTTAATGGATCGAAAATATATCCAAAGGTTCTGGGGGTACAGTGGAAATTGAGTTGAGGAGACAATCTTATCTTATTAAGTAGCAGAGCAGATATGAGGGGCCTTACCCTGCTGTTATTTCTTATGCGCTAACATCTGTCAAATAACAGTGACAGTGAAAGTGACAGCTTCAAAAACAGCTTGAATTCTTGTTTTATCACTTTCATTGAAATAACAACTCAGTTTTTTTTATTTGCACAAACCAATTTCACCCACTGTTTCTCACCCTCTTTGTTCATAACCTTCTCTCTCCCCTTTTCAATCTCTTAAAAACATTCTCAGTCATTTATTCTTTTAGTGTTTTTTATGTATCCTCTTCGCAATCGTTCCATTCCTTACATTTTGTCATTCAGGAACAACCTTTTTCTGACCTCTTTCTGTTCTCTTCTCTCTGATCCTCACTAAATGAGCTCTGTTCTCTTTATTTTCTATGTGTCTCTTCATCTTTCTATCTTTTCTTCTACCAACATTGTCTCCCCTTCCCACTCTCTGTTTGTCTTTCCATGTTTAATTATAACAGGGTAACTGGGGTTACTGACAGCATGCATGGCCAGTAGAATCATCTGCCAAAATCAGAGACATTGAGATATTGACACTACTTAAGAAATAAATGTTATCTAAATTGAGAAAGTTGCGTCTGGAAATGCACATTGGAGATTATGCGCCTCTGACTATTGCACATACAGTCATAGAGTCATAGAGATGTACAGCATGGAAACAGTCCCTTTGTTACAACTCGTCCATGCCGACCAGATATCCTAAATTAATGTAGTCCCATTTGCCAGCACATGGCCAATATCCCTATGAAGCTTTCCTATTTATATAACCATCCAGATGCCTTTTAAATGTTGTAATTGTACCAGCCTCCATCATTTCTCTGGCAGTTCATTCCATCCACGCACGACTCTCTGCTTGAAAAAGTTGCCCCTTATCTCCCTTTTAAACCTTTCCCCTCTCAACTTAAACCTATGCCTTCTAGTTCTGGACTCCCCCACACCAGGGAAAAGACCTTGTTTATTTACCCTATCAATGTCCCTCATGATTTTATAAGCCTTTGCAATGTCACTCCTCAGCCTTCGACGCTCCAGGGAAAACAGCCCCAGTCTATTCAGCTTCTCCCTATATCTCAAACCCTCTGACCCTGGCAACATTCTTGTAAATCTTTTCTGAATCCTTTCAAGATTCACAACATTATGTTCAATAAGTGTTGCACATGGATGTGGAAGAATTTTGTTGATTGGCAATTGTTTGGTGCGAACAATTATTCAAGAATAAGCCACTTAACGCCTGTCTTAAAATAACCCAGGAACCACCAATTGGTCACCAAATGAAGAATTTCCTGTTCAATTTCACATTCCAAATGCACATATAGGTGAAAATACTACTCCTGACTCATGTCAAAATATCTGAGTTGTATTTGGTGGTAAGTCATTGTAATATCAACTCACTTTGTTTTCTGAGAAACATTAACTTAAAACACTCTATTTTCCCACTGAGTCTTCCAGTACCTCACACAAGTCATAGAATCATAGAGTCATAGAGATGTACAGCACAGAAACAGAACCTTCGGTCCAACTCATTCATGCCAACCAGACATCCTAAACTAATCTAGTCCGATTTGCCAGCACTTGACCCATATCCCTCTGAACACTTCTTATTCATATCACCATCTAGATGCCTTTTAAATGTTGCGATTGTACCAGCCTCCACCATTTCCTCTGGCAACTCATTCCATACACCATCCTCTGTGAAAAAGTTGCCACTTAGATCTCTTTTATATCTTTCCTCTTTCACCCTAAGCCTATGCCCTTTAGTTCTGGCCTCGCCCACCCCAAGGAAAAGACTTTGTCTGCTTATCCAATCCATGCCCCTCATGATTTTATAAACCTCTATGAGCTCACCCCTCAAGCCCTGACGCTCCAGAGAGAACTGCTCCAGCCTATTCAGCCTCTCCCTATAGCGGAAATCCTCCAACCCTGGCAACATTCTTGTAAATCTTTTCTGAATCCTTTCAAGTTTCACAACATCCTTCCGATAGGACGGAGACCAGAAATGCACGCAATATTCCAAACGTGGCCGAACTAACATCCTGTCCAGCCACAACATGACCTCCCAACTCCTGTACTCAATGCTCTGATCAATAAAGGAAAGCATACCAAACACCTTCTTTACTATCCTATCTACCTGTGGCTCCACTTTCAAGGAGCTATGAACCAATACTCCAAGGTCTCTTTGTTCAGCAACCCTCCCTCTGACGTTACCATTAAGTGCTAAGATTTGCTTTCCCAAAATTCAGCACCTCACATTTATCTAAATTAAACTCCATTTGCCCCTCCTCTGCCCATTGGCCCATTTGGTCAAGATCCCATCATAATCTGAGGTAGCCTTCTTTGCTGTCCACTGCACCTCCAATTTTGATGTCATCTGCAAACTTACTAACTATACCTCCTATGTTCACAAAAAAATCATTTATATAAATGACAAAAGGTAGTGGACCCAGCACAGATCCTTGTAGCACTTGATCGGTCACAGGCCTCCAGTCTGAAAAGCAACCCTCCATCCCCACCCTCTGTCTTCTACCTTTGAGCGAGTTCTGAATCCAAATGGCTAGTTCTCCCTGTGAAGTGGCTTTCTTCACATGTCAATGTGCACATTTGGTATGGGCAAGCTATTCTATCATAAATGGACAGGAATAAAGCCTGATTTGGTGCTGCCTAACAACTACAGCTATGTGTTTTCCTATGGGATTCAGTGGACACTGATCAGCAGTGAGCAATGTTTCCTCATCTCTATACCATGCCATTAAAACCATGCCAGAATGGCCAACCAGCAAACTGGCTGAGCTAACTTAACACAGTTCCAAGATTCATTACCACACTGTGAAGTTGCCAAAAATACTACTAGGATAAAGTAGCCAGTTTGATTGGCACTCCATCCAGAACCCAGCCCATTCACGTCCTCCATCACCACATTGCGGCATCCATGTGCACTTTATATAAGGTGTACTGTGGCAACTCAACCATGCCTTCTTGGACTGTACATTTCACACTCACAGTTTCCAGGATACAGAAAAATACAGGTAACAAGTAAGTTCCCTTCCAAGACTCAATGCATCCTGACTGAAAAACGTATTGATGTTCCTTCATTGTCATTGAGTCAAAATCTTACCTAACAGCATTGTGAGTGTATCTTCACCACAAAATAATTCAAATAGTGAGTGAGAACCAGATTCTCAAGGGCAAATAAAGTTAGGCAATAAATGCTGTCTTTTCTAACAATGCCTCACAATCCAAGAACAAATGAACATAAGAACACTTACAAACCTTTAAACAGAATGTAATACTCAAACTGAAATAATGACTGAACTTCAAAGTAATTCATTAACTGAGAAACATTCTGGAAATCCTGAGGTTATGCAGGATCCCATATCACTGCAAGTTCTTTCTCTCTTCATTAACCCTGCCATCTGGAATAAATTTTTAACACTGACTCGAGCTATGTGCAATTGGAATTGTTTCATCATCACCAGAAGCTCAATGAACACAAAAACAAAGCAAAGATCATTGATAAATAAGATCAAAATCAATAGAAATATTTTCACTGAGTAAATGTCTTAAAATCAGGCTCCCTTGGTAGTGATCAGCAATACAACTGAGACTATGCTTCAAACATGTTGGAAAGCTTCTTTAGAATGCCCTGAGGTCTTCATATAAGGAAGCAAGTTCTTTCTCTTTCTTCTCCTACATCATCACCTTCTGGATGAAGCCCTATAGAGACAGCTGCAATGTTCAAGGATTTCATGAGCAGTTCTGACTGAAATTGAAAACATGTAAATTTATTTTCAAAAGGGAAACTAGTCTTGTTTCAGAGATTACCTCAGAAAAAGTATCAATTTAGTAACTGATGCCAGCTGTCACACTTTATCTCAAATTGCTTCACAGACTTTGTCGTTCTTCCTCAGCCCCCTCAACCTTCTACATTGTTTGTCTATCTGACAAAATATTTACAGCAGCCTATGAAAGCAGTTACTCTTTAAATTGATTTATTTCTACTGGTAGTTGTTAGTAACTGAAATCTCTCCTCAGAGAGGAACTCAGAGGCAGTAGTAGGCTTTTGTCTCTGTTTAGGAGACAGTGAGGTCTGCAGATGCTGGAGATCAGAGTTGAGAGTGTGTTGATGGAAAAGCGCAGCAAGTCAGGCAGCTTTCGAGGAGTAGGAGAATCGACGTTTCAGGCCAGAGCCCTTCATCAGGAATTAATCTGGCCCGGTACGTCGATTTTCCTGCTCCTCAGATGCTGCCTGACCTGCTGTGCTTTTCCAGCAACACACTCTCACATTTGTCTCTGTTTGTAATCCTGGTGAAAATCTGTTCTTTCAGCGAGAATGGGTCAGAAATATTTCACACTATTTAATAGGAAGATGGGAATTCATCCTTGTGTATTGGATAATCCTAGAGCTCCTCCTTGTTAGAAGATTTATAACTTCATCACAAAAATATAATAGTGTGGTTTCCTTTCATTTTGTTTAAAGAAGGAGGGTAAACTGCACAAGTGATCAGGAGAAAAACTGTGTAAATAGGGACAGTGGCTCAGGGAGTAAGTGTTACAGAGCCATCCAGATATTAAAGGTTTGATTCTGCCCCAGTTCTGTCCTGAGTTGCTGGGCTCAAAATAGGTTAACAGTGGGGGTAACATAATTAATCTTAGTGTCACTGTTTCAGGGACGAGAAATATGAGTTCCCAGTCTTGATACAATGTCCTCAGCTGGAAGGTCTGCATGGATAGATAGAACTGGGCTTAAATGCAGGGCCTTTCATGGTCAAATATGTAGAAGAACAGATAGTCTAATCAGGAACGGGAAAATAAGCTAATAACCAAGAACTGATGATCATTAGAAGTGAATATCTTCCTTCTGTGCTAAATTTCACCCTTCCTCTACTCCTCAAAGCACAGGCTGCAAATAAATGTGTGGTTCCACAAGTATCAGATATTGTTTAATACCTTGTCTAAACATTCAGCTTTCTCAACATTAAGCGCCAGCATGCTATATAATGCAGCCAAGCCTGAACTGAACTTTTCATTGCCCAATATTCTTTTAAATGCACTTTCCATCAATAATTGCTTGATTGAAGGAAACAAAAACAGGAATCCTAGTCATGGTTCCTTTTCTCATTTCTGGGACACTGTGACCATTTGCAGCATTTCTATCTATTGTCCCAGGCAAGATGATCAACTTGAACATAATCAGTAATGTACCTTTGATTTGCTTTTACTGAACCAATAACATTGAAAAAATTAAAAGTCTTGTGCATTACATGCAGATCACCCATGATCTAATTGACATGCTTGAAAGGCTGATTTCCCCACTTCTATCCCTTTACTTTAGTCTATTCACAAAGCTTACTTTGAGTTGGATAAATCTTTGCTCTAGATTTTCATCAGATTTGCCATTGCGCATTGCTATCCCAGTGCCATTCAATTTTGCCATGTCAGCTCTTACAACATACTTTCAGGTTTTGATGACTAACTCTGTAGAGGGAGTTTCTCATCGCAACATCTTGTTATACATTTAGAAGTAGTGAAAGGTTTACTTTGTAGCTCCAGAGTACTGTATCAGTATGATCAACATTTTTAAAATATAACATTACAAGCAAACTAAGAGGGAAAAAAATTGAGCAGCGATCAGAAGCAATTGTCCATTTTATTTCTAATTATGGCTAATTTCTAAAAGGTTGCAACTTTCACACTGTAAAATTTTATTTTCCCCAAACCAATTCAAACACTTCTTTGACAATTCCAAGAGTTATGGCAGTTCTTTTGTCCATTTGATCAGGGCTTCATTGATTATAAAGTGCTTTGCGATGTCTGGTGGGCATGAAAAGAGCGACATAAATGCAAGTCTTTTTTTTTCTTTTATCCTTCCAGAACACCAGCTGCATTGTCTTCCCATTTTATTATGAAGCTGTCTCTCAAATGACTCTAATGCCCTGGTCCTAACCCTTCCCCAACAAACTGTGCCAGCCATTGATTGTCGTCAGCATTATGAAGCCTTTTCTGGCAGCCTGCCTGAAACTTGCCCTTCATGTCTTTACAATGCTGTCAACCGCTGTCAATTTTCAACACCCAATGGAATATTGGAAATTATTGATTCAGACTTCAGTCTCTCTGAGTAGGGCCTTTACATTGCAAAGTTGCTGTAGTAAGTGGCTCTGCCAAATTACCCGGGGCATTGGATTCACTTGGATCACACAATGAAAGAATGTGTATTTATGTAATGCCTTTTAAGATCATATTGCAGTCAATGAAGTACTTGTGAAGTACTTTTACAGTACAGTGCTATACTGTAGGAAATGCGACAGGCAATTAGTGCAGAGTTAGCTCCTACAAACAGCCACACGATCATGACCAAGTCACATTAAGAACATCAGAACATAAGAACTAGGAGCAGGAGTAGGCCATTTGGCTGTTGAGCTTGTTGTGCCTTTCAATAAGATCATGGCTGATCTTTTCATGGACTCAGCTCCACTTACCTGCCTGCACACCATAACTCTTAATTCCTTTACTGTTCAAAAATCTATCTTTGCCTTAAAAACATTCAAGGTGACAGCCTCAACTGCTTCATTGGGCAGGGAATTCCACAGATTCACAACCCTTTGGGTGAAGAAGTTTCCCCTCAACTCAACTCAGTCCTACGTCAACTCTCCCTAATTTTGAGGCTATGCCCTCTTGTTCTAATTTCACCCATTAATGGAAACAACCTCCTGCTTCTATCCAATTTATTCCCTTCATTTTTTTAATGTTTCTATAAGAACTTGCCTCATTTTTTCTAAATTCCACTGAGTATGGTCCGAGTCTACTCAATCTTTCCCCATAAGCCAAGCCTCTCAACATTGTTTTGGTAATGTTGGTTAAGTAGTAAATATTGGCTAGATTAATTGGATAACTCCAGCTTTTGCTTGATGTAATGCAATGGATTGGCATATTTCATACTGGAGAGCTGATCAGGCTTTTTTTTTCCCTCCTCATTCAGAAAACAAAAATATCAGTTGCTGCAGCAATCCATCAGGACTATGTTGGAGTCTCAACCTAGATTTTTGTGCTCACATTTCTGAAATGGGACTTGAACACACTGCTTACTGACTCTTCTCCTGAAAGGTCAAACATCTGCTGGGGTCAATGAGGGTCTTCGCCACCTATCAAATACCTTGACCACCTGATTTTTAATCAATCAAACATTTTTGGAACATTGTACAAGGTTCATGTCTGTCAGTATCTCTGATTTATTTACAGGGTTGCACAGGTACGTACATATATATAGAAACTGAATTCACTGAACAGAAGAACAAAGGCAATCAATTGAGTCGAGATGTAGGTTAATGCCATTGGGGCTATAGTATGTTGAAACCTAATTACAGCCTGGTTTCATTGAAAAGGTTAATACTCCCAGGAAGTGCATAATTTTGTTAGATAACATCACAGATTTAGAAGCTAGGCATAAAGTGTATAATAATATTCCTACAATTGAGGTCAGCTCGATGATAAAATATTTACATTATTCCAATGATATAGAAATGGTATATAAGAAAATATATTTCTTCAAGTAATTGGTGAGGCTTTTATGGAGTACCATGTCCAGTTCTGATCGCCCAGTTATAGGAAGGGTATTATTAAGCTGGAGAAGGTTCAGAAGACGTTTACCAGGATGTTGCCAGGTACGGAAGGTTTGGGTTATAAAAAAAGGCTTTTAGGGTGGAAAGCTTTTCATTGGATCATAGGAGGTTGAGAGGTGATCTTATAGTGGTTTATGAAATCATGAGGGATGTAGATAAGGTTGAAGGTAGGTGTCTTTTCCCCTAGGATGGGGTATTTCAAGACAAGAGTTACATTTTTAAGGTGACTGGAGAGAGATTCAAAAAAGACACGAGGGCAAAGTTTTCACACAGAGGGTGGTTCACGTATGGAATGAACTTCCTGAGGAAGAGGTGGATGTGGGTTTGCAATGATTGCAATGTTTCAAAGACATTTGGATAAGTACATAAACAGAAAAGGTTTAGAGGGAAATGGGCCAGCAGTAGGCAGGTGGGATTAGAATAGTTTGGGATTATGTACAGCATGGACTGGTTGGACAGAAGGATCTGTTCCCATGCTATATGAGTCTATGAAGTGACAATAATCCACTTGTGCTTTAGATGAACATAAATTTACAGAAAAGGGGAAGAAAGACCATTCTGGTCATCTTATCCAACAGAAACAAAATCTTGTTCTTTAATTTAATCAATATTGTTTGGCTCTAATATCAAGCTAAAGTCCATTCCAGATGTTGGATCGATTCCATGTTATAGATTATTCAATCATTGTCAGTTTTGAATGTATTGCTGTTTAATTATTCCTGTTAGTGGTCACATTAACATTTGTTAAGTGCATGAAACAGAGCAGTTATTCACTAGCCTGAGCTTCCTCAGCACAACGTAATATTTACATTGTTAATCACCATGTCAAACTAATTACATCCATGGTAAAATTAATGTCTCTATTTTTTGCACAGACCACAAAGAAATCTGATGATACACAATATACAGATGTAATAATCAGAATGCTTGTTCACAAGTGTGAAGCCTATCACTTGATAGTAAATAGTTGTACAATGCTTTATTCAGGAGATACTTTGAACAGCAGACCTGTCAAAAAACCAGAGACTTGTGGAATCTTATTGTCAACTAAGCCATAATGAAAATGGGCCCAGAAATTCAACTATACTTGGATACTAATATTCAAGCAGAATATTCAGACTTCTAGGCCATTGTGTTGCCTTTGCTTTCAATTCCACTTCAATACATAGCTTGAGTAATAGGTGTTTGTTCTGCCTGTATTTGAATTGGGCGTTAAGGTATTTCCTCTGCTGAAAAAAATGTTGAACAGCCTATTTTATAAATTCTGTTCCCTTTTATTGTAAAGATACTGAAGTGAAAGCTCATAGTCCTTAGTGCAGCAGCAAAGTGAGCCTGAATAGAGAGCAAAGTAAATTATTCAAGTTTAGAAATAGTTCTTAAGTGGTATCAAGCTTGACTCTATTGCTTTAAGGTGGAATACATACAGTGACTGAGCAACTGTCTTCAACAGCTCCCTCCAAACCTGCACAGTGGCTCAGTGGTTAGCACTACTGCCTCACAGCACCAGGGGCCCAGGTTCAATTCCAGCCTCAGGCGACTGTCTGTGTGGAGTTTGCACATTCTCCCTGTGTCTGTGTGGGTTTCGTCTGGTTTCTTCCCACAGACCAAAGATGTGCAGGTTAGGTGAATTGGCCATGCTAAATTGCCCATAGGTTAGGTGTGTTAGTCAAAGGGAAATGGGTCTGGGTGGGTTACTTTTTGGAGGGTTGGTGTGGACTTGTTGGGCCGAAGGGCCTGTTTCCACACTGTAGGGAATCTAATCTAATCTTCCCTTACCTAGAGGGTAGACAGAGCTGGTCACCTGCCTGCATGTTCCCCCAAAAATAGTCATAGAGTCAGAGAGATACACAGCACGGAAACAGACTCTTCAGATATCCTAAACTAATCTGGTCCCATTTGCCAATACTTGGTCTATATCCCTCTAAACCTGTCCTAATGATATATCCATCCAGATGCCTTTTCAATGCTGTCTTTGACCAGCTTCCACCACTTGCTCTGGCAGTTCATTCCATACACGCACCACCCTCTGTGTGAAAACGTTGCCCCTTAGGTCCCTTCCAAATTTCCCCCCTCTGACCCTAAAACCTATGCCCTTTAGTTCTGGACTCTCCCACCCCAGGGAAAAGACCTTGTCTATTATCTGGGTCAGAAACCTAGAACTGGCTCTGTAAAAGCACTGTGAGCATTCTTTCAAGAAGTGGACTGGAGTGGTTCAAGAGGAAGCTCACCAGCACCTTCTCAAATGCAATTAAACATGGACAATAACTGCTGGCTTTAACAACATTGCCCATAATTTCATGATGTCAAAAGAAAAAGAATAAGATAATGGTTCAGATTGTTCAGGTGTGTGAGGCTGCAAGTGTAAATGGAGGGTAAAGCATGTTCCTCAGGGCAACAAAATATCCTGTAGGCTTTGTTATACCTGTGAGACCTGGTGGTGCTAATACCCAAGCAATTTAAGTAGGTTCACCATCCATTGCTTCAGCTTTCATATATTCATCGATTCATATGGCCCACTGAGGCTGCGCCAACATAACTACCACTAAACGTGCACTAATCCCAATTTTCTGCACTTGTCCTATATCCTTGAAGTTCTCATCCAAATATTTTTTAAAGGTTGGAAGGTTTCCAATCTCCACTCCAGGCAGTGCATTCCAGATTCCCACCACCCGCTGAATATTCTGCCCCTTATCCTAAAACCATTCCCCCTTGGGAGTGACCCCCTGCTCTCTATTCACCCTGTCTATATCCCTCATTATCTTATATATCCCAATCATGGCCCCCTCAGTCTTCTTTGCTCTAAAGAAAACAATCCAAGCCTATCTCGTCTCTCCTCAATTTCTCCATCCCAGGCAACATCCTGCTGAACTTCCTCTTACCCCCGCTAGCGCTATCACATCCTTCCTATAGTGAGGTGACTAGAACTAAACACAATATTCCAGTTGTGGCCTGACCAATGCTCGTACAACTTCAACATCACCTCCTTGCTCTTATACACTATGCTACTTTAACATATACTGCTGGAAAAGCGCAGCAGGTCAGGCAGCATCCAAGGAACAGGAGAATCGATGTTTCGGGCATGAGCCCTTCTTCAGGAAGGGCTCTTGAAGAAGGGCTCATGCCCAAAACGTCGATTCTCCTGCTCCTTGGATGCTGTCTGACCTGCTGCGCTGTTCCAGCAACACATTTTCAGCTCTGATCTCCAGCATCTGCAGTCCTCACTTTCTCCTACTTTAACATACAGCTTACAAATGCATTGAACAATATGTAATTTTTAAAATCTTAATTCTTAGGATATGGATGTCATTAGAAGGTCCAGTGTTCATTGCGTACCCTTTGAGAAGGTCATATTAATGTAAATAAGTGGATAACTCAGGCCCTCAGAGGCACTAAGAGTCTATAATGTTGCTGTGGGCTCAAAACTGCAAAAAGGTCAGACTAGATAAAACCAATAGGTTTATTCCCTAAAGAATAGCAGTGAGCCAGCTGTTTTCTTTTCCAACATTCAGCTGGCTGGAGGATAATTTTTATTAATGCAAACTTCATATTTCTAGATTTTTTAAACAGAGTGCAAATTCCCCTGGTGAGAATATTCAATACATTCCCTTAGTCCAGAGCTCTGTCCAGTAATATATCTGTTACGCCATCACACCTGCACAGTGTTTTGAAAAAAAAGGAGAAATGTGTGCTAGGAAGTGGCAACAGCAGCAGGCCTCTTCTGTCTACTGTAGATAAAATGTGGAACTGGAAAAGGCACAGCGGGTCAAGCAGCATCAGAGGGAGCAGGAGAATCGGTGTTTCACCAGTCCTGGTGAAGGGTCCTGCCTGAAACATCGACTCTCCTGCTCCTCTGATGCTGCTTGACCTGCTGTGCCTTTTCCAGCTCCACATTTTATTGACTCTGATTTTCCAGCATCTGCAGCCCTCATTATCTCCTCTCTTCTGTCTACTCCAGCATTTAACCAGACCATGGTTAATTTTCTATTTCAGCGCCATTTTCCCATACTATCTCCAGGTCCCTGGATGTCTTTGATACCTAGAGATCTATTGACAACTGGCTGGAAAAACTCAATAACTGAGCTTCCTCAGCACTCTCAGGTAGAGAATTTCAAAGGTTGACAACTGTCTAAATGAAGAAAATCCTCCTTATCTTAATCCTTAATGATCCAGCCCTTAGACCTTTTCAAGATTGACATCCTTCCTGTATTTACCCTGATGTGGCCTGACCAAATCTTGTATACTTCACTGAGATCACTTTGCATTCTTCTGAACTCAAGGTGAATCCTCAATTTATGGGACAATGTTACCATCTCGGGAATCAAACTGGTGAACTTTAGTTACACTGCCTCTTTAGCATGTATATCTTTTCATAGGTGAATTGATCAATAAAGTACACAATATTTCAAGTGTGGTCTCACCAAGGCACTGTACAGTTCCTGCAAGACAATTGAAATCCTCACTGAATTCAAATCCTCATGCATTAAAGGTGAACATATCATTAGATTTCCTAATTGCTTACTATACTTTCCCATTCAATTTCAATGACTAATGAGGAAGGACACTCAGGAACCTTTGGACAGCAACACTTCCCAGTCTCTCATCATTAAAAAATGCTTTTCATTTTTATTTCTTCCTTATAAAGTAGATCATTTTACATAAATAAACATTTACATATCCTAACTGACATGTCATTTCCCATTCACTTAGCCTGCCCAAGTACCATTGAAGTATATTTTCATCTTCCTCATAGCTGTCATTGCCATCTAGTTTTGTGTCATTAGTAAACTTGGAAATATTACATTCAGTCCCACCTCCAAATTGCTGCTGTAGAATATGAATATTCGGAGCCTAGGCATTGATCCTTGCACTACCACCCGAATCACAGTCTGCCAACTTGCAAATGGCCAATTTATTCTTAATCTCTGTTTTCCATCTTTTGAATAATTCTCAATTCATATCAAGTTTTACTCCCAATCTCAAATTCTCTATTTTTCTTTCTGAACCTCTTGCATTGGACCTTATGGAAAGCCTACTCAAAAGTCAACAGCACAACACCCTCAAAAAACATGATTTCTTTTTCATAAATGTGTAAGATCATAAGAGCATAAGATACAAGAGCAGAAATTGGGCCAATTGGCCCATTGAGTCTGCTCCACCATGTGATCATGGGTGATAGGATTTTCAACCCCATTTTCCCAGTTTCTCCCCATGACCTTTGATCCCCTTGACAATCATGAACTTATCTATCTCAGTTTTAAATATACTCTGTGACCTGGCCTCCACAGCCTTCTGTGACAATGAATTCCATAGATTCACCACTCTCTGGCTAAAGAAATTTCGCCTTATCTCCATTCTAAAAGTTCTTCACTTTACTCTACGGCTGTGCCCTTGGGTCTTCATCTCTCATACCAATGAAAACATCTTCCTAACGTCCACTCTGTCCAGGCTTTTCAATATTCTGAAAGTTTCAATCAGATCTTCCTTCATCATTTTTAACTCCATCGAGAATAGAACTTTGAGCATGTTGGCTCTGCACAAGTATTCATTAATTTCTAAATGTCCAAATACCATATCTTTTATAATATTGTCTGCACCACTGATATCTGATTTATAGGTATGTTGTTTCTCGTTTCCCTTCTTCCTCCTTTCTTAAGTATTAGCGTTACCCTTTTGCTACTTTCCAAACTGTAGGAACTAGTTCAGAGTCCTATAATTTCTCCAGTTCTACTCTTTTACCAATAGAATTGTTTTCAGTTCCTACTTCTTCAGAGTCCTTTGGTTCCCTAATACTTCTGGGAATTTTGTTTTATTCTTGTTTATCAAGCACAAAGTGGTTAATTAATTTAGCTGGCATTTCCTTATTCTTTATTATAAGTTCTTTTAATTCTGCCTATAATTTGTCTTTGCTAATCTTTTCCTTTTTTTATGTAACTATCGATGCTTTGCAGTCTGTTTTTTTTTACATTTCTCATTAGTTTGCTTTTGTATTCTATTTTCTGTTTCATTATCAACTTTTTCATGCTCCTTTGCAAAATGCTAACATAATCCCAATCTCTGGTTTCTTTTCTTTGCAAGCTTGTAAACTCCTTTCTTTGATCAAGTACATTAGCTATCTTCTCTTAACATCCACATTTGCACCAATTTTGTTGTTGGGTAATTTTGTTTTGCTTCAAAAAGATATAGAATAATTATTCAGATGTTTGGCATTGCTGTCTGTCACCAAACCTTTTAATGTAGTTTCCCAATCCACCAAAAACAACTTGCTCTACATATCTTAGTTTCCTATGTCTTAAATTACATCATTTTCAAACTTAATGTGAATGTCAACCATATTATGGTCACTCTTGTCTAATGGCTCATTTGCAGTGAGATTATAAATTAGCCCTTTCTTATTGCACAACACTAAGTTCCCAAAAGACTATTCTAGAAAATAAATAGAAAATCATAAAAGCGTGATGGCACAGGCAACCAGTGTCAGCCAGAACACAAAACTGAACTGATCATTCTTTTCTAACCTTCCAGCATCTGATCTGCAGCCTTGCGGCTTGCAATACTTCAGCTGCAGATACAGGAACCTGCGTTTCTGCCACCACTACCCAACTGGGCAGCACCTTCCTGGCACTACCCCCACCACTCTCTGTTTCCTTTTTCTTCACATCCCTTCCAATTCTTCTACAAATCACTTTACATCTGATAATTGACCTCTCTGCTAAGCGAAACAAGTATGTTTTTTTTCCTCTCTACTAGATCTAAGGCCCTCATAATTGTTCATACCTCAATGAAATCACTCCTCAGCTTCTTCTGTTCAGAAGAAATCAACCGATCTTTCCTCATTGCTACAGTTTTGAAGTCCTGGGCAACATTTTTGAAAATCTCCTCAGCATAGTCTCCAGAACAATTGTACCTTTTCTGTAATGCAATGACTAGAACTTTGCACAAAACCCACTGTATCCTAACCAGTATTTTAAATATTTCCAGCATCATGTCCCTGTTTTTATATTTTATACTTCGCCTAACAAAGCAGTGCACTCCACATGCTTTATCGCTTTATCAACATGTCCTGCTACCTTCAAGGATCAATGGAAATGCACACTCTCACTTTCTCTTCCTCACTTAATGTCCTCGCATTTATTGTGAATGGTCTAGCATTGTTTGCCTCCCAAATGCATTACCTCGCATTCATCCAGATTGAATTCCATTTGCCATTTTCCTCATGATTGACCAAACCATTTGTTGTAAAATATCTAAAGGCACTTGACATAAGTCATTTGTAAAGTGAATCAAGCAGCAGTTTGTTGATTAATACAAGCATGCGTACAGAAGGAGATTCAGATTGCTCAAGGAGGCATCCTGACAACTTAACAGATATCTTGACTGTTTATACTGTTTCCTGTAACACTATTTCATGGACTGCAATTAGATCATGGGATATATGCCCTTGTACCTGCTTCCTTTTCCTTATTTGCATTTGCAAAATTGAACCACAGTTGTCTCTTATGCCTCCTCATTTCTCTCCTTTTCTCAACAAAATTTCCTGTTTCCCTCTTTCAGTCATCTTTTCTCTCAGGAATTGCATTTCTTCAGAAATAGCAATGTCCTACTTTATTTAACCTAATACTTGTCATTGTCAATGGAACTGTCCCCCTTTAGATCACCACTTTTGCTCTGCATTTGGTGACCCAGGCCTTTATTAGTCTGTTAGTCCTAAATTGTTTATGCAATTTTGGCAGGACTAATGTAAAGTACATGTGATTACCTATATCTATGGTAACTTCAACATAGCCCTCCTTTACATTCACATTATTTTGGAGTGGACAGCCATCCTCGTCACTGTCAACACCAGAGCAGTGTTGCATCATCTGTGAGTTTCCCATCATGCCTCCCCATTTAAGTCCAAATTATTAATAGATTCAGCAAACAGCAAATGCACCATATGGAATATGCACAGTGTTCCATGCTTTCCATGCACAAAGACATCCATCGATCATTACCATTTGTTTCTTGAAACTGGGCCTAGTTTGAATTCAAATCACCAAATTCCCCAGTATTCCCATGAGCTATTATATATCTGACCTGTCAGCCTTGTATGATCTTGTCTCAAGCTTTACTGAAATGGGGAGGAAATGGCCTTGGTATTATCTCCAGCCTGTTAACTCAGAAACCCAGGTAATGCTCTGGGGACCTGGGTTCACATTTCGCCACAGCAAGTCATGCAATTTGGATTCAATAAATATCTGGAATTAAGAGTCTAATGATAACCATGAATCAATTGTTGGAAAGATCTATCTGGTTCACTAATGTCCTTTAGGGAAGGAAACTGCTGTCCTTACTCACAGGAATGTGGTTGACTCTTAACTGCCCTCTGGGCTATTAGGGATGAGTAATAAATGCTGCCTAGCTACTGATCCCCTCATCCTGTGAATGTAAAAAGCCCATGCAGACAATATCCACTGCACCAATGTCATCAAATCTCTTAGTTCCTTTCTCAAAATGTTCATAGTAAGAAATGATCTTCATGCTTTTCTAAGTGATGGTTTATACTGTGTTGCAGAATCCTAATAATTTGTTGATTATGAAAGTCAGGTTTCCTAGCACATCAAGATTTGGCTAATCCCTTGCATCCTTTTTGACCAATGTTACTCTTTTTTATAGACCTCTGATAAGGATAGCATCATCATAGTCTTATCACACACACACACACGAGGCTGCTTTCCCTTTAGACAGAGACAACTGGTGGTGGTTTAACCTGAGGGTCACCACACTTCAGGCAAGAGGAAAGGTTGAGAAGGAGACTCCTCCATAGTAACCTCAAACAGTGTGGAAATTGAACCCATGCTGTTGGTCTCACGCTGCATCACGAACTGATCATTCCGCCATCTGAGCTATCTGAGTCAACAATG
The DNA here is from genome assembly GCF_004010195.1 of Chiloscyllium plagiosum. Classification (NCBI taxonomy): domain Eukaryota; kingdom Metazoa; phylum Chordata; class Chondrichthyes; order Orectolobiformes; family Hemiscylliidae; genus Chiloscyllium; species Chiloscyllium plagiosum. Next base: position 10,549,465 of record NC_057743.1, on the reverse strand, counting down.
TTAAGAGAGCCTTTGAAAATTATCTTAATTTAATCTGTCATTTCCTTCCTGGCTTCTTTCAAATGGCTTTATCCAGTCTGCTTTCACCAGATTACCCCTCTCCCCCACACGCTCCAGCCCCCCATTCTCGACAGCTTTGTAAAATCAGTCTTCTCTCAATTTGAAATGTTTGCTTCTTTTCTGTCTTTCTCTTTTTTCGTAATGAGGTTCAATATAGCTGTATTATGATAATGTCTCTAAAATGGTTGCCCATTAACACTTCCATCCCCTTGCCCAACTTCATTTTGTAAGACTCTGTTAGAATATTTTCTGTCATTGGGACTGTTACGTGAGAGTTAAAAAAAGGTTCTCTTGAATACAGATCAAGAATTTTGTGCCTTTTTTGTCTTTCACAATATTTCAATCCCAGCCGATATTTGGGTACCATAGAAATGCCACAGTGCAGAAGCAGGCCATTTGGTCCATCGAGTCCACATCAACCTTCCAAAGAGCATCCCATCCAGACCCATTGCTATCCCTGAAATCCTGCATTTCCCATGGCTCACCCATCTAGCCTGCACATCTCTGGACATCAAGGGCAACTTAGCTTGACCAATCCCTCTAACCTGTATATATTTGGAGGAAACCAGAGCACCCTGAGGAAACCCATGCAGACACGGGGAGAATGTACAAATTCCTCACAGACAGTCGCCCGAGGGTGGAATCAAACCCAGGTCCCTGGCACTGTGAGGCAGCAGTGCGAACCACTGAGCCATTGTGTTGCTCCCTGGATCGTTGAAAGATTGAACAAGGATTGTCCTATAGTTTTGCATTGAGAGATTTGTCTACATGTTTGCTCTTCTACCTCCCTCTCATTATTTGGGTCTCTCAGCAGTGTAACTGCTCCTTTTTTTGTTTCTGAGCTGAATCCATGTTGCTTCATTTGATGATTCATTTAGCGTATCAGCCCTCTTCACATCTGCTATTGCTTCCTTATCCAATAATGTTACAGCCCCTCCTTTTTTTATACTTGCTTTCTATTCTGCCTGGAAATTTTCTATCCAGGGATGGTGAGCTACCAGTTTTGCCTCACTTTAAGCTAAAGTTACATTAACACAACCATGCGATCACAAGCCCATCTCTGTGCTCATCTTATTTGTTTTACAGTTTGCATTTACAAATATACCTTTATGCAGAACCAAGCTTCTATGCTGTCCCCTTCTTAACCTTTGAGTTGTCTCTTCTTTGGGGTCACTCGTTAATTTTCTCTGCTCTGAAATTGTTATATCTGAATGGGCCCTTGGGTTCCCATCTGCTGTCTAGTCAAGTTTATACCCTCCCTAACAGCACTAGCAAACATCCTTGCAAAGATATGTGTCTCAGTCCTGCGCAGCTTGTACAGGTCCAACTTGCCCCAGAACCAGTCCTAATGCCTCAGAAACCATTCACCAGCTTTTCAGGCATATGTTCAACTGTTCGGTTCTCCTATTTCTGTGTACACTAGTATACAGGGCAGGACACAATTTTGAGATTATTGCTTTATTAGTTCTGAGTTTTCATCTTCTTCCTAGTTCCTGAAAGTATGCTTTCAGGACCTCACACCCTTTCCTACCTAAATCATTGGAACCATAGTGGACTAAGACTTCTGTTTACTTACTCTCCCCAATGAATGTCCTGAAGCTACTCTATATCAGTTCAGAAGAAGAGTCACTGGACTCAAATTATTAACTCTGTTTTTCTCTCTGCAGATATTACCAGACCTGCTGACTTTCTCCAGCAATCTCTGCTTTTGTCTATTCTGTAGCATCCTTGACTCTTGCACCAGAGAGACAACACACCATCTGGAGTTACACCTATGGCTAGAACAGCTCTCTGTTCCCAAAAACTGAAAAGCCTCATCTCTACTTCTCTTCCTTTCCTCTTCCTCTCCTCTAGTTCAGCAAAGTCACCTGCAATGCCAAGAACATGGCTTTGACTGCACCTCTCCAAAGAACTAATGTCTTCACTAGAATCCAGAATGGAAACCTGATTAGCAAGCAGAACTCCAGGGGTCCCTGGCTGTAGCTGCCTTGTTCTCTTGGATGGCCAATCACACTGTAGGGATAAGGCAATGGACTAGTGGCATTATCACTACATTACTAATCCAACATCCAGGTAATGTTCTGTGGACCAGGATTCGAATCCTGCTATGGCAGATGGTGGCATTTGAATTTTACAACAACTCTGGACTTAAGTGTCATCTAATGGCGACCATGAAACCATTGCTGATTGCAGTTAAAAAAAAAACCCATCTGTTTCTACCATACTTACCTGCCCTGACCTACATGTGACTCTAGTCTCACAGCAATGTGGTTGTTCTTCGCTGTCCAATAGGCAATTAGGGATGGGCAACAAATGCTGGCCTAGCCTGTGACATCCACATAGCCCATGAATGAATTTAGAAAAAACTTTGTGCATTCATGCACTTCTGCACACAGTGTGACTATGTAACTCTAAATCCCAGAGATGCACCACGATGATTGCAGTTGCTACGTGGGGTCAGAAACCTGGAGTTCAAGTTCCTGCATCTGATGATATTTCCAGTACATATGGGTCATCAATATCACCACTTCCCATATATTATATGACATGCATCCTGAGCTGCCCCATCATGTTTCAACTATACTTTCATGAAACTTGATTTAGTTATATTATTTAATTGTAATTCACCTTGACTTTACTTCCCTATTGCTCGAGTATCTTATATGAATCTAAATAGCTGCCTCTCTTTTGAAAAAAATCAGCTATTTAAAGGCATTTTAGTGAAGTTCCTTTAGGATATTATTGTAGGTGTTCCTCAAAGTAGCACCCATGTCCAATTATCTCCAGCTTCTTGATCAATGATCTTCCCTCCACCACAGTATCAGAAGTCGAGCTGTTTGCTGATGATTACATAATTGCCAGCACCATTCATGACACCTCAGACATGGAAGTCATTATCTGTATACAGCAAGACCTGAACAATACCCAGGTTTGGGCTGATAAATGCCAAGTAACATTCAGACCACGTAAATGCCAAGCAATGCCCATCTCCACCAAGAGTGAATTTAACCACCATTCCTTAAGAATCAGTGGCATTACCTACCCACTGTCAATATCTGGGAGATTACCATTGACCAGAAACTGAACTAGACTAGCCATATACACACTGTGACTACAAGAATAGATCAGAAGCTAGGAATCCTGCAGGAAGTAACTCACTTCCTGTCTCACCAAAGCCTATGCACTATTTATAAGGCAAAAGTTAGGAGTATGATGGAATATCCCCAGTTTGCCTGGATGGTTACAGTTCCAAAAACATTCAAGAAGTTTGACACATCCAGGACAAAGCAGTCAAATCAACTGGCATCCCATCCACCACCTTCAACATTCACTTGCTTCACCAGCGATGTGCAGTAGCAGCATTCCAGACCATGTACAAGGTGCACTAATGCGCCACCAATTTCCTTTAATTGTACCTTCCAAACTCATGATCTTTACCATCTAAAAGGATAAGGGCAGCAGGTACACGGAAACACCACCATCTACAAATTCCCCTCCAAGTCACATACCTTCCTGACCTCGTTTTGTAACGTCATTTCCATTACTGTTGAGTGTTATGAATGACACTCCCTGAAAGAACTGCGAATCTTCCTCAGCCTTGGGGACTATAATGTGGCATTAAAATAGCTCACCACCATCCTCTCCAGCACAATTAGCTGGTAATGTCCACTTCCCTTTGCATAAGTAAAAAAAGACTTTTGAACAGCAGTTTCTCATCAAGCAATTAGCTTACTTGCAATATTGCTATGTGATTTTTATTTCAAATTCATCCAGTTCCTGAATAAAGATGTCTCCTGCAGCTTCCAGTTCTCTTCTTTCCTAACAATTCCAACAATTTATCATCCACAGTTTTAGTGTTACTTCAGTTTGCCCAGTCAATTTGTAGATTGAAGTCGCCAAAATTACTGATAGTCATGGAGTACTTAGTGCCACGTGGGCGATGTTCTGTCAAATTCCTGTCAGGCAAGAAATGATAATATGGCAATTTTACTTGTATCTTTTTCTCTTCTTGGCTGTTAATCTCTTCAATGTTCGCATAAAGTCAAAATACTGTAGATGTTGGGATATCTGAAACTAATCAAGAATGCTGGAGAAACTCAGCAGGTCTGGCAGTAAGTCTGGAGATAGAAATAGAGGAAAAGTTTTGGTACAGTTCTGAAGAAGTCATACCAGACTCGAAACTTTAACTCTGTTTCACTCTCCACTGATGCTGCCAGACTTGTTGCATTTCTCCAGCATTCTCCGTGTTTGATTCTCTTCAATCTTGGCAGTTTCTGTTATTATGGACTCGAACCTTTCACCTGCTTAACAATGGAGAAGATTGAACTTGTTGGAAACACACACTGCCTCCTCAATGCAGAATTGTAAAATAAAGCTACACAGAAAGAGACTATTCATTGTATAGTGACCAGACTTTGATAGAGATTTTCAATGAATTCCATTTGCCTGATCTTTTCCCATAGCTGTGAACTTTCATTCCCTTTCACGTATTATTTTCCTACTTCTATTTTGAATTATATTTTTGAATCTGATTTCACTTGCCTTTTGGGCATTGCATTTCAGATCATAACAACGCACTCTGTGGAAGAAAAATGGCTCTACTGTCACCTCTGATTCTTTTGTCAATTACTGCAACTTTCTCACCTCTTGTGAGTAACATACTGGCACTGGGAACAATTTCTTCTTATTCCTGCATATATTTAATGATTTGCTCAAATGTGATTTCTGCATTTTATCTTCAAGAAAGGTTGTTTGGTGACTTCAAAGTACACGTGTCTTATCAATTATGTGGGAGAAAATCACATATATGCCTTCGCGAAATAAAAAGAGTGCTAGGAATCATTTCAGAATTTCTTTCTTGAAAAAAAAGCAATGGTATTTCAGCTGGATGAATGAAGGAAAACGTGCCGTCACTAAAAACTGGAATGGGATACAGCATCATATCATTCAAAAGTGCACTAAGGTTTGTACCATTCTGTCCATTAGACAGCACGAAGCAGATTTTGACTAATGGTATTCTTCAATTGCACAGAGGAGGGCAGCAGGTATAGGAGAGCATCAGCAGTTCTGAACTCTCAGCCAAGCAGAACAATGGAATCTAATAGGTGATTTTGCACAGGACTGGCACTCGTAGCAAGTACATCCATGGGGCTGTATCCTAAAGGGAATCTGTACTTGGAGGGTGAGATGTTAAGCTGAGATCCTACCTCCCGTGGGCGGCACGGTGGCACAGTGCTTAGCACTGCTGCCTCACAGCGCCAGAGACCCGGGTTCAATTCCAGCCTCACGCGACTGACTGTGTGGAGTTTGCACGTTCTCCCCGTGTCTGCGTGGGTTTCCTCCGGGTGCTCCGGTTTCCTCCCACAGTCCAAAGATGTGCAGGTCAGGTGAATTGGCCATGCTAGATTGCCCGTAGTGTAAGGTGAAGGGTTAAATGTAGGGGAATGGATCTGGGTTGGTTGCGCTTCGGCGGGGCGGTGTGGACTTGTTGGGCCGAAGGGCCTGTTTCCACACAGTAAGTAATCTAATCTAATCCCCTCTCAGGTGGATGTAAAGGGACATTTCAAACAAGAGCAGGGAATCGCCTTGATTTTCTTCAACAGCACCATCTACAAGTTTCCCTCCAAGTCACACAGCTTCCTGACCTTGTTTTATAACGTCATTTCCATTACTGTTGAGTGCCAAGAATGACTGTTCCTAAAAGAACTGTGGATCTTCCTAAATACCAGAATGGGGCAGCTGGCGGTCAGCAGCCTGGGAGCTAAGAGAGAAGTGGTCAGCCTTTCAAGGATGGCAGTCAGTGGCTTACGAGCTCAGTTGGGGTCAGCCCAGTGCAGGGGAGAGTGAGACCACATGTGGAAAGCCCCCAGCATAGAGCAACTGCAGGCTACAGAAGGACCGTAATGTCAACCTTTAAACTTTATTCCTTTATTTTCCCAATTTATACAATGAATAACTATAATATAGACCTTTTATCTTGTTTCTTAATTTCTCTATCTTGGTACCTAATTTATGCTATAACCTAAGATTTGCACTGGAGTACTTTGTACCCTATATGGCAACATTGTACACTTCTCTCTGTACTCCTGTATTTTTGTACTTTAGTACATGAGACAATAAAATCTAATTCTAATTATAAAAAAACTGGATATTGAATCATTATTTCCCATGGAACCTTGCAGTATGCAATTATCTGGCACATTGCCTCAATTTTTATGATGTGGGCATCACTGGCTAAGCCAGTATCCATTGCCTGTTCCTAACTTTGCAGCGTTGGCAGTTAACAACCAACAACATTGCTGTGGGTCTTGAGTCACATGTAGGCCAGACCAAGTATTGATGGCTGTCTCCTTCCATTAAGGGCATTAGAGAACTAAATAGGCTTTCCTGACATTCAACATGAGTCTTATGGTCATCATCAGATTCTTAATTCCAATTTTTATTGCAATCCAAATTCAACCATCTACTATGACAGGATTCAAATCCAGGTACCTAGACCTGGGGTCTCTGGATTAATAGCCCAGTCATAATACCACAAGGTCATTGCCTCCTCATTCCTTAATTACAGGACAAGTTACATGTCAGATGTAATTGACTGGCTGTGTAGAAGCTTGGGACATTCTCTGGTTTTGACAGGTGCTATGTGAATACAAGGTTTTATCTTCCTTTCAGTGAAATCCAGGAAGTCAGCATTTGTGAAAGTATTCCAGAGAGAATTATTGCTTGTGAAATTGTATTCCAGAGAGATTCAGTCTGTAGAACTGCTTCCAAGGATTGTTGGTACCAATGGTGCATCATTCCTTGTGAACTTATGTCCCAGAGAAATTGAATATTTTCTTGAAAACAACAGTAATTTTGTGCCGTTAGATGTCTCCAGATTCTCCCAAATATTCTTTAAAGTCATAATGATTCATTGAGTCCAATTATAAATTCAGTAAGTTTCCTGTTGCATTCAACAGCAAGCTTTGTTATATTTAGCAATCTGTGGGGGTAGCATAGAGGATCACAGCCCAACTAAAACAAAATCTACCTATGTCAGCCAAACACTGTCAGGGAAAATTATGAGATCATGATCCAGCCCAGCGATTGTAAACTGCCTGTCTGCTTTAAAAAAAATTTATTCAGTGTGTTTTTTTTTAATATCCCTCCTCAGAACGAAATGACAGAATGAAAGTAAAACAGAGAGAAATAGGGAGAAAAATTTTCTGAAAACATAAGAATAGGAATGACAGAGACCCAGAGCAACTCAGAGAAGGGAAATATTAAAAAAAAAGGGGGCACTGCTGAGATCTAGCACATAAAGCCCTCTGTGGTATTGCACTAACATATACCATCTAGTCTTGCATTGTTAGTCCAGCTACACTAATTTTTAAGGGGGTGAGCATTTTTAAAAGAGCTTTTCCCAAAGAAACACAATTTTTATTTTTAAAAGTATTTTTTCATCCTTCATTCTATGCTTCAACGTTAACTTAGTTTAACTTTGGGACGTGATTATAACCTTAAATTATTGGCGAAGATATTTATTGATGAATAATTAATGCATTCATTGGCCCAAATGTTATTGCAGGAGTTCATCACCTTTATATGAATTAACGTCACTGGAAAAATAGTAATATGTATGAATTATTCGGCGTTCATCAGTTCAATACCCCCAATTTCAGGCCTTATGTAGGTGCTGGGAACCTTCATAAAGAGATATTATCCATATGCAGAATATTGGAGCCACTTGAATAGAATACTGGGGAATTATGAAAATCTCAGAGCTGGAGTCCTGGAAGAGGGAAAGAATTGGAAATTCCATGGATGATTGCTTTTCACTGGTCATTCATTTGCCAGTCTGGGAGAGACATGCTGCACTGGCTAGGGCTGAAGTTCAAATGATACCTTACATTACCCCACGCTGGAAAATGGGGCTAGATATATTTAGGATATCTGGTCTATGCTGTATAACTCTATACCCACTGATCCCAACTCTTCCTTTCTCTATGGTATACCACCTTCTTTTAACTTAATCAGTCTTAAAATGCGTTAGCTTTCTGCTAAGAGCCAAAAATCACGGGGTTATAGTCCAACAGGTTTATTTGAAACCACAACCAACACCGGCATTTCCACATCATTTCTGCTAAGAGTCTCAGTAAATTCGCTCAATATAAGCTGTCAGCCATCTTTCCTTTTCCGACTTTGTGGTCTGTGTTTTCCTATAACATTAAGATTCAATTAGTGTACTGTATGTATCTTAGATTCTTTAATTCTGATGCTTGTGGTCAAACCACAGACAACTGTACTCCAGAGTAATCCAACCCTGTGTAATATCACTGAATTAAATGGGTCTCGCCAAAGTTTTGTGCGTTTGACCTATTAAACACCACAGATCAGCTACAAGGGATTGTTACCAGCAATATAGATTGAAAGAGGGAGTAGATTGTTAATGTATTCACAGAATGCTGCTCAAGTTTCCTCCTTTGTGATTGAGTTTTGTGAAAGATCACAGTAATCCTTTAATAGTAAATCATCACTTCCTGGCGCAAGTTATGGCCTGTGATACGATTATAATGTTCAAGTCATCAGAAAATAAATAGAGATTGTTAATATTGACAAACATAAAATTGCTTTTGTATTACAATTCCCATTTGAAATGGATACAGAGCAAAGCAAAGGTGGTGCTGCTTTGAAATGGACCGTTTACACACTTCTCGATGTAAACAAGTCCATTCAAACACTGCCTGCCTGAATTAACCCTGTGCGCATGTTACAAAGATTCACAGTGAAGCTAACCAAATTCTCAGGGGAGTAGCGACCCGAGGGGGAACTGTAGGTCTCAGCAACTCAGAGCAATTTGCTCCCTCGGTCGTTTAGGGTTTTGGGGAAACCGCTTTATTCTGAATTTCCCCTTCCTGGCTTGTAACTCGTCCTGGCTCACATGTGTGCGCGATGTTGTCATGACGCTGGAGGTTTAAGAAGACACTACTGCAGGTAGCCTTTCCTAAAATGCATACTAAAATTCCACCGGCAATTCCCTAACTGGCTAACATTGCAACTCTGTAGCTCTTCAAAGCCTGGTTAGCAGGAGCCATGCTTGCTGTGGGTTTCAGCAGCCCGGAGCTGCTGTGGGGAGTAGATTCTCAGCTTTACAGTTTCAGACTCTGTCAGGAATAGTGGGGGCGAACGGGTGGATCCTTATTGCTGTGAAACCACGGCTGGAATTGTGCCCTGGGAAACTTCCCAATCCAGCTGTGAGCGTGAATCTAATATAATCGTCTCCCACCTCTGACCTACGTTCACCCTGAGGGAAATCACAGCCCGAATGTCGTTGACAAGAGGGAGGCGCTGGTGTGCACTGTCAGCCGGCACGGTTAAGGTTAACAAACACAAAGATGGATGGAAAGAGCTCAGCAGGTCTGGCAGCATCTGTAGAGAGAAATCAGAGTTAACGTTTCGGGTCCGGTGACCCTTCCTCAAAACAGGAATGGTTAATTTTATCAAGGTGCGCCAGCATTAATGTTACACACAGCAGCAATTCAACATTCTCTCTGTGTCAGGTCAGATCAATGCAACAAGTTGCATTGCATCAGGTTGGATTTTACGGGCAGTTTTCTCAATCAGATTAGGGATGGTTTTAAGAATCCGGTTGGTTTTCGCTTGTGGTTATGCGTACTGCTACTGTGTACGTATATCCAGCTGAGGGATTGATCCGGGGGCGGGGGGGTTCTTGGAGTCACCACCCTCTCCGCGTTAAACCAGGAGAGCTCCTGCACACCATTACACTCTGGGGAGGACCGGGAAGGGGCGACAGACGCTCACACACACAGGAAAACCGAGAAGGCTGGTGCCAGTTTAGCACAATAATCCCCAGGCATCACAAAACTGATTCACTTCATGGGCAGTCCATATGACCATATCACTACTTCTGAGAAAATATGGGTTAATCCGGGGACAGTAACATCTCTCCTTCCAGCACCGGATTGTTTTTTTTCTGCTTTTGCTTTAACTTGAAATGCACCCCTCACCCCCCCGCCCACCCCTCACCCCCCTTCCCCGGCATTTTCAATCTTTGTATGCAGCTTGCCAAACGGAGAAATGATATAGCAAGCGTGTCTCATACCTTACTGTTTGGACATGGGTGGAAGCCTCAGTTTTCAGTTAATGAGCAGTGACTTCTGTGGACTGTGTCCCTCCAATGCTAACGGTTTAACGTTTTATTTTCACATTGAACTTCACACAGAGAAGAACACCACGGACTGCAACGTAACCAAATAATGTATTTGTCGGACAAGCACATCGCGTGAGCAATGGAGTGATTTGATTTCCACACCCCAGTTTGAAAAGTCACCGCTGGGGCGGCTAATGACATTCCCTGCTAATTGCATCTGGACAGTACAATTTGCAGCTACACATTAAACCATAACCCAGTCATAGGAGACGTTGCTAACACTATTCCCTGGAATTATTATGTTTAACTGTGGATTGCAATGATCCGCTTAACCAGGAAACATTCATCAGGAATGAATCGCTCGGGTCCCATTAGCATGAATGAGTTGACATCCCAGTTACTGTTTTGGTGCGGGCTCCTATTTTGTTTACAAGAAAAAAAAACAATCCAACTCCAGTCATTTGCAAGGAATCTGTAAAGCGACTAAATGTTGCAATGATTTTGTTATGGCAGGGATCCCGAAAGAGTTAATACTTTTTTAAATACGTAGACAGACGATTGGGGTGCACTCGATCTAGCAAAGTTCATTCTCGGCTTTACTCTATTGCCCCATCGTTTTTATAACCATGGCAAGCCCCGTGATACGCCCATCACACCAGCTATAACTGTGAGCCAGATGCCTTCACTTTCAAAATCGCCGCCCCTGTTCAACAAAGGGTTAATCATTGGAAGGCCAGCCAAGTTTAAGGACAGCGTCGTCAAGTTCATTGCAATAGACTTATACGAAGGGTTAATGTCTGTCCTTGCGCCTGGCTTTGGTCTGGCAACTGTTTTATTTTCCCTTTTTGCACCGAGGAAAGTTGCAGAGAACGGAGGGAACCCTGTGAGAGGCAACGGCTTTTTGACTTCCACACTTTGTGAATTGCTTCACTCTTCATGCTTAATCTCTTCTTTCGCTTAACCAGATGACGGTCACAAACACAATTCCTGCAAATGTTAAGGCACGCTCATGCCCAATAGTTTGAACAATGGGAGTGTGTGGATGGAGAGGGTCTTCCTGTCAATGACAATCATTGATTCGCTGTACGTTCGACTTGCCGGTCATTACCTTTGTGTGGGAGAGAGAATGTAAACCCACCTTTATACAGCTCTGAGGAAGGGTCAGTGGAGCCGAAACATTAACTCTGACTTCCCTCCACAGATGCTGTCAGACCTGCTGAGCTTTTCCAGCAATTTCTATTTCTATGCCTTCTTGATCCAAGTTTGAGGATTAAATGGAAGTGCAAAGTAGGTGATGCAGTTTCTGCGTAGCTCTTAATTTTCTGAGAAATAACACTGGGCATCGAGTGCCGCCTGTACTGTGTCGCTCAGGAGCTGGTACACAGCAGGGGTGATATTGGCATTCTCCAAGTTTCAGCGCTGCAACAGCTAGCAATAGGTTAATACAATCCATTAACGTGTTAAGCATTGGTCCAGTGTGTGTATGGGCTGACACCTTTGTTTTTTTGTAATGAACGGGTGGGGGGAGGGGGGAGGGGGGTGGCTGAACTGACGTCAGCTGGAGCCAGACAGGGCTCTTTTCTCAGTCCCTGGGAATGCTCATCATTACCTTGAGCGGCTCTGGAAGCCGGGCATACGGAAGGAGGCTGCTCCAAAAACATTGCCAGCTCACTTCTCTTGCGTCCTGATCTCTCTTCCTCTCCAGTTTTGAGCTCACCTTCTCTCATCGGTGTCAAGACACAGGCTCCAGCCAGGGTTGGGGGAAATCTGTATTATTTCTAAGCAATGGGCAGAGAAGGAACAGCGCTTTGGGAATTACTTGTTTGAGAATGAATACCAGGCGTCTCCTGCGAAGCTTGACATGGGATCTTAATATTCTTTGAAACTGTCTGGGACAGAAAAAAATGGTCTCTCTCCTTTTGGGTTGCAAAGACACGGCTGTATAAGAAGCGAATGCTAACAGTATTCACCATGTTGCTAAAACGCTTGTGGTAAGATCGCATTTGATGAATCCATTTGCAACTGAGAGGTTTGATTTTTTTTAATTTGCGTTTGACTGTTCACCTATTTTAAAAATAAAACAATTCTGACGGGCTCCGGGTAGGGCTGCGCCTCCTAATTTATTAATACGATTTATTCACTGAAAAGACTAGGGAAAGCAAAGTAGTTGCGCTGGGGAGAAAAGGGGTTGCAACACGACAACCGAATTGCTGATATTTCCACTGGGCAGCGCTAGACATCCACACAGACAGAGCGGAGCATGTTCAGCACCACGGAGCGTGGACAGCTCCGAGCGAAGCCCGCCAACTTCACCACCTAGGCTGGGCAGACACCCACCTCAGAAAGATGCACGAAAATTGCCATGCAAAAAGAGAGAAAAAACAAATAACCACAAATAATTCAAAACATGATAAAATAATCGCACGAGCGATATCTTTTGTGCCCGTAATCTTCCAGTGTGTATCTGTCAGATATAAGATTGTAATAAACTGTTGAGCAGTACTTTAATTGGAACTGGAAGAATGCAGAATTTAAATTTTAAAAAATGTATATGTTTGGTATTGCAATTGAAAATTGAATCAGTAATATAAATGTATAATCCTCTTTAGATTTGCCTGCCTAACGCTGAAGGGGTATGCAAAGCTATATATAAAATGTGAATTTCTATTCCATATGGATAAATGAAAACATAATACTTGCTTTAGTGAGTTGTTACATATACATTATATCTGATAGTAGGTATTTGTTGCAGGTATGAGTAGTTATGGTATAAAAATATGGAAACTTAGCCAAGTTTTGCAGAAACAACAATGTACTTGAATAAATCAGGACAATTTAATCTTCAAAGGTAATTATTGAAGTATTTAAAGAGAACTAATTAATTCAATATGATGTAAATGGGAACTAGGTAAGTAATGGAAGGTGAATTTCAACAGAAAGGTTACAAAAAATAACTAAAAATGTTGAATACAATTTGAATGTTAATCAGTCATAAATGATGGCAACGAAATGTTAACCACAAACCAGCCCAGTGAATAAACACAGTCATCATTTGCTAACTAAAAGAAAATCAATGCATTATTATTTTTATAGTTGGTTTGATATTAAATAGATAATTCCATGCTATTTTCATTATTTTATGAATACCCTTTGAACCACTGTTTGAAAAGTTTTTTTTTCATTTTTTGTTTGTGACATCCTTTCACAAGCCCTCCTGTTCAGGCTCAAAACTGATGCAAAGTCATTATCTGAAGCTGCGACTAGGGGTTTATAACAGAGATGGGGAAAATCAGCAGGATTGCCAAGTGGGAGTTTTATGCAGATCAGAGGCGAATGAAAGGAGCTTTAAGAATAATGAGCTGTTCCAGGGTGTGACAAATCATTGAACATGCCAGCACTCAGAGCAAGAGAGAGACTCATCTCATTTATGTTTATGATGAAGCCAGCTTAAAATAAACATCTGCATCCCAAATTCTAATTGGGCTTAAATAAGAACTGTACATATGCAAATCTGTTCTGATAAGCATGCAATTCCACTGTAAATATCTATTCAGGGTTGTCCACATGGTAATATTGACATAGAAAAGAACAACACGGTATTAATTTGAAAATCATTGAGAATATTGAGCAGACTGCTTGGAATTAGTTTCCTGTGATGTCAATATTATAAAACTCACCAGGTAGTAGAGATGTTTAGCTTTTGAAAGATGCTTGATAAGATCTCATCGTTAGCATTTTGGTCTGTTACGTCGGTGTATACCAGCATATTTTCTTTCTAGTATTCATTTTTCTTCAGAATACTGACTATTACTTGGCTATGATTGTACAAATGCGAATAGATCCCTCCCTGACACCTCCCTCAAGTGACTATTCCTTGTCTATCCCCTGGTTATTTGACTTTTGAAGAAATTACAGCTGAACCTGATTCAGGTCTCATTTAATTGCCACACATATGCACTTTCCAGTAGAGGTCAGTGCATGGTAATCAGGAGTGGAAAATCTGGTGGATGTCTCCCTTTTATAGCCTAAGGTCAGTCATAACAACTGAACTGCTGCATACTTGAGATCACCAACTCATATTGGGAATTGTGCCTGTGAGGCTTCGTGTGGCTTAATACTATCTAAGGTATGGCTTTTAGTTATTAGACCATCAGAGAAGCAAGGTAGATTTTGTTATTTTTCTGTGTTAAAGATATAGTGTTTTAAGTTGGACCGTGTATTAAAGAATATACAGATATTTATCTATATTTTTCTGTCTCTTAGTTGCTTTTTTACATGGCTGCACATTGGTACATATGTATGCTTCATTAGGAACAACCCTAATATTGGCAGATGGTACATTTGTTTTTTAAGCCGTTACTGATTTAGTGAGGTAAAGCTGCATTCACATGCCTTTTGCTATATTGTTATTATATTGATGTACAATGAGTGTGGTGGCTTGGTCATAACCACTTGGGTAACATTGTGGGGAAGAAGATTGGAGTGATTCACCAGTTATGTCTCTCTTGGTAGGCCAGGTGGGTGGAGTGGATCACTGTCTCACATCCCACCGATTGTAGAGTTTGGGCGAGGGTGTATGCTGACTAGGTTGATTCATTTCCCTTTTGCAGAAGGCATTAAGGAATTGCTGGGCATCATTCTATTAACAAATCTCTCTGAAAAGAATGAATGAATGAATGTATCCTCAGTACTTGCATGCTTTGTGACACAATATTTTTCTAGCTATGCTTGCATGAGCTGCTTGGGGGCATGGTTTACCTTCAAGGTGTTATACAAATAAAACAGTTTGTCTTGATGAAGTATAATCAAACATAGAATATGAATCAATTGCCCAAGCATTACAAGTATTCTGTCTGCACCAGAGGAAAGGAACTTCAACAGTTGATATCAGTCTAAAAACAACTTTGTAATAGCCAATGTTGTGGGTGCTAAAAGGACAGTTGATCATGTTACATAGAGGCTTTGGCTAAAGTAAGTATCATTACTTAGAACACTGCTTAAAATTGCCATTATTTTCACAATTAGTTCCTGCTGTGTTCGTTTTTTTTCTATTGAAATAACTCAGTCACAAAACCCAATCAGACAGTAGGCAATTAAATAAAATTGCTGCACTTAGGTGGACTGGAGAAATTCTGAATTGGGTTATTATTCTAAAGCAGGTTGAAATAACTCAATGTGATATTAGCTAGAGACTCAACAATTATACAAAAATGTCTTTGCCTATTACAGTACTAACTTTAATATGTTACTGCATTAAAAACTGAATTTAAAAAAGTGAATTAAAGGTTTGAGTTCATTTACTGTTGGAATTTCACATCATCAACTCAATATTTAACCTTTTTATTCACTTATAATTCACTAGCTATCCATATTTAACAATATATACTAAAAATTTTGTTTGCTCATGTTTCCTATCAATATCTTCCATTATGCATTCCCAAGCTTCAAAGTATAATGTAAACTATCCATGTGCATTTATCCAACTGGGATTGCCCTTTCCCATTAGTGTGGACACTGTGGAACATACTACAGCGGGACTTCGGAGAACTAGGAAGAAGGCTGAAAAGCAGGACTTCCAAGGAGGTTATCTCCGGTTTGCTTCCAGTTCCTCGGGCTGGTGAAGCCAGAAACAGGGAGATAATGGGCTTGAACGTGTGGCTGGGGAACTGGTGCAGGAAGCAAGGATTTAAATTCTTGGATCACTGGGGTATGTTTTGTGGTAAGCATAAATTCTACAAGAGAGACGGTTTGCACCTTAATAGGTTAGGGACCAGCATTCTGGCAGCCAGGTTTGCGACTGCAACACAGCTACGTTTAAGCTATGTAGCAGGGAGAAGGGGACAAACTGAATGTTTAAGAAGGAAATTGAAGGGAAAGTTAGTAAAGGGAAATCAAGAAAGACAACTGTATCAATGAGGCAGAAAACTCAGAAAGGGATCATGCTGTAAGGTTGAGTGAAATAGGAGTTGATGGGAAGGGTGAAGGGAGTAATAAATTAAAAATACTATACATGAATGCACAAAGCATTAGAAATAAGATGGATGAGCTTGAGGCTCTTTTGGAAATTGGCAGATACGATATTGTGGGGATAACTGAGACGTGGCTTCAAGTGGACAGGGTCTGGGAAATGAATATTCAAGGCTACACGTGCTATCGTAAGGACAGACTGATGGGCAGAGGGGGTGGGGTGGCCATGTTGGTAAGGGATGATATTCAGTCCCTTGTGCGGGGGTCCTAGAATCAGGGGATGTAGAGTTAGTGTGGATAGAGCTGAGAAATACTAAGGGTAAAAAGCCCCTCTTGGAAGTTATCTACAGGCCCCCAAACAGTAGTCTGGATGTCGGATGTAAGTTGAATCAGGAGCTGAAATTGGCCTGTCGCAAAGATGTTACTACAGTTGTTATGGGGGATTTCAACATGCAGGTAGACTGGAGAATCAGGATGGTATTGGACCCCAAGAAAGAGACTTTGTGGAGTGCCTCAGAGATGGATTCTTAGAACAGCTGGTGCTGGAGCTGACCAGGAAAAGGCAATTCTGGATCTGGTATTGTGCAACGAACCAGAATTGGTCAGAGACCTTGAAGTGAAGGAGCCATTGGGAAGTAGTGACCATAATACAATAAGCTTCAATCTGCAATTTGAGAGGGAGAGGGTACAATCGGAAGTGACAATATTTCTGTTGAATAAAGGAAACTATGGAGCTATGAGGGAGGAGCTGGCCAAAGTTCAATGGTGCAATACCTTAGCAGGGATGACAGTGGAGGAACAATGGCAGATATTTCGGTGTATAATGCAGAAGTTGCAGGATCAGTTCATTCCAAAAAGGAAGAAAGATCCTCGGAGGAGACATGGGTGGCCGTGGCTGACGAGGGACATTAAGAAACACATAAAGTTAAAAGAAAAAAAGTATAACATAGCAAAGATAAGTGGGAAAATGGAGGACTGGGAAGCTTTTAAAGAACAACAGAGGATTACTTTTTAAAGAACAACATAGGATTACTAAGAAGGAAATATGCAGAGAAAAAATGAGGTACGAAGGTAAACTGGCCAATAATATAAAGGAGGATAGTAAAAGTTTTTTTAGGTATGTGAAAGCCAAAAAAATGGTTAAAACTAAAATTGGGCCCTTGAAGACAGAAACAGGGGAATATATTACGGGGAACAAAGAAATGGCAGAGGAATTAAATGGGTACTTCAGATCTGTGTTCACTGGGGAAGACACAAGCAATCTCCCTGAGGTAACAGTGGCTGAAGGACCTGAACTTAAGGGAATTTATATTTGCCAGGATTTGGTGTTGGAGAAGCTGTTAGGTCTGAAGGTTGATAAGTCCCCGGGGCCTGATGGTCTGCATTCCAGGGTACTAAAGGAGGTGGCTCGGGAAATCGTGGATGCGTTGGTGATTATTTTCCAGAGTTCAATAGATTCGGGGTCGGTTCCTGAGGATTGGAGGGTGGCAAATGTTATACCACTTTTTAAGAAAGGTAGGCGAGAGAAAGCAGGAAATTATAGACCAGTTAGTCTGACCTCAGTGGTGGGAAAGATGCTGGAGTCTATTATAAAGGATGAAATTACGACACATCTGGATAGTAGTAACAGGATAGGACAGAGTCAGCATGGATTTAAGAAGGGGAAATCATGCTTGACTAATCTTCTGGAATTGTTTGAGGATGTAACTCTGAAGTTGGACAAGGGAGATCCAGTAGATGTAGTGTACCTGGACTTTAAGAAAGCTTTTGATAAAGTCCCACACAGGAAGTTAGTGAGTAAAATTAGGG
>NC_057743.1:10471266-10530732 GCF_004010195.1 Chiloscyllium plagiosum | reverse complement strand
GGATCTGATTGAGACATATTAGATTATTAAAGGATTGGACACTCTGGAGGCAGGAAACATGTTTCCGCTGATGGGTGAGTGCTGAACCAGAGGACACAGCTTAAAAATACGGGGTAGACCATTTTAGGACAGAGATGAGGAGAAACTCTTCACCCAGAGAGTGGTGGCTGTGTGGAATGCTCTTCCCCAGAGGGCAGTGGAGGCCCAGTCTCTAGATTCATTTAAGAAAGAGTTGGATAGAGCTCTCAAGGATTGTGGAATCAAGGGTTATGGAGATAAGGCAGGAACAGGATACTGATTAGGAATGATCAGCCATGATCATATTGAATGGTGGTGCAGGCTCGAAGGGCAGAATGGCCTACCCCTGCACCTATTGTCTATTGTCTATTTCCCATCTTCCAGTTTAATAGCATCTGCTGATTTAATTTTAAATCTAATAACTGTGGCAATCCATGGCCTAGCACCAGAAAATGACCATTATGTCTCCCAGACTATTCTACATAGTTGTGGGGATCTTTATGCCCTCAAAGCCACAAGAATAATACTCCTATTGTTCAAACCCCAAAATAGTATTATTGACAAAGGAAAAGCAAAGAAGGAGGTATTAAGTGACCAAGCGCTTGATCAAAGGAAGAGAAGAAAGGTAAGAGGTGGAGGCTTAGCAAGACAGTTCCAGAGAACTGACTTCAGAGGTAAAAGGCATGATCATCAGCAGTGGACCAAATGATATTGAGAGTTACTTACAAGCTGGAGTCAGAGATATAGATGGAGTTGTAGGCCAGGAGGGATTGATATAGAAGCTTGAGAATTTCCAAACTGCTGGGGAGCTGGGATCCACGTTAAATCCACAAGCCAGGATGTGAGCAGAACCTGTTGCTACTTGATTCTCAGGATCTCCATCTGTTACCTCAATCTCCCTTCTCCATTACATCCAACAATCCGTGAACCCATATTATTTTTCCTAACTTATTAATGATGTCCTGCACAGCCGGCCCATGCTTTTCACCTGAGATTCCATATTCTTTAATTTATATTTAATTCATTTGAGCTTTAATTTATAATAAGGGTTAAAATTCATGTGCAATCTATGCCCAAACTTCCAGTATGTGCTACCTTCAACAAATGATACCTAAGCATTTATTAACTCATTCATTTATTAAAGATTTATTAATAACCTATAAAGAGATGTTGAGGGCAATTGCCTTCCCTTGCCTCCTGAAGCAGTAAAAGGACAGAAGCCGATGGCTGTTTCAAGAAATACCTCACCAAAGTTTTCTCTGTTGCCTTCATGAAATACCATGTTCTCGGAGAAGAAAAAAGATATTGAAAGATATTAAGAGCTGGACAAATGAGTTGCAAGCTCCAATTAATATTGAGAAACTGGTATGCATAACCAGTGTTAAAAGTAACAGTTGATATAAAATTGAGGGGACTGTGAATAGTGCTTTGTACTTTGTGTAATTTTGGATTTTGTGATCATTTCTGGTTCTGCTCGCTCATTTCTCACTGAAAGGTACTTCATGAAGTAAGAGGCAGCAGGCAAAATGTGCAGGTATGCTTAATGGCTCAATGTTCAGTGTTTATTATTGTAGGTTGGCAATGGTCAAGGCAAGTGAAGTGTGACAGTATTAGATAGCACCATAAAAATTCCAGAGGGTGTACAGAGGGATATTTGTTGAGAATCCACTCAGGACTATTATGTGCAACTTTACTTCATTTTGTGTTAAGTCTTGCTAGATTTGGTTTCACTGGGGTGAACAACCCTCCAGTACTCCTCACATGTAATAATACTTTATGCATTATCTATGCAATTATAGAAAACTTTTCTTGACTTTTAGTGTGCGACTGCAGTGGCATAAGAAACAAAACCTAGTTTTACCTGCTTCCAGAATTTACAAATGCATTTATCTGTGCTGTATCAGACTCTGAGCTTCTCACCAATCCAAGTTTCCAAATCTGCAGTCTGGCATTCCTCTAAAAGTATGTTTATGTCATGAAGCCATAAAGTCATCTGACCGAAATAGACACCCTTCTATACATAAGCTGCCTTTATCTTCATGTACTCAACTAGCCTTCCCCTGCCTCCTGAAGATGTAAAAGCACAGAAGCCTATGGTTGTTTCAACAAATGCCTTACCGAAGTTTTCTCTGTTGCCTTCATGAATGATCAAGCAGGTCAAGGAGATCACTCATAACCAGACTGAAAGATACAGTTAGGCGTCAGCACTAGTATAACTGCAGCAAAGAATGTAACACTTGTGTTAAACTATTCTGCCTTCTAAGTAACCTACATGGTTGGTCATGAGTCTGAGGCAGTTTACTGTCTATTACAGCATCAAAGAGGTCAGAAATGCAATCATCTGGCACTACAGCAACTTTATATCCAATTCAGTCAGGAATGTCAGAAGCAGCAGTAGCAGCAGCACTGGCAGTTTTATGATTGCACAGACTTCCCTAGAGTGCAAGCTAGAAGAGGTTGAACACATGTGGCTATCAGAATGTCAGCATAACATGCAATGCCATGTCTGCAAATTATGTGACAATATATCATGAATGTGCTTATACTGTGTAATCCTTAATCCAGTCAGGCATTTGCTACAAACTTCAGCATTGAATATCTATAAAGAGCAATTGGTGACAGTCAGAATTGCATTGAGCAGAATGTTAGAACTTTGAAGCATTACTTTTCATTTAGACTACTGCATGAGCAAAAGTCAGTACATTCCAAAAATCTGAGAGTGCAATAACACTGGGGTAGCCCATCCTTTATATTCTTACATTCAACTTAAACCTGATTACAGACTTTTAAAGGGAGTGCTTAATGCATGGAACTGGGAGAGCAGGAAGCAATCACCAGATGTTAATGGGGCAAGACATTGGGGGAGTTGTAAAGATGTTGGCAGAATTAGATTGGTCATTTTATTTTCATTTGATACATAGGTATGATGCCTCTATTCAGTTGAGCTGCCTTTTTTCTGTACTGTTGTTGAGTGTCATTTCCAAATATACCATTATTATTGTACCTCTGGCTTCACTGTTTGCATACATATTGCAGCAATTTGAATGACTTACTCATTAGTGAAGTTAAGTGCTTTCACTTGGTCATAACATGCACAACAAATATAGGGTGATTTTTCTTTAAAGGTAAGGCATCTGGACACACTCACCAAGAATGTGATTTGGAGATGGGACGTATTGCTAAGTCTGCCTGGTTTATCACATTCTTCGTAACTTGTTATTCATTAAAATGTTTGATAAATTAAGTGTCCAATGAATTGAGCCAGCTTTCTGTAAATTGTACCTGTCTGTGTGCAGTGATGTGCTGGAGTATCCTCCATTTGGGGATCCTGTGCCAGTGCAATGTTCTCTACCTTGTTCCTGTGAACATCCAGTGGAAGAATGTAATAGTATGTCAGGCTCTGAAGTTTCCTACGTGTTGCTCCTTGAAAATCTCCTTTGATGCCCTTATCTGCTCATACCTTTAGGGATTTAACAGATGCTGCAGCAATATTTTGCTTTTGGAGGATACTAGGTTTTGGAAGAAATTATACCATGCCCCTGAAGCTCATGTGAGATAAAAGCCCCCAGTGTTCAGGCATTGAATATTTTTTTGTGGCTAATGAGTGCATTCTATAGCAGTTTATGTCAGCCTAACTTTTCTGCAATCTTGCTCCAACTACATCACTGCTGTGAGATGTGGCAGCTTAGGTGTATATAGTTTATTGCTAATGACAGGATCGAGATCATTGAGAGGTCCTTCCTGTGTGAATTGCTGTCATTGACATTCATGTTGCACTAATGATAATCTATAGCCTACTACCTCCTGTCAGTGATATCACCTATATCTGTCACTTCCTCAACCTATATGTTGCGGAAACCTCCAAATACATGTCTATCACATCCAGAGTTGATTCTTCCAATGCCAATCTCCCATCAGTCAATGTAATATAAAACAAGTTCCACCCATTGAATCGATAAATTTGATTTCATCCAAAAAGCGTGCTGTCTATTTTCTATCCCCCACTTAAATGCTGCTATGCATTGATTTCTTATCTTCATCTTTAAAATCCTTTGAAAACTTGTTCTGTTTAATCTTTGGCAATGAATCCCTCCCTATCCACACTGCCCCCCACTAATGGTTTTCCACCTAACCCCTTCCTATAAGCTGTGACTCTTCCATTCTGGCCCTTTGTATATACCTTCACTACATAATGATGGTATTGCCTTTAACCACTAGGCTCCACATTCTCTCCAAAATCCTTCTTCCCTTCTCTTTCCTAAGGTCTACTTTAAAACCCACCACTTAGACAAAGTTCTTGGCCAATTCTCCTTTTATCCCTTACTTGGTCACAACATACTCCAGACAAATTGACAATAGGAATGAATGCTGGTCTAGCCAATGGTGCCCCTATCCCTCAAAAAAATAAAGAGAACAAAAACAAAACATTTTGACTTCCTTTTATTCATTGGATGTGAGCATCTCTAACAATTATTGTCCAACCCAAATTGCCCAAAGGGTAGTTAAGAATCAACCACATAGCTGTGGGTCTGGAATCACAAATAGGCCAGAACAGGTAAGGATGGCAGATTTCTTTCCCTAAAGGCCATTAATGAACCAATTCTTTTTAATGAGCATTGTTACATAAGCTTTAATTCCAGATATTTATTAAAATCAAATTCACCACCTTCAGTGCTGGTTGTTTGGACCCGTGCCCTAGAACATTAGGCTGGGGTTCTAGATTAATAGCCATGCGACATTATTACTATGCTATTGCCTTGCTTTAGTTTTGCAAGCTGTCTTGTGATGATTTTCAATATGAGAAGCACTTTGTAAATGCAAGATGCTGTTGTTGTTCATGGACTGGAGAAGATTTAAGATAATTATCAAAGGAAGCAGGGAAGTAATGAGGGGAATTTTTCTTACGTTGTAACTCTAATGAACTGAAATGCATGACCTGAAAGGATAGTAGGACAGATTTAAAAGTAATCTTCTGAAGGAAATTGGGAAAACACTTGAATGTGAAAAAATGTAAAGCTGTAAGGGTATAAAGCAAGGGAGTGGGATTAATTGGATAGCCCTTGCAAAAAGGCAGTAAATGCACAATGGGCATAATGGCCTCACTTTACGCTGTGTTATTGAATGTTGTTACCTGTGGAGGTATGTCTCACTTACTGTGGTAGTCATGCTGATGGGATAATTTATTGTGTAAATGGAAATATGTGCCACATGTGACACAGAAGAGTGGAAACAGGCTCTGTAATTGGCTTGGCTTCATCTAAACCCCTCAGGGAAATGTGTCCTATTACATCCAGCTGACTGGTTGGTCGATTGGATTATGTTTCAAACTGCTTGATTTTCTGTTCTGAAATTGCAGCTTATTGTTTAAAGTAAAACAAACTGATTGGGAGCAGTGGGATCAAGATACAGTCTATGCATAATTAAAAGAATACTATTTAAAATTGATACGGCTGTTGACTTACAAAACCTTCCATCAAACCTGTACTGATATTTCCTTTATAATGAAGCATTCATGTCCAGTCTTAAATGTCCTTCTTGAATGTGCCTATTCATACCCAAATGAAGTAACCTGATATGTTTCCAGATATCATATTTCTCTTCATGTCTTGTGCATAATTTTATGGTGGCATTAAATCTGGTCAATAGTGCCTTGGTTTTCAAACTGGAAGTCTGAGATATAGTGTAGGAGGTCAACAAAGTAATGTAAAATGTGAGCAAAGAGATGAAAGGGGTGTGGCTGTGCAGTGGAGACTGGGCTGGCTTTTACACCTAGGAAGACATTGCACAAGGACTTTGCAATGAGAAACAGTTACATCCACCTTATTCATATCTCGAAGCAAATACATTATTTTTGAAAGCAATACTTATTGCATGTAATCCCTTCAACGTGCAATCCTTCCATATTGTGATTATTATATCATATTGAGAGGGGACATTGAGAGTGGGTGGCACAATGCTCAGTGGTCAGCACTACTGCCTCACTATGCCTAGGACCCAGGCTCAATTTCATTCTTGGGTGACTGTCTGTGTGGAGTTTGTACGTTCTCCGGGTGCTCCAGTTTCCTCCCACAGTCCAAAGGTGTTCAGGTTAGTTGGATTGGCCATGCTAGACTGCCCCACAGCGTCCAGGGATTTGTAGCTCTGGGAAGTCCAGGGTTACAGCTTTCGGGGAGGGCACTGCGTCTGGGTGGGATCCTCTTCAGAGGGTTGATGTGGACTCAAAGGGCCGAATGCCTGCATTTACACTGTAGGGATTCAATTTGAAAAGTAGGCCTTGATTCAAAAAAGCTTGGGGCAGGAGTTAATATAATCACCATGTGAGTTATCTCTCCTGGATTCTCATCGGTTTCTCTGGCTGCTTCCCCTCAGCCCACCCAAAACTACACTACGATCAATTTAACTCAGTTTGGTATAGCATTGGCAGCATGGGTTCACTCATTGTATAATCTGAGGAAGTGTTTGCGGCTTGTTGCTGATATTAGGCCTAGTGTCATATTCTGGCATTATTGAGCCATGATTAACAGCCTCAGGCAATGACGACAATGCATAGAGAGAGATTCTATGCTCCCTGTCCTATACACGCCCTCATCTTTCTTTGCCTCTCCATTCACAAAATGTATCAACAGTGAATGTAACTTTCTATTGTTATCATCCATGGGTAGGTCAAGTTGCATACTCCTCTACAGCAAGATCTAACATTAGATATTAAATCAATGAGATTCCCATTTGGTCTGGGAATGATTCTTTGAAGGTGAATCAGGTCAAATGGTGCAATTTCCAATGAATGATGGAGATATTACGGACTCCATAAAACTATTTCACAACTTTTTATCAGTGGTCAAACATAACTTCAAACCCAAAGTGTAACTTAGATGAAGCAGTTTAGATTGTTGACACAAATTCTATACATAGGATTCCATTGTTCCAGTCTATAAAGTACCTTCTAAATTGGAAAATTATGCATTCAACTGTTATCTATGGTTTTGATCCAATAAAGCTTGCTTACAGAAGATGTACTTTTATTGGAGGGTTTACATCAAAGGTTCGCTGCTCATTCTTTTAATGAACAGATTGTCCTAGAAGATGAGATTAATTAGACACAGCCTGGATTCCCCAGTATTTAGAAGTATAAGGCAATCTTATTGTAATATGTCAAATTCTTAAGAACGTAAAAGAATTGATGGCTGAGAAATTGAGAATGGATGCCACAGTATTGGATAAGACTTCAGCCAATTAGTACTGAGTTGAGGAGAAATGTCCTCTCTCAAAGGGTTTTGAATCTTATAAATCTCTATCCTGGAGGCTGGGGAGACTCTGGGATTTTGGAACACTAAGGGAATCAAGGTATATGGGAAAGTGAAACAAAATAGAATTAAGTTGGAAGATAACCTGTAATCTTGTTGTTTGGTGGAAACGAGGCTCAAACAAGGAAATGGGCTGCTCCAGTTTTTTTTTAATTAATATTCTTAATCTTACCTTTTGAAGGCTTTATCTCTTCACGTTAGCTAACAATGGGAAGATGTCTTAAACCCCTGAGCAGACACTTTGAGAGCTAAACATGTTTCTTTTTATCTGCTTAAAGGCATAGGGAGCATGTACCAAAGTTTTGAAATCAGGATGATTCATTTTCAGTCATTACGTGAAATGTTTTAAATGAGTTCCTAAAAATATCTGGTCATCCATTGTTTTAGAAATTCCAAATGAATTGGTAAAGAAGAGTGAATTTTTTTCTTATTAAGCTTAATCAGCTAATCTATGGAGCACAAAGCTTTCACTGTACACAATGGTTCTTTGGTAAAAATCCCTTTTGCAAAGTAAAAGATGTACGTAGTAGAATTCAATATAATACAGGACACTACGATCCTTAGGCCTACTTTATAAAGAAATCATTTAATCCAAACTAGTAGTTTAGGTTGGAATCCAATCAATACTGCTAGGTTGTTCATAATGATTTTAGGTTGTCTCTTTAAGACCCGACCTGTTTGATCTATACAGTCTGTACTTTATTCTGGTGAGTAATCTTCATTCATACTGAGAGGCTATATTCAAATTTAATTCATTTCCAATTTTGAAAGAAGAATATTGTAAAGAGAAGCTGACAGTGGACAATGCAAATTTAAATTCAGGTTCACACAGACTTTTCTGACTGTTACAAATTTACAATTACAGTGTTTCCACATTTCCAATCTGGATTGCTGGCTGCACATGTGTAAGATTAACTTGCATAAGTAAGTGTGATAATTCCTTAATGAGTCTATTGTAATGACACAGCCCAGTGATACTAAACCGCAGGGTTTAGGAAGGCCTGGAATTTGACCAGTCCTCTGTGATGAGTGAAGATAGCGAAATAACATCCATTTATATAGCACTCTTCATATTTTCAAGGCATTCAATTTACAGGCAATTAAATACTTGTGAATTCCAATTGCTGGTGTAGTATATGAAACACAACAGTCAATTTGCACACAGCAAGCTCCCACAAATAGTGATATAATGAATGACCAGATAATCTGATTTTTAAAAGGTAAATATTTGCCAGGTGCCCAAACAACTATCTTGCTCTGGTTTGAATAGTGTCATCAGATTCTTTTTAGAGATAGCCTTGATTGAATGCTTCATCTGGAAGCCAGCACCTCCAACAGTATAGCCATTCCTGAGTACTCCATTGGATATCTTTGTATGCATGTCTTTGGAATAATGATTAATGGTACGACATACAACCCAGAGGTGTGTAACATTGATCAAATTAATCAATTTCATCCAGGGTGATTGCTGGGGTAATGAAAGTGGCTTTGTCAGATAGATGCCAGTCTTCATTCGTCACAGAGAACTGGTCAAATCCCAGGCCTTCCTAAACTCAGCGGTTTAGTATCACTGGGCTGTTCCATTCCAATAGACTCATTAAGGAATGATCACATTTACATATGAAGGTTAATTTTACACATGCATGCATCTAGCAATCCAGATTGGAAATGTGGACACACTGTAATTGTAAATTTGTAATAGTCAACTTCCACTACCTGTAGGAAGATTGTGGAAAGGCTGATTGAACTAAGTGGTACATTCTCAAAGTGGAGGCAGAAACAGATAGACCTGGAGCTACATAACTACATCTTGAAGGGATTGAACAAGTTAATAAAGCTGTTATAAAGTAATTGAGTCAATAGTGTCCGTAGTAACTAATGTCAGTACTACTGAATTACATTACCACTGCATTACAACTTCCCCTTTCAGAAATACTCCATCCCAGTAGTTTCAATCCCATCTTAACTCTTTATTTTTTAAACTGTTTCCTGCCCTGATGGCGAAGACATGTCTTTCTTACTAAGAAAGAGGTCTCCAGGCTATTGAACCTGGATATTACTGTACCTTGATGATACAATACTGAATACATTACATCCTTGATCTTTGGCTTTATAAATAGAAGAACAGAATACCAAAGCAAGAAATTTATACTACAATAAAACAAAGACTGTGGAGATCGGAAATGGAAAGAGAAGTTGCTGGCAAAATTCAGCAGGTCTGGCAGCATCAAGAGGAGAAAGCAAAGTTAATGTTTCAAGTCTCCATCAAATCTAATAGCAGTGAAGAAAAACTACTATTTATACTGAGGCAAGGTTGGGGTTTGATTGGGCATTGGGGAGGGAGATTGAGTGTGAAGGGAGAGGTGAGGGGATAACTGGAGATGGAGCTCAGAGAGAGAGAGAGAGAGAGATGAAAGGGGTGGGTAAATGAGGAGTTTTTTGGATGGCAGGCCAGAACAGTAGAGAAGCTGAATAAGTGACAATGAGAGCTGAAGGTGGCAGAGAATGGGTAGTCTATGCTGAAAGCAAACCATGTAATGTGGTAAAGGGCCTGAGAGTGGGGGAAATGGGGTGGGTGCGCTAAAAGCAACCCATATCCTAACAGGTAAAAACTGAAAGAGCTACAGATGCTGTAGATCAGAAACAAAAACAGAAATTGCTGGAAAAGCTCATCAGGTGTTGCAGCTCTGTGGAGAGAAATTAGAATTAATGTTTTGGGTTGAGAGACCCTTCCTCAGAACAGGACTTGGTGTGGGGTTGGGGAAAAAAAATGGAAGGACAGATTCAAGGTCTAAAGTTATTGAACTCAATGTTGAGAGCCGGAGGCCAGAGGGTCCCTAAGCAGAAAATAGTATGCTGTTCTTCAGGCTTGTACGAAAGCTCGCTGGAACACTGCAGTTGGCCTGTATACAGAAATCTTGGTGTGGGAACATCCTGGTGTACTAAAGTAGCAGGCGACTGGAAGCACAGGGTCATTTTTCAGACAGAGTATAAGTGTTTTGCAAAGTGGTCACCCAGTTTATCTTTCATCACCCCACCACATCATGAGCAGTGAACACAGCAGACTGACTGAAGTGCAGGTAAATGCTGCTTTCACCTGGAAGGTGCGTCTAGGGCCTTGGACAGTGAGGAGAGAGGAAGTAATCAGGCCAGTGTTACACCTTCTGCAATTACATGGGAAGATGCCTTGGGGATGTGTGGAGGTGTTGGGAGTGGAGAAGGAATGGACCAGAGATGATCCCCAAGAGAATGGTCCCTGTAGAAGGGTGACAATGGAGGGGAGAGGAATATATATCTTGTTGTGGAATCCTGCTGAAGGGGGTGGAGGTGGCAGTTAATGATACTTTGGGTGTGGAGACCGGTGGGGTGATTAGTGAGGACAAGGGGATCCTACATGTCATTGTTGAAAGGAAGAGAAGGGGTGAGGGCAGAAGTACAGGAGATGGCTAAGGAACCTGTTGACCATGGTAACAGGGAATCCTCAGTTGAGGAGAAAGGGGGGGATTTCTGAGGTAATACTAAACTCTAAAAGTCAATTGTTAGACTTCAAGTGGAATGTTGAGTTTAATATCCAGATATCACAAGGGTGCCAAGGCCTTGGAAAAGGGTATTGAGAAAATTCACCAGAATATTATCAGGGAGGCACTTCAGCCTTGAGTAGGGACTAGAGAAGCTGGGATTATGAGAGCAGAGAAAGGTAAGGGGAGATTTAACAGAGGTGATCAAAATTTATGAAAAGGTTTGGTGGAGGAAATAAGGAGAGACTGTTTCTATTTTCAGGAGAGTCAGTAATCACAAGACATGGGATTTATGGCACTTGGCAGAAGAACAAGAGGTGAGATGAGAATTTTTATTTATTTAGTAGCCAGTTGTAACTATCTGCAATGCACTGTCTGAAAGGAGACGGGGGCAGAGTCAACAGTAACTTTCAGAATGGAATTTGAAAGATAGTGTAAAACGTGAAGGTTATATGATTGTGGGGAAAGAGCATTTAGGAAAAAGGCACTAATCAGATACCTCTTTCAAAGGGCTAGCACAGGAAGTATTGACAGAATGGCCTCCATTCATGTTGTGCAGTTCTAAGATGGGGAAGTAGCTGCTGTGGTTGTAGTTTTCTGTAGAGTAGTCCTGTTATGATCCCAGCTGATGGTAATTTTGGAAAAGTCAAATACTAGAGTGAAACCTGACTTGATAGATCATAAGTTTAATATTTGTATTCAGTTACGGTGGTGATTAGTCACTGAAACATATTCACATAAGATTGTCAATGTTATGAACAGATGTTTATTGAACAAAACAAAAAATAAACAAGACTATATATATATGAGACAGTTCAGAAAGATCTTAACATAAAAGCTGAGCAAATTTTCAGCCTTTTTCTCTGCAATGCCCTTTTTATTCATTCATGAGATATAAGTGTGCTGGCCAAACCAGAATTTCTTCCCTATCCCAAATTGCCTTTGGACTGAATAGTTTGCAAGGTAATTTCAGAAGGTAATTAAGAGTCAACCACATTGCTGTTGGTATGGAGTCACATGTAGGCCAGACCACTTACTGACAATAGATTTCCTTCTGTAAAGGGCATTAGTAGACCAAGTGGGTTTTCATGACAACTGACAACTTACATGGTCACCAGTAGAGCATGACTTTTTCAGATTGTCTTTTAATTCCAGATTTATAACTTAAGTTCAAGTTTCATCGTTTGCTCTGCTGAAGTTTGAACCCATGTCCTTAGAACATTAGTCTGGGCCTCTGAATTACTAGTGCAATAACATTACCACTACATTAGTGGGCGGCACGGTGGCACAGTGGTTAGCACTGCTGCCTCACAGCACCAGAGACCCGGGTTCAATTCCCGCCTCAGGCGACTGACTGTGTGGAGTTTGCACATTCTCCCCGTGTCTGCGTGGGTTTCCTCCGGGTGCTCCGGTTTCCTCTCACAGACCAAAAATGTGCAGGTTAGGTGAATTGGCCATGCTAAATTGCCGGTAGTGTTAGGTGAAGGGATAAATGTAGGGGAATGGGTCTGGGTGGGTTGCGCTTCGGCGGGTCGGTGTGGGTTTGTTGGGCCGAAGGGCCTGTTTCCACACTGTAAGTAATCTAATCTAATTAGCACCTTCCCCTTACACAGATACTCCACCTTAGTGGTGTTCCTCATATCTTAACACTTTAATTTTTTTTATTTAGCTGTTTCCTGCTTTGATGGCTGACAGACATCTTTTTTTCTAAGAAAGGTCTCCAGGCTATTGAAATTGTACATTAATTTATACATTACATGTGTATAGTTCAATGACTGAAAACACTATACTGGCTCCATTATACAAAGAGGGTCACAACTGCAAGATGAGTATGTTTATATTGGAACATTGCATGTTGTGATGGCATTTAGCTGTCATAATTTCCTTACAATCTGAAATCTGTGCCATAATTCAATAGTAACCATAGGTTCAAGGTACTTTATAAATCCGTCCTTGGTTGAAACTATGCTGAGAGTCATTGGCAAGCCTTTCATTCAATGAACAGCTGGTCACAATGGGTATGTACTAGAGGCTAGCGACAGGAAGCAAAGATGGTATTAACCAAAGCCAACTTGTTAAATGTGCCAAATAAGAGACACATCCACTGTCACTATTATATAGAAATTATAGGGAAACATGGTAATAATTATGAGCTTACATTACAACACCACTTAGTACTATCATAGGTAGCTAGGAGCTAAAACTGCATTTACCTAAACTGGACAGTGTGTGTCATCAAAACTCTGAAGTCACCTCAGTTGAACCTGCATGCATTCATTCGATTCAGCTTTGGATTACAGGATGAATTTTCAAGTAACACATTCCTGGGAATATTGTCCTGGGGCCACATTAAGAACCGGATAGCTCAGGATTTTCAATTTAGAAGGTGATCGACTGTGTAATTTCTCAAAACGTTCCTCACCACCACATTCAAATTAGCTGATAATTCAGATCATCTTTCAGCACTAAACTCCTACATTTCATTTACATTGCTTAATTTAAATAATTTGATGACTTGTTTTCAGCAGAAGACATGACTGTGAATCATCAGTAAAAACATTCATCCATTCCCAATGGAGTTGGCTTCAACCAAGTGCACAATACTAATATTTACAATAGAGTAGGCACTTAGGTTCATGACAACAGTTCATGTTAAAGTCCCCAAAAATGATCATTGAAGGAAATTGGTTTAGAAAAGATTTTGAAACTATCTTTTGCTATAGCACCCAGTGGTATGGAAGATTCCCCATGGATGTCCTGTCTGTGAGAAACTGGACAAATCCAAACTAGCTAAATCTGTCCCCACCCCATCTTTCACAATCATTAACAAAGTGATAGAAAGTAATGTTGACAGTACAATCATGTGCCATTTACAAAGCAATAACCTGCTCAGTAATGCTCAGTTTGGGTTCCACCAGAACCATCCAGCTTTCATTACAGCTTTGGTGCCATCATAGATAAAGGAGCTGAATGCAAAACATAATGATGAGAATGACTGCTGTTGACATCAAAGCGACATTTGAATATGGCAGTAAAAAAAATTCTCTTTGTTTATACAACTTCATTAGCCTCATGTAACAGTCATCTATCAATCCCAGTTTTAATTGAACCAAAGTTAGAGTTTTATTATTGGGAATCAGGAGAGTTCTGAAACTTTAAAGAAGTGCTTCTTTACTAAGGACTAAACAACCCAACTTATTCTGGAATCTTCCACCTAATTTCTATTCATCCCGTCAACTGCTTTCATCAGCTTAAACACCCATAATGCCATTTTTGCGGAATCTTTAATATATAAGACAATGCATGTACATATCTTGTCCATGTCTCTTATGAAGATGAAGTGGAGAGTGATAATGTGTATATATTTTGTCTGTATGGCAGTTCTTTTTAATGAATTTGATCAAGTTAATGAATTTAGTGTGCATCGATTGACATCAGTTTCCATGGAAGTTCTTATTTATGCATAATTTTAAATGCGGACATAAAACTAGATTTCTATCTTTACACAGATACCATTACATGAACACGTACTGTAAATATTATGGTAAGCTCATTGGGGATTAATAGATATATTGGAGCCTGTCCCTTCATGATTCATGCATCCCCCTTTTATGAGGACTGTTTTGCCAACATAGCTGGCTTGTTGCTCTCGGTGGTTTGGTATTTTAATCTTAAGCCTGTCAAGAATCCCTATTGTGATCCCTGAACTGAATCACAACAGCGTCATATGGCAAAGATTGAGATTTTACAAGTTCTGTGTCAACTTCAATGTCTTTCCCTTATTTTCTCCTTCATTCCTCAAAGACCCAATGCCTGTTGCCCTATAGTGTTATGGTCATGAGTCAACTATTTCATGTGAATAAGCATATACAGTGTGTCCTGACACTTTATTTGACCAACACTGAACTTGATCCTAACTTCCCTTGAAACATTTTTCCAATTGGAGGTTATCGAACAGAGACCATGATTAACGTTCCTTCCATTCTTGGAGAATTACACTAACTGAGATCAGTGAACGTATTAAGGTTCATAGATTGAGTTTTGGTTGATAATGGTCTCTGTGGCTCATTTTCACAATAGGTTATGATTTTTAAAGCAGATTCCAGCAGATGAATTTCAACCATTATTTGGAAGCTCTACGTAGAATTTTCATATCTTTATTCATTTCCATTTAGTAAAATCCTGACCACCTTCCCATCCTGAGTGTGAAATCTTCAAAACTTATTATCTACACTTTGCTACATGGAGAGCAGTTCCTGAGAGACATTGTGTAACTTAAGAATTGTAATATTGCCACTTATGCCAAATTAGGCTTTCAGAAAGCATTAGTCTCTGCTTTGTATGGATTAAATTGCTGAATGAGTAACAAAATAATTTGGAGTTAAAATATCTGTAAATTTCAGCATTTTATGTGAAATTGATTGAATTACTTATCCAAACATATCACTTCATGGGAAATTAGTTTATGTTTATCACGATTCAATTGCTGACTATAGCTCAAAAATGCATTGCTAATGATTTGAGGAGGTGACCACTTAATGCATGAATACAACTCCCCTTCTTCCATTGTTTCAGCACTGTTATGAGAATAGAAGGCAAAGAAATGCAATATAAATCTGTTAAACATTTAAATGTTTTTATCACAAACATAAATATTCCACTTTACACAACATTAAAAATAATCAACGTTGAAAATTAGGTAAGAAGGTGAAGAGTTACTTCAATCGCTGACAGTGGTATCTTTATGTTTGACTACACATAACCAACAGAGCAAATGCTTTCCCTTCTCACTCATATGTCTGCATTACATTTAGGAGTCAGCACAGGCTACAAGATGCTAAAACCAAATATATAATTGAAATAGTTCTGCCCCAGTTTCTTCCTGTGTTGACTGTCTTCATGTGAGTAGTGGCAGACATCATCAATAAATCGCATGATTAAAAAAGTGAGTTTTCATTGAACGATGTTAGATTGCCTTTTCAGAAAGATATTGTACTTTCAGTAAATATTAGTGAATGCAACAGAATGAGCCAGCAGTTTAGGATCCAATACTGAGTGATATGACATTTAAGAAATCCAACATTATCCCCTGATGTGATATCAGGCATTCAGGGTATTAGTTAACACTCTGAAATTATATGTTTTAATTTCATGCATTCATCTCTCTCTCCTACTCTGTTTAAAATTATTGTTACGTTCAAGAATATTGTTTCTGCACCAATTCACATTGTCAGCTGTAACACATAGAGAATCACTCTATCTCTACTGTTTATAGTGTGGGGGGTTTCATACATTGAGATTCAGGGGAATGTTTTTTAACCTCCACGAATGGATGGATTGGGATTAGATGGGCATTTAAATGTTGCAAATTTCATAGGTTGCCCCAATCTGCCTGCCTCTGGGTCAAACAGAGAGAGGAGAGCAGGTGGGAACCCAATCTGCTCCCAGAAAGCAGGTTTGCTATTTTAATATTTTATTGAGGTTGGTCAGATGATTTATAGATTTCACATTAAAAAGGTAATACAACTGAGATCAGCTTTCCACAAGAACAAATTATTGCCTTCAGCACTGTCTGTGTGAGTCTCTACATGCTCACCAGACCATTGGGCTGCTCACTCGTTAGAGAGAGATGACTGGTTGTGATTTAAACTGAGGGGCCACCATATCTCAGGCTAATTTCATAGAGTTAATGGTGGTTGTCTTTTCCCAAAGATGGGCGTTTTCAAGACTGGGACACATTTTTAAAGTGAGAAGAGAGAGATTTAAAAAAGACAAGAGAGGCAAATTTTTTACACAGAGGGTGGTTCACATGTAGAATGAACTTTCTGAGGAAGTGGTGGATGCGGGTACAATTACAATGTTTAAAGGACATTTGGATAAGGACATGAATAGGAAAGGTTTGGAGAATTGTGGGCCAGGAGCAGGCAGGTGGGACTCATTTAGTTTGGGATTATATTCGGCATGGACTGGTTGAACTGAAGGGTCTGTTTCCATACTGTATGACTCTTATCTCTATAGCATCACATACCTATACAGTTTCATAATATCTTATTCCCACAGAGTAAGTCAGGAGTCCTGTCTGACAATAGCTTTCATGCCTGTCTTTTTTGGGTACGATTATGATCAACAGGGCTAACATCTATGAATGTTCTCTCTTAGATCACAACAGAATGTAGCTGCCCAGAATTCTTTTGTAACTGACGAACCTATAACAATCCATTCACAATTTGGCCAGTTCTACTGAAACACTTGATTATTTCCAAGCTTTTTGCACAGTCTTTCAGGTTTTAAATATTTAATGCCTGCTTGCAAGGTGCTTCCAAAACCTCCTCTGCATCTGTGTGCTGATTGAGTTCTGCCTCTCATTTTCCTTTATGTCTGCCAGCCAAGTCTTTATGTCTTCTTTCTTATTAGTACTATTTTCAGGTAGAAAGGTGGTTAGGTCATGTTGACTCGTACTTCTTATTGTTCAAGACAGTTACTCAGATTCAAGTCCCAACTCGTTCAGGAGTGTGTAATACAGCAGGTATTAGAAAATATCTACAATTGGTCCCTTTAATATTCATGCAAATTCTTAAAGATCTTTTTCAAACAGTTTTTTGAAACTTAAAGATTCCCAAATAACTCAACAAATTTCTTCACAGAGGTAAATCAAAATTGCTGGAAAAGCTCAGCAGGTCTGTCAGCATCTGTGGAGAGAAATCAGTGTGAATGTTTCAGGTGAAGTGACCCTTAGAACTATTTTCCTAGCTACCATCAGTTCTGAGGAATGGTCAATTGACCTGAAACGTTAACCTGCTTTTTCTCCACACGTGTTGCCAGACCTGCTGATCTTTTCTATCAACTTCTGTTTTTGCTTCTGATTTACAGCATCTGTGGTTCTTCCTGTTTTATTTCTCAATGAATTTCTTTACTGTTAATACTTACAATTCAAAAGTCTAAACTTGAATGTTGCTGCCATCCTGCTGTACACGGACATTACCTGAGGATTTGTTAAAATACTGAACAAGCTGCAATTACCAGTGGATGTCCACGCTATTGAGCAAATGTTAGAGTGAACACCATTAAAACTGAAGATGGTTGGGTCTCAGACACTAATCTGAGGAACTCCTGCAGTGATGTACTGGAACTGAGATGATTGGCCTCCAACAACCACAGCCATCTTCC
The DNA here is from genome assembly GCF_004010195.1 of Chiloscyllium plagiosum. Classification (NCBI taxonomy): domain Eukaryota; kingdom Metazoa; phylum Chordata; class Chondrichthyes; order Orectolobiformes; family Hemiscylliidae; genus Chiloscyllium; species Chiloscyllium plagiosum. The sequence goes on along the minus strand of NC_057743.1, from coordinate 10,512,725 downwards.
TATGGGCTAGGTATTATCACAATGAGTGGGAAGATTTCTCTTTGATTCCCATTGACTTCAATTTTGCAAGGGATATTTGGTGCCAAATGTGGTCTAATGTTGCCTTAATTCCACCAGTGAAATTTAGCTCTGCTGTCCATATCTGTACCAAGGTTATAATGAGGTCTGGAACAAGTGATCCTTACTGCAGCTGATCTGATCATTAGTTAACACACTATTTGTCATTCAGTGATATTTAATGGTACTGTCAGTTGCATCCTTTGTCACTTTGCAATAAATTTTCTACTGATTGAAGCTTTTAGCTGTTCAGATAGTTTGAGACTAGTTGTATGTTGTGGTGATGGTTATATTGACCAATCAATTATTGAATTCTTTTAACATTTTATTTAACAATGGCGTTGCTAGAAATGAAAATTAGAGAGATGTATACTGGGTAGCCAATCTTGTATTTTTAGTTTTACACTATTGGCAAAAGTTGATATTACCTTCACTTTCTGTCTGAAGTTCGGTGGTGTAAGTGCACTACACGTTCAGAGTTGTTAGCAGGATATTTGCTGGTGTAGGTCATTTCAGACCATGGTCCATTAGTTAGAAATGTTGCTTAACCCTCAGCAAATCTACAAGAAGAAATATGCAAATTATTCAACAACTTGCATGCTCTCATGATTTATGGGGACGATTTTCCTTGCCACCAGCTTCTGGACAACTGACTCACTAATAATAGTGTGTTCAACTGACTGTTATTTTGGAAGTACAATTTGACCCACTCGACTATTCCACGTTTTTATTTGGATTTTTACTTGTTGAAGAACAGTGCCAATATGCCGATCAATCCTGAATTCAGGGATTCCCTTGGGAATAAATATCGAAAATGTTGGGGAGTGTTGGGTTTACTGAGCAGGTGTGGCAGTATCTGTGGTTTGGAAACAAAACCAGACTTATTGTTTCAGGTTGATGACCTGGCATTGGAATGGCATTAAACAGCTGAAACTCATCAGGCACCTGCGAAAGAAAGAATACTTCAATGATTCAATGTCTGTAACCATGTGACCTGGGGGACTCTTCTGGTACTGTGGTATTCTCCCTACCTTTGGACCAGGAGACCCAGGTTCAGATCCATGTGCTCTGGAGATGTGCAATGACATCTGAACAATATTTACAAAGCAGAGGAAAAGGGTTTTGTGGAACAGTGGGCCAGGATTCAAGTCCCACTTGCTCTGAAGGAGTGATAGAACATAAAATCCCTACAGTGCAGAAGCAGGCCATTCAGCCCATCGATTCCACACTGACCATCCGAACAACATTTAATCTAGACTCACATGCCTACCCTATAACCCGCGTTTTCCATGGCTAATCCACATAGCCTGTACATTCCTGGACACTATGGGCAGTTTCACATGGCCAAACCATCTAATCTGTACATCTTTGGACTGTGAGAGGAAACTCACAAGACACGGGGAGAATATACAGACTCCAGACAGACAGTTACCCAAGGCTGGAATTGAACCAGGTCCCTGGCGCTGTAAGGCAAAGTGTTAGCCACTGATCCACCATGCTGCCTCGTGAATAAGAAAGGTTTAGAGGGATATGGGCCAGGAACAGGCAGGTGGGACTAGGTTAGTTTGGGATTACAGTTGGCATCGACTGGTTGGAATGAAGGGTCTATTTCAGTGTTGCGTGACTCTGTAATCAATGTCTGAACAGATGGATTAAAGTAACCAGGAAGCTGAGGGAAGAGAAAAAGATTTCAGAGCGAAAACTTCAGTTAGAGAGACTTAGTCTTTCAGGAAAAATGTAGCCCCCAACTCCTGGATGCTTCATCCAGTAGAACAGGTAGATCTGAACAAGCAACTTTGATTATTGGAAGGACTCATCAGTGGTGGGTAAAGATATACAGAACATATTTTGCGGGTGAAACCATATTTTAACCACATGTATGTAGATGCCCAGAGACAGATACTAAATACGAATATATTACTTGAATAGAAGCTGCATTCTTGGTTTATGTCTCTACAAATGGATTTAGACTCAATTGTTATGATAGAAAAAAAAGTAACTGTTATGAACCAGCTGGAAAAATACAAAAGTAGGAAAGGAATGTCTTCTCAAATATTGGCAGCCTTAATCAAAATAAAGTATTAGTGACACCAGCCTGAAACTTGTCACCAGCTGCAGTGACTGTAGATCTGTCACCAACATCATCAACATCTTAACCATTCCATTCTTTGTTCCATCTGGCCTTCATATTACTTCTGTAATTAGCCTTAATCATTGGTGAGAGTATACAATAGCCAACACAATGTAACAACTTCCATAGGGAATATGGAAAGACATCAGTTTAATAATTCAAGTATCTGAATCATTGCTAGAATGTCTTAAATCATAATTAATGAACATCCTTGTTCTGATTAAGGCAGCACTATTTATATTGTTTTAAGAGTTGAACAGGAAGCTGACCAGAGAAATAATCAGACATGGTTCCAACTAATATGCTTTCTATCCCGGGAACCGTGACATTTTGCACTCGCTTTCTGAACCTCTAGGTTCTTTCAATATGACTTGATGCTGAAAATTCCCTCAGTGGCATGCATTGAAGTGTAGAGCTTAAAACTACTAGAAGCCTTCCTAATTAACTGGTGATTATTGCAATTTTTCAGAGACTTTTCATGGAACATATTTGGGAAAATATTTTAATGAAAACATTGCTTTTAAATTAAATGAGTCCAAAAGTAGAGTTTCACAGGCAAAACAAATAAAGTACAAACCAAATACAAAAAAAGTTGTATTTCTTACCATCTTTGATAATGCAGAAAGTAATTGAGTCCAACCTATTATTGTTGAAATGATCCAATTAATGTGAGCTCTCGAAGCATCATTTGGCAACTTAACGAAAATGTACAGTTTGAATGGATGTCACAGGATTGGTTTGCAATTCTATTGTGCAATCCTGTGGAAAAGAGGTAGCATCAGGAACCATGGAGCATGGGATTTTCACTTCAGGAGGTGGGAAACAGGATTCTGTGGTGTTCCTTGGTCCCCTCACTCAGTGTGCTTTTGACAAAATTGTCAAGTTAAGGGCTATGAGAGACAGGTAGAAAATGGAGTCAAGGATATAATCAGAACAGAATGATCTGATAGCAAGGCGGAGCAGACTGAATGGTTCACCCTTGCTCCAAATTATCAGGATCTTACCATGATGTTAATATTCCACTACAGGAAGGCCCGTTGGCCTGCTGGAACACTGACCCCTTAGCCTCTGACTGAGTGGCAGTTCCAGACAGTTAAAGGCCCCTGTTGTATTGTGAAACTGATGGTTCACTATAAGATTATAAGATCATAAGACATAAGAGCAGAAATTAGGCCATTTAGCCCATCAAGTCTGCTCCACCATTCAATTATGGCTGATAAGTTTCTCATGCTCATTCTCCCACTTTCTCCCTGTAACCCTTGATCCCCTTGATACTCAACAACCAATCTCAGTCTTAAATACCTGGCCTCCACAGACTTCTGTGGCAATGAATTCCACAGATTCACCGCTGAAGAAATGTCTCCTTATCTCCATTCTGAAAGGTCTTCCCTTCAATCTAAGAATGTACCCTCGGGTCCTAGTCTTTCCTACCAATGGAAACATTGTCCCAGCATCCACTCTGTCCAGGCCATTCAGTATTCTGTAAGTTTCAATTAGATCTCCCCATATCCTTCTAAACTCCATCAAGTATGGACCCAGAGTCCTGAAACATTCCTCATATGTTAAGCTTTTCATTCCGGGACCATTTTTGTGAACTTCCTCTGAATACGCTCCAGGGCCAGTACATCCTTCCTGAGATACGGGGCCCAAAACTGCGCACAATACTCTAAATGTGGTCTGACTAGAGCCTTATAGAGCCTCAGAGGTACATCCCTGCCATTATGTTCAAGTCCTCTCAAAATAAATGCCATCATTGCATTTGCCTTCCTAACCACTGACTCAAACTGCAAGTTTACCTTGAGAGAATCCTAGACTAGAACTCCCAAGTCACGCTGCACTTCAGACTTCTGAATTTTCTCCCCATTTAGAAAATATTCCATTCTTCCTGCCAAAGTGCATGACCTCACACTTTCCCATTTTGTATTTCACCTGCCACTTCTTTTCTCATTCCCTCAACCTGTCTAAATCCTTCTGCAGCCTCCCCACCACTTTAGAGTTACCTGTCTCTTTCCCCATCTTTGTTTTGTCTGCAAACTTAGCCAGAATGCCCTCAATTCCTTCATCCAGATCATTGATGTATAAAGTGAAAAGTTGTGGTCCCAACACTGAGCCTTACCTAACACTACTTGTCACCAGCTGCCATCCTGAGAAGGATCCTTTTATCCCCACTCTTTGCTTCCTGCCAGACAGGCCAGCTTCTATCCACGTTAGCATCTTGCCTCTGACACCATGGTCCCTTATCTTATTCAGTAGCCTCCTGTGCAGCACCTTGTCAAAGGACTTCTTGAAGTCCAGGTAGATAACATCCATTGGCTCACCTTGGTCTATCCTGCTTGTTATTTCCTCAAAGAATTCTAACAAAAATGGCAGGTATGATCTCCCTCTGATGAAACCATGCTGACCTTGCCCTATTTTACTATGTACTTCCAAGTATTCAGAAATCTCATCCTTCACACCTGGATTCCAAGATCTTACCCACGACCAAGGTTAGACTAATTGCAAAGAGGCTAAATGCCTATAATTTTCCATGTATAAGTTCCGTCTTCAAATTTTCATGTTTTGCCTTTTGATTTTTTCCCACAAATCAGATGCTGGGCCAAAACCAGAAGTTGCTGGAAAAGATCAGCTAATCTGGCAGCATCTAGAGAGAAAAGTCAATGTTAACGATTCAGGTCCAGTGACCCTTCTTCAGAACTGGTGGTAGCTAGGAAAAAGTTGTTTTCTATGCAGAAGGTAGGATTGGGGGAGGGAGTAAGGGGTAAGTGATAGGTGGAGATAAAGTCCAAAGAGAGAGAAAAACAGTTGGACAGACAAAAGTGTGGTTAATGGTCAGCATTGGAGTCTATTCCCAATGAAGGTCTTTTGCCCGAAATGTCGATTTTCCTGCTCCTCAGATGCTGCCTGACCTGCTGTGCTTTTCTAGCACCACTCTGATCTAAACAATGTCTTGGATATTGAATAGCTGTTAATGGGGGCTGTTAGTGGCTAAAAATGGGTTGTGTGTAATAGCAGACAATGTGATAACAAGGCCTGGTGTGTTGGGGTTGGGGTAAGGATATGGAAGAAAGTGTTTCAAGCCTGAAAATTGTCCCCTTTTATAGCTATTCATTCTCCCAGGCTGAAAACCTTTTCCTAGCTACCATCAGTTCTGAAGAAGACTTACAGAACCCAAAGTTTAACTCTGATTTTTCTCCACAGATTCTACTTGACCTGATGAGCTTTTCCAGCAATTTCTGTCTCTGTTTCTGATTTACAGCATCCGCAGTTCTTTCAGATTTTATGTAAGGCCTCCTATCAGCGTCTTGACAAGGCTCTTAATGAGCTAATTGGCTGCCTCGTTAGAAATTAATGTCTTTGAGAATGAGATCAGGGAAATTACAGACTTGTTATGACACAGAGGGGAGCCATTTGGCCCATTGAGTCTACACCAGTTCTATTACCTAGTGCCAATCTCCTACCTTTTCCCCATATCCCTGCACATGGTTTTGCCGTATGGGGCGGCATGATTGCTCAGTGGTTAGCACTGCTGCCTCACAGCACCAGGGTCCTAGGTTCGATTCCAGCCTCGTCCAACTGTCTGTGTGGAGTTTGCACGTTCTCCCCGTGTCTGCGTGGGTTTCCTCCGGGTACTCTGGTTTCCTCCCACAGTCCAAAGATGTGCAGGTCAGGTGAATTGGCCATGCTAAATTGCCCATAGTGTTAGGTGAGTTAGTTACAGGGAAATGGGTCTGGGTGGGTTACTCTTCGGAGGGTCAGTTTGGGCTGAAGGGCCTGTTTCCACACTGTAGGGAATCTAATCCAAAATAAAAATACTGGCTGGCTCTGGTATTTTTAGGCCCCATCCAATTCTGCTTCTGACCTTAGTGAGGAGTGAAAATCCTGTTTCACAAATCAGAATCCACCAAAAGAAATGTAAAACCCATGAACAGCTAACTCCAAGTACACTGCAAGAGGCAAGCTTCGACCCTGGGTCAGACATTAAGACAAATCTAGTCAGTGTCCACAGCCTGAGAATGATATAGAAAGGAATTCCAAGATGAGCATCTTGTTGGCTGTTTACATTAGTAGGAGAAAGTGAGGACTGCAGATGCTGGAGATCAGAGTTGAGATTGTGGTGCTGGAAAAGCACAGCAGGTCAGGCAGCATCTGAGGAGGAGGAGAATCGACGTTTCAGGCCTAAGCCCTTCTCCAGAAATGAGGCTTGTGGGCCGGGGGCTGAGCGATAAATGCAAGGGGAGTGGAGCTGGGGTCAAGGTAGCTGAGTATGTGATAGGTAGATGAAGGTGAGGGCGAAGGTGATAGGTCGGAGAGGAGGATGGAGCAGATAGATGGGATGGACAGGTCAGGAGGGCAGTGCCAAGTTGGAGGCTTGGGGCTGGGATAACGTGGGGGGAGGGGAAATGAGGAAACTGTTGAAATTCACATTGATCTTGTGTGGTTGCAGGATCCCAAGGTGGAATATGAGGCATTCCTCCTCCAGGCATCGGGTGGTAAGGATTTGGTGATGGAGGAGGCCCAGGACCTCCTAATTCACGCTCAAAAACACCCAGATTCCCCTGCACTGACACACTTTGAATCTGCTTCCTATTTGAAGAATAATTTGCGCTTTCATTTTTCCAGCCAAAATGGCTAACAGTTATCACAGTTATCCCAATTAAACTCTATCTGCCAGATTCAGGCCATTTTACTAACCTGTCAATATCCATCTGGAAACTCTTTATCTCCTCAATACCTGCTTTCCCATTTATTTTACGACTGTCCATGAACTTTGTTTTGTTACACTCTGTCCCTGCCTCCAGATCATTTATGTTCATTGTAAATAGTTGAGGTCTGAGAACTGAACCCGGCGACACCCACTAGTTACAGCCAGAGAAGGACCCATTTATCCTGACCCTCTGCTTTCTGTCAGTCAGCCAATGCTTTACCCTTAACCACTTGGGATCTAACCTTCTGGATTAGACTTTTATGCGGCACCTTGTCAAATGTCACCTTCTGGACGTTAGAAACCAGAAAGGTTTGGAAGCACCATCTTGCTTACACATGTGTACTATTGAAAATAAGCCAGCTTCTTGATTTTACACTGACCTTTAGCATCAATTCTGGCAAGTGCAACATTGGCATGGTGTCCATGAGAGCTCATAAAAAAAGGCAGTTTGGCCCAAACCACCGCTTGGCATCAGAACCACTGCATGCGATGTGGATGATTCAGAAAACTGTGCACTTGCCAGCCATATTAAAGGGATCTGACTTCTCATCTTGCACCATGAAGAACTCCCTCAATGCTGAACTCTGGAAAGAAGGTCCACTTGCTCTTTATAGCATTATCCACCATTTTATAAGCAGGAATACTCAATAGTGAATGTTTTACTGGATGAAACGTGCCAGGGTTGGTTGGTGGGAAGAGATTAATTGGGTAGGTAAGTAGGCTTGGAGGCGGTGACGTGAAAGATGTGTGAGCAGGCAGCTGGGTGGAGAGGGCAGATTGGGACATGAATCAAGTTAGGATCTAGATTCTATCCTGGTGCTTAGGACAAGTCGGGTCAGGCCGGGGATGGGAGACTAATTGAGCAAGTTAGTATCGGTTTGGGCTCCTGAGCCAGAGCCCACCCACCCTGTCTGCTTTCCTTTTTCTTTTCTTTTTGTTTCTCCCTTTTCTTGTTTTATTTTTTTCTCTATACCTTTGCTTATCTATTATCCTGACCTCGAATGGCATCGGCAGCAACGAGAGCCCACTGTGCACCTCGATCAACCCCAGAGTGGAGGAGAGAGGGCCCAGTGCAGACCAGGATCAAGCCCAAAGTGGAGGAGAGAGAGCCCAGTGCAGACCAGGATCAAGCCCAGAGTGGAGGAGAGAGGGCCCAGTGCAGACCAGGATTAAGCCCAGAGTGGAGAAGAGAGGGCCCAGTGCAGACCAGGATCAAGCCCAGAGTGGAGGAGAGAGAGCCCAGTGCAGACCAGGATCAAGCCCAGTGGAGGAGAGAGAGCCCAGTGCAGACCAGGATCAACCCCAGAGTGGAGGAGAGAGAGCCCAGTGCAGACCAGGATCAAGCCCAGAGTGGAGGAGAGAGAGCCCAGTGTGCACCTCGATCAAGCCCAGAGTGGAGGAGAGAGGGCCCAGTGCAGGCCAGGATCAAGCCCAGAGTGGAGGAGCGGGAGCCCAGTGCAGACCAGGATCAAGCCCAGAGTGGAGGAGAGAGAGCCCAGTGCAGACCAGGATCAAGCCCAGAGTGGAGGAGCGGGAGCCCAGTGCGCACCAGGATCAAGCCCAGAGTGGAGGAGAGAGAGCCCAGTGCAGACCAGTATCAAGCCCAGAGTGGAGGAGAGAGGGCCCAGTGCAGACCAGGATCAAGCCCAGAGTGGAGGAGAGAGGGCCCAGTGCGCACCAGGATCAAGCCCAGAGTGGAGGAGAGAGGGCCCAGTGCAGACCAGGATCAAGCCCAGAGTGGCGGAGAGAGGGCCCAGTGCAGACCAGGATCAAGCCCAGAGTGGAGGAGAGAGAGCCCAGTGCAGACCAGTATCAAGCCCAGAGTGGAGGAGAGAGAGCCCAGTGCAGACCAGGATCAAGCCCAGAGTGGCGGAGAGAGGGCCCAGTGCGCACCAGTATCAAGCCCAGAGTGGAGGAGAGAGAGCTCAGTGCAGACCAGGATCAAGCCCAGAGTGGAGGAGAGAGGGCCCAGTGCGCACCTCGATCAAGCCCAGAGTGGAGGAGAGAGGGCCCAGTGCAGAACAGGATCAAGCCCAGAGTGGAGGAGAGAGGGCCCAGTGCAGAACAGGATCAAGCCCAGAGTGGAGGAGAGAGGGCCCAGTGCAGACCCAGGATCAAGCCCAGAGTGGAGGAGAGAGAGCCCAGTGCAGAACAGGATCAAGCCCAGAGTGGAGGAGAGAGGGCCCAGTGCAGACCCAGGATCAAGCCCAGAGTGGAGGAGAGAGGGCCCAGCATGGACCATGATCAAGCCCAGAGTGGAGGAGAGGGAGCCCAGTGCGCACCTTGAACAATCCCAGAGTGGAGTAGAGAGGGCCCAGCTTGGACCTCAATCAAGTCCAGTGTAGAGAAGAGAGGTCCCAGTGTAGACTTCAGTCAAGCCCAGAGTGGAGAGACAGGGCCCAGCGTGAACCACGATCAAGCCTAGAGTGGAGGAAACAGGGCCCAGGTGAACCACGAGTGAGCCCTTACTTACCTTTCTGGGGTGAGCACAGGATCTGGCATCGAAATCGGTGACTACAATATTGGTGGAGGGAATGTCAGCGAGGTAGGCCCAGCAGACAAAGATAGCACCTGAGGATTGGTGATTTCAACATTGGTTGACTCCTGTGTAGACAAGGGCAAAGTGATGGCAGTGGGATGGTAGTGCAGGTGTCATTGACGGTAATGAGCTGGCTAAGGACTGATGGACTCTCAGGTGTATCTTTTGGTTTGATTTCCATGTTCCTAAATTATTCAAAATGGCACCAAATTGCATTGATATATGAAAGCTTTTTACTGTATTTTATTGTACATGCGACATTAAAATCATTCATTAGTTCATTAGTGGGCTCATCAGGTCTAATCAGGGCTAGTTAGGCCAAATCAGGGGGAGCAGACAGCTTGGTCGTGAGTCAACTTGGTTTGAGAGGGTAGTCTAGAGGTAGGGGGGTAGTTTATAGGAGCAGTCAGTGCGAGTGTTTGGGAGCTCAATTCTCTAGTTACCCAGGAGTCAGACTCGATTTCAATCTACACAGCATTTCCTGGCTTATTGTTCAGGTAAGTACTGTACAACTGTTTGAGCTTCCTGACTCCAGCTCAGAGGCAGAGGAGAAAAATGTGGCACTGGAGAAGCACAGCAGGTCAGGCAGCATCCAAGGAGCAGGAGAGTCAATGTTTCGGGCCTAAAACATCAACTTTCCTGCTGCTCGGATGCTGCCTGACCTGCTGTGCTTTTCCAGCGCCACACTTTTAAATTCTGACTCTCCAGCATCTGCAGTCCTCACTTTCTCCCAGCTCGGGTCTTGTGGAGTGTTCTGGGGAGCAGGATAATTGCTGATCAGATGTTCAAGGAGGTTAGTATAGCAGGATTTGCAAAAGGCCTTGGGGAAGATCTGGGTCATTATCCAGCTAAGGTCGTCTGGAGTTGTACTTTTACAATTGTAACATATGCTTTACAGTAATTAGATCATGGACCATACATATGATCATCGCAATGTAAGAAACCTGGTGGAGGAATGAACAGAGCTAGTAAGCCTGGCAGAGTATCTGAGACAGGGTTTCTGAAAGTACAGGTTGAAATCCCAAGTGGGTCACGATCTCTGAGGCAGCAATGCTCTCCCTGAGGTCTTCCATTTCTTAGTTCACACTGAGGAATCACAACATTTTTCAAACCTCAAAAATCAGGTCATGATAGGAAAATGTTTGGGAAACTGTATAATTGAAGGGAAAACAAGTAAATAGTTGCTTCACCAGAAGGATAATGATCCTGACAGGTAACACTTTTCAAGTACTGAGGTGGTGTGCCAGTCTAGAGAATGTACTGCAATTCTGTACTGAAGTACACAGCTAGTCTGGAGTTCAGAAGATAACCAGCTGAACCTGATGGTTGTGATGTTAGGATTTAGGCTGCCTTTCCAAATCTGCACCCTGCTGTTACATTCACTGACTTCACTTGTACATTATCCTGTATTAACCCAGTGATGATGGTTCGGATTTTACAATGGCCAGATAATCATTTCTACAGGACAGGTGGAGGTTGTACATAGGGACCCTGTGGAATCCCCATTGTTGCAGACTCCAAAGGAATTGGGTTAACTCAGGCTGGTTCGTGATGTCGAGTCATGCCAATTTCTGCACCGACTGAGGAACTCTAACCATAAGTCTACCATGATGAACTCTCCTTCTCCACTTCTCCCCTTGTCTGAGACATGGTGACCCTCAGGTTATCTCTCTCTCTCTCTCTCTCTCTCTCTTGCTAATGAAAGAACTGCCCTATGACCCTCTGGGTCTATGGTGACTTTATTTCAAGTGTTTACAACACACACCATGAAGGGTGATAAGAATGGGAGAGATTCCTGGTCAAGAGTGTGGCGCTGAAAAAGCACACCAGGTCAGGCAGCATCTGAGGAGCCTGAACAATAAGCCAGGAAATGCTGTATAGACTGAAATCAAGTTTGACTCCTGGGTAACTAAAGAATTGAGCTCCCAAACACTCATACTGACTGCTCCTATAAACTACCACCCCTACCTCTTGACTACCCTCCCAAACTAAGTTGACTAGCGACCAAGCTGACTACTCCCCCTGATTGGGCCTAACTAACCCTGATTAGACCTGATGACCCCACTAATGAACTAATGAATGATTTTATTGTCACATGTAAGAATACAATAAAATACAGCCCTTCCTGACGAAGAACTTTTGCCCGAAACTTCGATTTACCTGCTCCTCGGATGCTGCCTGACCTGCTGTGCTTTTCCAGCACCACACTCTCAGCTCTAATCTCCAGCATTTGCAGTCCTCACTTTCTCCTAGAGATTCCTGGTCAACTGTGTGTAAGAGAGAAACTTGCAACCTGTACCACAATCACCAGCCCCTGCTCCACACGACAACGTGTGTCTAAAAGTATATGATATTACTGCACCATTGCAGTCAGAATAAATTCTAAGACATTCCAACAGCCAAGTACAGTCATGTTTCTTAGAGTCTACAGAGTGATTTAAGTCCTTATCCAATCCAAGATTGATGCATTGGATTGTTTGAGCATTTAACATGCAAATTTGGCACATCATCATTCAACTACCTCTTTCTTTTTAATTGGACAGCTTAGCCATACATATTACAACAAGTATCCTGATGGAAACATTCTTATTATAGCCAAGTTAAAGGCTTGGCAGATATCCTTAAATGGATGATAAATACATAGCTTTTGGCATATCTTTTGACACCTGTTAAATGGTAAAACTTACAGATCCAGCGATATTGTGAAATACAAGTATATTCCAGAAGAAGGCACAGCAGTTTACGTTGTCGATGGAGTGATTTACTGTCTGTAGGCTTTCAACTGAGGCTTGTCACACCGATACCTTACTGCATTAATCTAGCCGGCATACTGTGTAGAATCATTGGGCTGAACCTGCCCAGGAGTGTTCCTCAATCTGCTCCTTCTCCTGCCCCCTATCCTGGAGATCCACTTTTCTGGCTGGAATCTCTGGTTTGGGCTTCCTCGGAAAAGCAGAGTTCTCCTGTTGAGGAAACCTTCCAGTTCTACATTGGAGGCCAAACCACACCCCATTTTTACAGAGACCAACTGTTATCTTCCTGGGTTTAAAGTTACAAAGTTACTCTAACAGTGGACAGTGTATAAGGGAAGGAACTAAAAGGTTTGGATGGCAGGTGAGCAAATGAAAGAGTTGGCGGGGTGAAGAGGCACAGGTAAGTGGTTGAGGCACTGAGGTACCAGGTGAGTGGGCACAGGTAGCAGGTAGCTTGGCAAGGAGGTAGAGTGGTGTCAGATGTCAGGGAGGTCTGGTTGGGGTGGGAAAATGAATTGGTAGGTGTCAGCAGAGGTGGATTCAATGGTTTGGGTGGTATTCGGTTATTGAGGTGGCGGGATCAGGCCTTCGAGAGGTGGACCATCAATTGTCTGGGCAGGAGGTTGGTCAAGTGTTTGGGAGGGTTTGGCCACGAAATGTCAGAGTGTCAGCTGTGTTCTGTGGGTTGGTAAGGGTGTCAGGAATGAGGGGTTGGGGCAGTCAGTTGACTGGGAAAGGTTGGGTGTTGGGGGAGATACAGCTAGGGATGGTTTGGATATCAGTGAAGGTCATGTGAGGTGTTTACTGGGAGTGACTGGTGTTGGGTGAAGCATTGAATTTTGAGATGGATAGTATTTGATGCTGGGATGTTCAGGTTGGGGGCCTCAGTAATCGGAAGGGTCAGGTTTGTGGTTATTTTTAATACCCTTAACCTTCCTGGATAAATATTAATGTAAATGATGCAGAATGTTCAAAAATCTTCAACTGCAATTTAAAGTTAGGAATGTTTTCAGACCATTCAAGATGTCAAATAGGGGTTTAAATCTCCTGAATGTAGTCAGTGTGATGAGACTATCTGAAGAGCTGGAAATGTGGGCCAAACAAACACAGTATGAGGCTATTCACCCGTGCTCGTGAATACTCTCTGAAAGTATAGTCATGTTAGACACACATCTTTACTTTTTGTCCACAATCCTTGAAGTTCCTCATCCTTAAATAACTGCCCGACTTCCATTTAAAATTATTTGTGGAAACAACTACTGTTTAATTCGTGTTCCATGTCCCATCAACTCTCTGCGAGAAAGATCTCCCCTTTCAATTTTTGTCAAGAGTTGTCAACTAATGACCACTATCAATGGATCTATTTATCAGAACAAATTATTTTTCTTCATCAAAAAGTAGGAGTATGCTAAGAATCTTCTTGCATCTTTCCAAAAAGGTGATGCCCAGATTTATTTTTTATTCATTCACAGGATGTGGATGTCATTGTTTAGGCCAACATTTATTGCTCATCCTTAATTGCCCAGAAAGCCATCACATTGTTGTGGGTCTGGAGTCATATGTAGGCCAGACCAGGTAAGGGAGGTAGTTTCCCTACCTAAAGGACATTTGTGATGCAGATGGGTTTTTCTTTGACAATTGGCAATGATTTTATGGTCAGAATTAAACTCCTTTTTCTAGATTATTATTGAATTAAAATTCTACCATCTGCTATGATGGGATTTAAACCCAGGTCCCCGGGATTAATAATCTAGTAATGTCACCACCTTAATTGTTTACCTTATTCCAACTGAGGCCTAACCTAGTTATTGTAGAGCTCTAAAATTAACTCTTTGCTTTTATGATTTATTTATGTGTATGTATAAATCCAATTAATCTTCATTTTTTCACCACTTTATCAATCTGGCATGCCAAATTTACAAAAATGATTTGGATGCGAGCATAAGAGGTACAGTTAGTAAGTTTGCAGATGACACCAAAATTGGAGGTGTAGTGGACAGCGAAGAGGGTTACCTCAGATGACAACAGGATCTGGACTAGATGGGCCAATGGGCTGAGAAGTGGCAGATGGAGTTTAATTCAGATAAATGCGAAGTGCTGCATTTTGGGAAAGCAAATCTTAGCAGGATTTATACACTTAATGGTAAGGTCCTAGGGAGTGTTGCTGAACAAAGAGACCTTGGAGGGGCATGGATAGGATAAATAGACAAAGTCTTTTCCTTGGGGTCGGGGAATCCAGAAGTAGAGGGCATAGGTTTAGGGTGAGAGGGGAAAGATATAAAAGAGACCTAAGGGGCAACTTTTTCACACAGAGGGTGATACATGTATGGAATGAGTTCCCAGAGGAAGTGGTGGAGGCTGGTTCAATTGCAACATTTAAAAGGCATCTGGATGGGTATATGAATAGGAAGGATTTGGAGGGATATGGGCCAGGTGCTGGCAGGTGGGACTAGATTAGGTTGGGATATCTGGTCGGCATGGATGGGTTGGACCGAAGGGTCTGTTTCCATGCTGTACATCTCTATGACTCTGATTCTATGACTGTATGTATAACAAGGTCTCTATGCTCACCTCAACTGTTCAAAATTATGCCATTGACTGAGTCCTGTCTTTCTACGTTATCCATTCCAAAGTGAACCACTTCACACATTTCTGTATTGAACTCTATCTGCTTTGCTTCTGTCCACAAGCGAGGGGGTCCTGAGAGCCGAGTGAATCATTATCCAGGGGATCTGCAAGGAGTCTTTTGGCAGAAATAATGCCTGATGCCTTGGAAAGCAACCAATATAAATCAAACTCAATGACTTAGATTTTTCCATTTCAGTGACTCCAAATACCTCAGGTGCAAATTGAAGGAGAGTTCTTCAGGAATTATCCTTTTAGCTCCTCGACTGTAACCTAAGCTCCTGACATTTTCCAGATGGAAGTGATGGATAGTGTCAGATATTTTCATCCCAGATATAGGTCAGTACATTTCAGGTCAATAACTGAAACGGGCTGCACAAGGTGATTGCTGCCTCACAGTACTGGACGGAAGGAACACAAGAGGGGACATCAGAAAGGGAACATTTCATCAGAAAACAAGGAATAGTCACTCCAGCCCCTGAGTGATGTGGACCATGGTGAGAAATTTGGGAATTCTGCAACAAGAACCTTCTCAACATGGAGATCAACAACATCCCATTTCAAAGAAATGGTGGATGTTGTGGTGAGGTTCATGCGAGCGAGCAGTAAAGACCTATTAGGATGGACCATTGCTTATTAACAGCTTCGTTATTACTGAAAAATAAACAAAGAAATGAGGATGTTGGAAATCATAAACAAAGACAGCAATGGCTGGGAAATTTCAACAGGCCTGGCAGTGAGGAAGCAGAGTGACCGTTTCGGGTCCAGGTTTGGGTGCATTCTGAAGAAGAGTCGCTGGGCCTGAAATGTTCACTCTGCTTTCTCTCCACAGATGCTGACAGACCTGAGTTTTCCCAGCAGACTTTTGTCCATTGTTTCTAAATCTCACCTGGTTAATAGGCAGGTCCCATTCTACTTGATGGAAACTGGATGGGCACCTGTCAGCTACCTTTCAAGGCATGGTCCACAGGCATAGGCAGTGACTATGTGTAACCTACGTCCATGGATCTTAGCATCTGACCCATACTAACCTCACCACATCATCATGGCACAGTACACTTCAGTGCTGCTCCTTGGAGTGCCCTGGAACCTTTTCATTGCAATGCCTGCTGTAGGAAGGGACACTTTGAGTGAAACGACAGGGGCCCAGCTCATGGACTGGACCAGCCTGCATCTCAGGGTTCATCGCTTGGTCTTTTAGCACGCACTCACTTAGAGGCTGCTTGGACACTCACAGCTTCCCTGCCTTGCTTTATGCACCTTAGCCCCTCAGCAATGGGATAACAAGCTCACAGTCCTCCTGTCCTAACTTACCTTGCAGCTGAGACACACAAACAGCCAGGCAGGTTTCATCAGTCATGAGTTAAGGCAATAAACAAGTTTCTGCACAGAATAAGTACAACATCAGTGTTGCTCTCGCACCACCTGCCAGCTGGGAACACATCAAACACATGGCAAGTGCCTCAACCGAATGGCCCATGTCTCCACATTTAAGATATGGAGGTGCCAGTGTTGGATTGAGGTGAACAAAGTCAGACGTCACATGATACCAGGTATTAGTCCAACAGGTTTATTTGAGTTAAAGATTACTCAACACCAGGTTACAGTCCAACAGGTTTATTTGGAAGCACTAGCTTTTGGAGCGCTGTTCCATCATCAGGTGACAACCACCTGTTGAAGGAGCAATGCTTTCAAAGCTGGTGCTTCCAAATAAAAACTCACTTCTATTGTGCTGTAAATAACAAGGTACCATGGAGAGGAAAAATGGCTACAACCGTATGGAGTGGTGGGGAAGTGTTTTGATCTGAGAAGGAGGGAGCTTCAGTTTTGAGTGATGTATGGCCCTTCAATGGACAACAGCATTAGACAGACACTGCAGCTATGAACTGTACAAGCTACGTGAACCATAGGCAGTGACATTGTGTGTGTGGAATCCAGCCCCTAGCCCCAAGCACTCTTAACCACACCATGTTACATTTATGAATCTATCTCACTCAAGCTTGTGTTCCATTGGCGATGCTTTGCCACCCAGAGAGATTGACCTGATCTGCCAAAGTGACAATCACCTGCCGTTGACCTGAATCTTGCAGGAACTGCTCATTTCGCACCTTGGACCACAACTCATTGTGTAGCGTGAAGGATGGCCATTCTCTATACCTTCAATGTGGTAGCTGCAGCTAGACACACGTTTGCGAATGACAAAACTGACAAATATTAGTTGACGTGTATTTAGGAAGGTGATGATGTGTTTACAGTGATAGGTGACTCCATGCTAGCAGAAAGTCTTCTTTCTTTCCTTCCCATGACATCTAGGTGCAGTCTTAGCTGAGCTGGAGGGAGACTGCTCTCTAGTTGAGTCTGTCAACCTTGACATTTTGGTTTGGCTACCTCTGTGGCTGGAAGGCAGAGATCCTCAGCTTGAACTGCCACAGGGTTGGAGGCAGCAGACAGGGTGGACATGGAAGGTATGGCCACTTCTAGACTATACAGATAAGAGCCATCTGGAGGGGAGCTTCGTGCAGTTCCTCCTCCAATAGGATACTTATTGGCACCACCTTGTCTCCTGGAGTGAGAGCAAGGTCTCTTATCTACCTGCTGCCAAGGGTTGGCGCTGGGTACAAGTGACTGGAGTGATTGAGTGAAGGTCTGTACACAAATCAAGTAGACTCTGAGACTGCTGGGCCACTGACAGCCAGCAACCTGCTCATGGAGAGAGCCTGACCCTCCAGTGCCTGAGGCAGCAGGGTTGCAACTGCATAGCTGCGGTCCTGCAACCTTGATGTAAGGTTGCCCCCAACAAACCAGCCCTCTGCGCTTGTGCCTGCCTCGTGCATGTCAATGGAGTCACCAGAAAGTCTCCTCCCTGGGGCTGAGCAGGTGCCTGGTCTTTGCCAGTCCTCCACGTGCCAGGGATCTGAAGCATTTCTTCCTGAGCCAGCTTCAAAGAGGTGGCTGAGAGGGTAGATTAGATTAGATTCCCTACAGGGCAGAAAGAGGCCCCTCGGCCCAACAAGTCCACACTGACCCTCTGAAGAGTAACCCATCCAGACTCATTCCCCTCTGACTAATGCATTTAACACTATGGGCAATTTAGCATGGCTAATTCACCTGGCCTGCACCTCATTGGACTGTGGGAGGAAATCGGAGCACTTGGAGGAAACCCACGCAGACACGGGAAGAATGTGCAAACCCCACATAGACAGACGCCTGAGGCTGGAATCCAACCTGGGTCCCTGGTGCTGTGAGGCAGCAATGCTAACCACTGAGCCACTGTGTCGCCCAATACGGTTCTTCCCTGTAAGTGCTACTGGCTGTAAACTAGATAACATACCCACTGATGTGCCAGCATTTGAGGTGGTTGAGGGTATGCCTAGTGTTCCTCTGAGGCATCCTTACTCTGTCTATGAGTGGTGGAAGAGGGGATGTCCTGTGTGGCACTACCCTCAGGCCCATGGCGACTGTGCTAAAGTTGCTGCTCTAGATAAAAGAGAGAATACAAACAAAGGTTGTGACGTGTTAAGGATATGTTCTCTGTGGGGGTCGTGGGAGAGCAGCCCAGAATTGGTCATTGATTCTTACTTGGTTGCTGGGACATGGAGATTTAAGCAGCAGGACCAGTCCCAATTCTCGCCAAGATGCTCTTGTCATTGAGGGTGAGAAGCTGAATGTTGGACACCCCACCTCCTGTCCTGACTTTTCTGGTCCTATTGTGGGCTGTTTCATTCTGGAACAAGAGAAAGGGAATAGTTGAGTGAGTTGAAAGTGAGTGAGACAACTCTTAGTGATGGCTAAGAGTGGTGAGGTGACCCGACTGAGTAAGTGGTTTGAAAGAGACCCACGTAGGGTTAGTAGTGTGGGCAATTGAGGGTGGGTGAGATTGAGTGAGGGAAAATGCTGTATGCAGTTGTCAGAGTGGTGGGGCATGAGCCTTAATGGGAGGTGGTTGCAGCAGCTGTGATAGGATGAGTTCAAGATAGTAAAGTGAAGACGGTTGGCACTTTCCCTGGCATTGTGGAGAATGTCATTGGCTTTCTTGTGGCACTGGCGGGCTGGACTGCACTGACTGGGGCATAACCTTCAACACTCCACTCTTATCAATCATGCACTTGTTTGGCAAATGAAACTCCTGCCACATTAAAAATGATCAGAATTTTGACCATAGTGAAGATATCCCAGCTGGCACATTTTCCACTACGCATCCAGGTCATGGCAGGAGCTAATATTTCTGAGTGCTATGATTGAACAAGCACTTTTCTTTGTTTGGCTAATTTTTACTAAGTTTTTGTTCCTCTTTCTGGATTTGTTTTATATAATCACATTACAGTTATGACAAGATCACTTAAAGATTGTGTTACATGTTTAAACAAAACTTAAAATGAAGAAATATATTGCTATATAAGTTTATATTGTGATGAAATATATTGTATTTCCTGAACTTCTCACATGCTGCAAAATATATCTACAGGCAAAGTAACCAACAGCTACCATACCATCATCCATTTTTTAAAACATTGCTAATTATCCAGTTCATGATCTAAGACATGCCATTTGCTACACCAACATTCTAAATTATATTTCTGGCAATGAATAAGCTAATATTTCACTTTTTAAAAAGAATGTTAGGTGCATTTTTCTGTACAAACAGATTTCTGATCTCCGTTGGATAAAATATATTGTGTTAGATTGAAAAATCTTTGGAGATTCAGATTGAGGCTCACAGATTCCATTGGGATAGCAGCCAGTGGCTTGCTATGAAGTGCATGCCGCATTGCCCATCATGTGATCTTCAGCACATCCCCTTCAGCTACACTAATCTGGAAAGTGATTAGGTTATTTTCTCCTACATCAATTATCCTTTTGATGCTCTGCTGAAACAGTCAGCATCTTTGTAGTCTCTTTGTCCCTGAGACTGTTGGTTGTTTAGCTTTCAAAAACTCCAGGAGTTTTTGGCTGTAAGTCTTACACCTACCTCAAGCTATCTCATTTTATTTTTGTTGATTTTAGTTGTGAGACCATGCCATACTGCTCTCTGTTATTTTAAAACTCCTGTTCAGAGTGAGCTTGGGTCAGTAGATTGAGTTTCCACGCTCTATAGTGTCGGAATATTTTATTTGTAAGTTCACGGGATGTGGGCATCACTGGCTATGCCAGCATTTACTGCCCATCTCTAACAGTCCAGAGGGCAGTGGAGAGTCAACCACATTGCTGTGGGTGTGGAGTCACATGTAGGCCAGACCAGGTAAAGATGGCAGATTCCTTTCTTGAAAGGGCATTAGTGACCAAGTTTTTATAATAATCAACAGTGATTATTAGCGTTTAATTCCAGCCTTCTTTGAACTGAATTCAAATTTTCCCACCTGCTACTCTAGGATTCAAAAATAAAACCCCAGAATATTAGCCTGGTGTTCTGGATTAGTGGAGAAAGTGAGGACTGCAGATGCTGGAGATCAGAGCTGAAAATGTGTTGCTGGAAAAGCGCAGCAGGTCAGGCAGCATCCAGGAAACAGGAGAATCGACGTTTCTGAGGAAGGGCTTATGCCCGAAACGTCGATTCTCCTGTTCCCTGGATGCTGCCTGACCTGCTGCGCTTTTCCAGCAACACATTTTCAGTTCTGGATTAGTGTTTCAGTAACATTGCCACCTCCACTGTTTGGTGGTAACAGAGGAAAGAGCTTTACCATGGATCTAACCACATGTTGTAACTCTCCTGGGTGTCTTTTGTCAGGGTCATGTAGAGTTCTTCTGTGAACCTAATACGAAGCTAGGAATAATGAGAGATCACTTGCCCCATCAGATTAATCCATTCAGTGCTACATTTCAGAACTTGTTCATAGTTTCCTTCCATTGAATCTATATCACTCTGCTCCATTGGTCAAGCTATTTCTCAGCTGAAAGAACATTTCCAATTGTAACTTATTTCTGATATGTTGTCCTTAACCTGATGCTTTGCCACTTTATTCCCCTGTCCTAACTCAGGCTGTTTAATTTAACTCACTCTTTTAAGTTAACTCACTTTCTTTTACGGGATTTCTGAGGTTTGCATTGTAACAATTCTGTGCTTTAGTGGATTGTTCACATTACTGGAGAGTCATGATAAAGCTGATGTCTGTGGTGTCTGATGAGTTCTCAATGGAGATTACATTCAGTCAATTATTTTCAAGACAGCATGGTGGCTCAATGGTTAGCACTGCTGCCTCACAGCACCAGGAATCTGGGTTTGATTCCAGCCTTGGGCGACTGAATGGCAGATCTCAGACCCATGTTATGCCCCTCTTGCTCATTGTGGGCGTAGCTGATGTCCCTGATTCCTTCACGTGCAGGATGTGTGTCCAGCTGTAGCTGTTGTTAGAACGCAGGCTGGCTCTGGAGCTGCAGATGGACACACTTTGGAGCATCCACGATGCTGAGGAGGTCGTGGATAGCACATTTAGTGAATTGTTCAGACCACAAATTAGGATTGCTGAGGGAGAAAGGGAATGGGTGACCAAAAAGCAGAGAAAGAGCAAGAAGGCAGTGCTGGTGTCCACTGCGGTCATCTCCCTCCAAAATAGGTATATCGTTTTGGATACTGTTGGTTCACCAGGGGAAGGCAGCAGTAGCCAGGTTCATGGCACTGTGGCTGGCTCTGCTGTATAGGAGGGCAGGAAAAAGAGTGGAAGGGCTACAGTCATAGAGGATTCAATTGTAAGGGGAGTAGATAGGCAGGTCTGTCATCGAAAACGAGACTCCTGAATGGTATGTTGCCTCCCAGGTGCATGGGTCAGGGATGTCTCAGATTGGCTGCAAGACATTCTGAAAGGTGAAGGGTGAACAGCCAGTTGTCGTGGTGCATATAGGCTCAAACAATATCAGTAAAAAATGGGATGAGGTCCTACAAGCAGAATGTAGAGAGTTAGGAGCCAAGTTAAAAGGTAGGACCTCAGAGGTAGTAATCTCAGGATTGCTACCAGTGTTACATACGAGTCAGAGTAGAAACGAAAGAATAGGCAGGAAGAATGCGTGGCTTGAGAGATGGGGTAGGAGGGAGGGGTTCAGATTTTTGGGACATTGGTACTGGCTCTGGGGGAGGTGGGTCTATTACAGATTGGACGGTCTACACCTGGGCAGGACTGGAATCAATGTCCCAGGGGGTGCTTTTGCTAATGCTGTTGGGGAGGTTTAAACTAATGTTGCAGGGGGATGGGAACCAAATGAGGAGGTTAGTGGACAGTAAGGAGACAGTAAACTAAAGCTTGTAAGGAACTAGTTAATGAAGTCAGCGTGACTAAGGGGAAAGGTAGGCAAGGAGCAGATGATGAACGCAAAGGGACAGGTGGTCTGAGGTGCATTTGTTTTAATGCAAGAAGTTTAGTAGGTAAGGTGGATGAACGTAGGGCTTGGGTTAGTACCTGGGAGTATGATGTTATTGCTATTACTGAGACTTGGTTGAGGGAAGAGCATGATTGGCAACTAAATCCCAGGATATAGACGCTTCAGGCAGGATAGAGAGGGAGGTAAGAGGGCTGGAGGAATTGTATTACTGGTCATAGAGGATGAAACAGCTGTGCTGAAGGAGAACACTATGGAAGTCTGGAGCAGAGAGGCAATATGGGCTGAGCTCAGAAATAGGAAGGTCGTGTTAACAATGTTGGGGCTATACTACAGGCCTCTCAACAGCAAGTGCGAGATAGAGGTACAAATATGTGAACAGATTGTGGAACGATGTAGGAGCAACAGGGTAGTGGTGATGGGAGATTTTGATTTTCCCAACATTGACTGGGATTCACTTAGTGTTAGAGGTCTAGATGGAGCAGCATTCGTAAGGAGCATCCAGGACAGTTTTCAAGAACAGTATGTAGATAGCCCAACTCAGGAAGTGGTCATACTGGACCTGGTGTTGGGGAATGAGCCCGAGCAGTGATTGAAGTTTCAGTAGGAAATTACTTTGGAAATAATGATCACAGTTCCATAAGTTTGGACAAAGACGAGAGTGGTCCTGAAGGAAAAGTGCTAAACTGGGGGAAGATTAACCATAGCAAACTTCAGCAGGAGCTGCGGAATGTAGATTGGGAGCAGCTATCTGAAGGTAACTGCACCTTTGATATGTGGGAGGCTTTTAAAGAATGGTTCATTAGTGTGTAGGACAGACATGTGTCTGTGAAAATGAGGGGATAGACATGGCAAGATTAGGGAACCATGGATGACAGGTGAAATTATGAGATGAGCTAAGGGGAAAAAGGAAGCGTACACAAAGTCTAGGCAAGTGAAAACAGACAAAGCTTTGTAAAAATATTGGGTGTTATGGACCAGACCAGACCACTCAAACCATTCTTAAGCAGGCAGCCCCAGACCATAACTTGCAATTTGTTTCAGTAAGTGTACAGTGAAAATTCCCCAGAGTAAGATTGCTAGGTTGACAATAGATTTTAAACAGATAAAAGTTTATTCACAAAATTACACAATGAAACACAAAAATCAGAATAAAGAACCCCTACAGAACTCAACCTATCCAACTAGACTTAATTATGCTGTTCCAAATATACACAACCGTCCCAATAAGCCAACTCCCTTCAAAAACCAGTATAAATGGAACACATGCTTACAGGTTGAAGTTAATGGGCAGAAAAGAGAGAGAGTTTCCCCACAGCTCCCTGTTGAACCTCCCAGTTCAAGACTGAACTAAAACTGCTCAGCTCAGCTAAAGAGTTGACCACTTCCCTTTCATTATACAGGTCACTTCTAAAATATGACCACTTTGGCCTGAAGTCTCATCTGTTTACACATAAACAAAAGGCCTCTCAAAATCCTTTTCATCTCTGTACCAAACCAGACTGGTCGGAGCCTGGCCCAGTTTATTGCCCCTCTGAAAAAGTCAAGGACAGAGTCTCCTTGAGCCAAGGAACAATTTTAGGTAAAAAGGGACTAGCTTTGTGACATAGGGTCAATCTGAAATGAGGAATTAAGAGGGCTAAAAGAAGTCATGAACTATCTTTAGCAAACAGGGTTAAGGAAAATCCCAAAGCCTTTTATTCATATATCAGGAGCAAGATGGTAACTGGAGAAAGGGTTGGCCCACTCAAGGACAGCAGAGGGAAGTTATGCATGGGGTCAGAGAAAATGGGTGAGATTCTTAATGAGTACTTTCTGTTGCTATTCACCGAGGTGAGGGTCATGATGGATGTTGAGGTTTGAGATAGATGTTTGATTACTTTAGGTCAAGTTGGCATAAGGAAGGAGGATGTGTTTGGTATAATGTGGACAAGTCCCCAGGTCTGGATGGGATCTATCCCAGGTTACTGAGGGAAGCAAAAGAAGAAATAGTTGGGGCCTTAACAGATATCTTTGCAATATCCTTGAACATGGGTGAGGTCCCTGAGGACTGGAAAATTGCTTATGTTATCCCCTTCCTTAAGAAGGGTAGCAGGGATAATCCAGGTAAATATAAACTGGTGAGCCTGATGTCACTGTTGAGAAAGCTGCTGGAGAAGATGCTGTGAGTTTAGGATCTATTTACATTTGGAAGAAAATGGACTTATCAGTGATAGGCAGCATGCTTTTGTGCAGGGAAGGTGATGTCTTACCAACTTAATAGAATTATTTGAGGAAGTGACAAAGTTGATTGATGAGAGCTGTAGATATCATATAAATGGATTTCAGGAAGGCATTTGATAAGGGTCCCCATGGTAGGTTGATGGAGAAAGTGAAGTTGCATGGGGTCCAGGGTGTTTTAGCTAGATGGACAGAGAACTGGCTGGGCAGCAGGAGACAAAGTAGTAGTAATGGAAGGGAGTTTCTCAAAATGGAGACCTGTGACCAGTGGTGTTCCACAGGGATCCGTGCTGGGACCAATGTTGTTTGTGATATACATAAATAATCTGGAGGAAGGTATAGGTGGTCTGATTAGCAAGTTTGCAGATGACACTAAGATTGGTGGAATAGCAGATAGTGAAGGGGACTGTCAGAGAATGCAGCAGAATATAGATAGATTGGAAAGTAGGACGGAGAAATGGCAGATGGAGTTCAACCTGGGCAAATGTGAGGTGATGCATTTTGGAAGATCCAATTCTAGAGCAAACAATATGGTAAATGGAAAAGCCATGGGGAAAACTGATGTACAGAGATATCCGGGTGCTCAGGTCCATTGTACCTTGAAGGTGGCAGCGCAAGTCAATAAGGTAGTCAAGAAGGCATACAGCATGCTTTCCTTCATCAGATGGGATATTGAGTACAAGAGTTAGCAGCTCATGTTACAGTTGTATAGGACTTTGGTTTGGCCACATTTGGAACTCTGCGTATAGTTTTGGTTGCCATATTACCGAAAGGATGGTGGATACTTTGGAGAAGAGGTTCACCAGGATGTTGCCTGGTATAGAGGGTGCTAGTTATGAAGAAAGGTTGGGTATATTAGGATTATTTTCATTAAAAAGAGGGGGGACCCGATTAAGGTTTACAAAGTCATGAGAGGTATAAGAGGGTGGATAGCAAGAAGTTTTTTTTCCCCAGAGTGGGGGACTCAATTACTAGGGGTCACAAGTTCAAGTTGAGAAGGGAAAAGTTTAAGGGAAATATGCGTGGAAAGTTCTTTACGCAGAGGATGATGGGTGCCTTGAACACATTGTCAGTGGAGTTGGTAGGGGTGGGAACAATAGGGTCATTTAAGATGTATCTGGACAGATACATGAATGGGCAGGGAGCAATGGGATACAGGTCCTTAGAAAATAGGTGACAGGATTAGATGGAGGATCTCAATCAGCACAGGCTTGGAGGGCCGAAGGGTCTCTTCCTGCGCTGTAATTTTCTCTGTTCTTACTGTCTGTGTAGAGTTTGTGCATTCTCCCAGTGTCTGTGTTGGTTTGCTCTGATTTCCTCTCACAGTCCAAAGACATGCAGGTTAGGATGGATTGGCCATGCTAAACTACTCATAGTGTCCAGGCATGTGTAGGTTGGGTCAAATAGCCATGGGAGATGTCGGGTGGTTGAGTCTGGGGGTGGGATGATCTTCGGAAAGTTGATGTGGACTTGTTGGGCTGAATAGCCTGCTTCTGCACTGTCGGGATTCTATGAATTCTCTGAGCATGTCCCAGAAGGAGAATACATTAAAATGAAAGCATTTAAAAGATTCACAAATGTAAGTATTTGAAGTAAGTTATTGCCCGAAATACAAACTCAACAGAAGCAAAGGTGAGAAGCCAAAGTCGCGTTGGAGAGTGTCAATAACATTGAGTAGTTTAGGGGACAAAGCAAGCTAAATAGATAGTGATGGCTAGTACGGTGACTCAAATGTGCATCTTAAATGTCAGTCGAGGAAGGTAAAACTGAGGTAAACAAAAGGTTTCTCACTTCAATGATCCTGAGAGCAATTGTCCAACTGGATGAGATGTCAGAATGAATATTGAAGGAGGTTATAGGGGGAAGAAGTGAATTATAGGGTGACATATTTGAAGCTGAAGAAGGACAAGTGAGGAATTGCCTAATGGGTGAAATGGTCTTTTATGGGTGTGTGCCATAAAGTACGTTATAAAGGATATAATAAGAAGAAATATAATAAAGGCTATGATAGGGAGTGAGAGAACATTCAAGCAGGGCATGAGGAATGTCAGATGAAAGGTCTTTCTCAAGCCACACCCATTGCACCACAGGAAGAGATTGCCTACCATGGACCACATATTGTTTTGCTTGAATCCAATATAAATTTTGGAGAGATATGAAACTTTAAAATAGTGATATTTGTAGCTGCAGTTGGAGGAGTTACTGAAATTGATTGAATGGATTTTCTGGGTTTCTTAGCTGTGCATCTGGGGATGAGAATCCTATACAGTACGCTGTGCAGGGTCCAACTGAGAGAGAAGACAAAGGGTGGGTGCATTCAGTCTTCAATCCTGGGAGCAGAAAGGAGAGACATGACTGTTCTCAATCTCTGAACTTTCCAATAGGTGCCAGCAGCCACTTAAAGCTCAGGATGTCACTAATTCCTTTAGGCATGGAGCCAACAGATTGAGTCTGAGACCAGCAAATGTCGAGCCTGCAGATTCTAAGTAATCGAAAACTCTCAGATGCTTCATGTTTTGACTGTTGTATTAACACAAACATCACGGAGGAAAGATCAGACCTGGCCACACATGGAGCAGCTCTGATTACAAGTCTTATAAGTGATTGTTTTAGCGTATTGATCAGATCTAGATGTTTGTGACTGTGCTACTCAATTACAGATGTATTGCACTGAGAGCGGCTCTCCTTTACTACAAAACAGATTGAGAATATTTAGGAATATGAGGTATTAAATATTGTGTAAATGTGACACCTTCATTTTTATGCAATATATTTTCACAGCTCAATCATTGCTGGCCATGTATTAAAGAGCCTCATCTTCACTGAACCTTTGCTCACAACTCCTCCTGCACAATACAAGTTAAACAATAGTGAGAGACCAGACCGGCTGGTTTCTATGTGGTTTGTAACTTTCACCCGTTCTTTTGAGGGCATGGAGGAGTCTTCATTACATTTGCAGATTGAGCTCAAGGGTCACTGAAATTATAATGAAAGACCTGGATGTGGAATTTACATGTTGCATCGCTTCCAGAACAGTGGAGAACTAAAGCCAGAAGGGACCCAGTAATCGTACTCAATTGAGTCAATGAAGCTAAAAGCCTGCCAATGCAAAACTCACTCCCAATTCATGAAGATCTAGTCAAAATTGTCTTCAGGGCATGTATTTGACACATTTGCCATGTAAGACTGGGGCTGAAGCAGATACAATGTGAGCACACCCTTAGCACCCGATGCTTGGAGGAAGAATGCCTCATCTTCCACCTCGGGACCCTCCAACCACACAGCATCAATGTGGATTTCACCAGATTCCTCATTTCCCTTCCCCTCACCTTACCCCAGTTCCAACCTTCCAGCTCAGCACCATACTCATGATCTGTCCTACCTGTCCATCTTCCTTCCCACTTATCTGCTCCACCCTCCTCTCTGACCTATCACCTTTACCCCCACCTCCATCCACCTATTGCACTCTCAGTTATCTTCCCCCAGCTCCACCTCGTCCAATTTAACTCTCCATCCTGAGGCTCCCAGCCTCATTCCCGATGAAGGGCTTTTGTCCGAAACATTGATTCTCCTGCTCCTTGGATTCTCCTGCTGACTGGCTGTGCTTTTCCAGCACCACACTCTCGACTCTATCTCCAGCATCTGCAGTCCTCACTTTCGGCAATGTGGAAACTGACTGTTCTTTCATGACATTCCTCTACCTATGATTTAATGGCTTTTTTGTTTAAGAAAAATGTTTGCGTCATTGAGGGCATTGCTGGCTGGGCCAGCATTTATAGCCCATCTCTAATTGCCCAGAGGACAGTTACAAGTCAACCACATCACTGTGAGTCTGAAATCACATGTAGGCCAGAACAGGTAAGGCTGATATTCCTTTAGAACATAGAGTATGGGACAGTTCAGCACAGTACGGGCCCTTCGGCCCACGATGTTGTGCTAAGCATTTATCTTAATCTAAGATCAATCTAACCTACACACCCCTCAATTTACTGCCGTCCATGTGTTTGTCTAGCAGTCGCTTAAATGTCTCTAATGTTTCTGACTGTACTACCATTGCTGGCAGTGCACCCACCACTCTGCGTAAAGAACCTACCTCTGACATCTTCCCCAATACCTTCCTCCAATCTCCTTAAAATTATGACCTCTCCTGACAGCCATTTCTGCCCTGGGGAAAAGTCTCTGACTATCTACTTGATCTATGCCTCTCATTACCTTGTACACCTTTATCGAGTCACCTCTCTTCCTTCTTTTCCACACTGTGAAAAGCCTTAGCTCACTCAACCTCTCTTCCTAAGATAAGCCCTCCAATCCAGGCAGCATCCTGGTCAATTTGAACTTCCAAAATGAATTACTTCACATTTATCCAGGTCCATTTCTTAATGGACGTTACTGAATCATATGGGTTTTTCGAACAATCAGCAATGGTTTCGGGGACATCATTAGACTTGTAATTCCAGATTTTTATTAAATTTACCTTTCACCATCTGCCATGGCAGGGTCAAAACCCAGGTCCCCAGAACAATACCTGGTTCTGTGGATAACTGTCCAGTGATAATACCACCAGAGTATCACCTTCTCATTTATTTCTCTGAATGTTTTGCCACTATTATCTCCAGCAGTAGTTTCTCATCTTTTATGATAACATTTAAGTTATTGTTTCAAATTAAGGTTTGGGTTTCTTGTAATCCAACATTAAATGAAGCAGAATCTCAAAGGCTTTAAAACGTACTGCAGCTTCTGTAAGCAACCTCTATCTTGGACCTTTGCCTGGGATAACTTCCATAAAGCCAATTACTTAAGCTTAAATCATGTGAGATATTGATTGTAACTGTGTCTTTAAATTACATACTCATATCAGTACAAAAGCACGCTGTCTACTGAAGGAAAAGGACATCTGGAAATATTTGTATTGTAACCTGATAAATGGGAGCTGCATTGGTATCTAATTGGACAGGGAGTGCACTACACAGTGTGGATGAATGGTAGCGAATGGGGCTGTTGCTGCAAGATATTGACTGTCCATTTTAAATGCATTGATTTTGGCCACATTGCAATCCTGTGCTGATGCTGGCTTTGGCAGGGTACAGGTTAGAAGATTAGCGTGATTATGCCACCTTACCCTGAGCAGTGAAGAAACTGTCATTTGTTAATTCAAGATACTCAGTTCTAGGGAAGTGATTATATTCATATATAAATTTGCAACTCATTGAGATATATTGGCCAGAACGTGTGAAATTGATGTCTCCGCTGCTTGAAAGCCAAAAATCAGCTGGCACTTGACATTTCCAATATCAGCGTTTGTAATGAGAATTGTGATGCTATTTAATATTGTTAATGGGGTGGGAGCCACGTAATTGGAAAAGAAAGGACTGGGATTTAATGAGTGAATGAGCAGAGTAAACTTGTCTTGTATATTTATGTTTTAATTAGTAGCACTAACGCTGGTGGGTGCCACAAGACATTGCAGGCCCATCGCTCTTTCGAAATTTGAAAATCCATTCTGTGTCTCTGAACATCAATATATTTTATAGGGTGGCCTTTTCTTCTTATAGCCTTACAATGATATTCCTCAGAACTCGAGCCGAGAATATGTAGAGCACTGTGCACAAAAGAAAGTGCAAACACATGGGACGTATCTGTCTGTAGTTTGCCGTGGAGGGAATGGAAGATTCTCTTTCATGTTTTATGTTTGGACAAGGTTCTGAAGCGTACTCTCTGCATTCAAAGGATTTGAAATTAGCTCGGGAAAGGCTGGGAAAGATAGACGTTGAGACTAATACAGTTAACCCCTGCATGCAAAGACTTCTGGTTGAGTGCAAGGTCTGTAAATATTAAGGATTGGTGGTTCTAGTTAGATTTTCCATGTCTTAAATCATTGTGTTTCTAGGTATGATAGCACAGGATAGAGGGCAAAGATACATAACATCAAGCTCTCATTATCCTCATAGCTTGAAATGATTACTGTTCCCCACCAACGCAAAAGAGATAATGTCATAACTGCTGGGCCCAAGCCACTCTCTAGCAGAATGGGCTTACAAGTTTTGTGTTTGACTACTTAGAGAAAATCTTCGGACTATTTCCAACCATTTTCTCAGTTCCGTTTCAAGCAAAGAATACTCAATCCGAGTCAGGAAAATAGGATTAGAAGTTGTAGGTATAAATTGTTTCAAAGAAAACTTGAAAGCAGCATTTACTTATTTACTCAAAGTGCAATCGATATTTGAAGTAATCTTTCAGATCGGAAACTGAGAGAAAAAATGAGCAGGAAGATTGAAAGTCCTGAGAATGTTGGAGAAACTTGGCAAGTCTGTGGAGTGAGAAACAGAATTTATAGAATCCCTACAGCATGGAAGCAGGTCATTTGGTGCATTGAGTACACACCACCTCTCTGAAGAGCATCCCATCTACACCTACCATATCTCTGCATTTCCCATGTCTAACCCACTTGGCCTGCACATCCCCTGGACACTATGGACAAACTAGCATGGCCAATCCAACTAACCTGCATATCTTTGGACTGTGGAAGGAAACCAGAGCACACCCACACAGACATGGGGAGAGTGTGCAAACTCCACAGAGACAGTCACCCAAGACTGTCATCGAACCAGGTCCCTGGCACTGTGAAGCAGCACTACTGACCACTGAGCCACCGTGCCACCTTACTGTTTCAAAAAGAACAAAATGGATGCATTCTGCTGAAAACAAAGCCAACAAGACTGATACCAGATGTGGATGGTGTGTGGGGGGGCTTTATAATCAACATAGAGGTTAGAGGATATGCTGTGAAGTTTGGGAACACAAAGTTGACTCCCAAACAATAAAGGAAAAATGATGTGTTTTCCTCAAGCTTGTATTGTTTTTCACTGGAATGCTGTAGCAGACCCAAGACAGAAACGTTTGCACAGGACCGAGATGGTATATTTAAAGTTACAAGCAACTGGAATTAGTGGAGGTGGTATTATAACTTGGATGATAGATCTCAGAGATCAAGGTGATGTTCTGAAGAACAGCGTTCAAATTTTGCCATGGCAGATGGTGGGATTTTAATTCAATAGAAATCTAGAATTAAGAGTCTAACTATGGCCATGGAACTGTTGCTTTTTCTAAGAAAAACCCATCTGGTTCCCAATTAGCTATCCTTTCCTGGTCTGGCCTACATGTGACTCCATCTCACAGCAATATGATTGACAGTTAAGGGCCCCCTGAGTAATTAGAGGTGAACAATCAACGCTGTCCAAGCTAGCGATGCCCTCGTCCCGTGAATGAAGTAAAAAAAATAAGTAGATTCAAGACAGAAATCAATCAATTTCTAGAGAGGAATTATATTAAGGGATGTGGAGCTAGTGCTGGAAAGTGACAGCCATGATTTAGAATTCTTTCACAAGCTCAATGGGCTGAATAGCCTACTCCTTTGGTGGAATCCGCGAAATTTGCTAATTGGTGAATATCCTAGAGTTGAGCTTGATTGCTTTTGGGAATATGGGAGTGTTAATGTAAAATGGTTCCTCAGTAATTAAATGGGGTAGAGTTCACTTTAGACCAGATTGTAAAATATTTTTGGAACAAATGGCCAAACTGAATAAAGATTTTAAACTTGTATCATTTTAGTTCCCCCAAAAAGCAGACTGGGTGTGATTTTGATTTTTAAATGATCTTAACCCCAATCTTTAACGTGCGCACTTCTAACTTTAATGAACAAAGGATTAGAGGCAAACATTCTCCCAGGAATCAGGTTGGACATTTGAATATTGCAATAATACTGGAACACTCAAACTGCTTTTAGGAGATTAATTCTGTCTTCAAAATCCCATTTGGACTATGTGGGAAGAGGCTTCAGGAAAGCGTTAAGTAGTTTTTAAATGCAGGTTCCAGAGAGCAAGTCTCCACCCAGCCATCTGAGTTTATTTCTTTCCCTGGAATTGAACTCTGGCTACACATTCCCCCCCACCCTGTTTTAAGAATTGGATTCCTAATCTCTGTCTGGGGTTAGGAATCAGAACCACCTCCCTTCCCATCTTCAGGAATTAATCACCTTCAATGTTCCCTGTCCCACTGGGATGCAATTTTATCAATCAGCCTGACTTCCAGGCGGTAAGTACAAAAAAAAGTATAGTGCAGAATTTCAACTAGACGTCTCAAAATCTACAATTCCTTCCTTCCTTCTGAGGAAGGGTCACTCAGCCAAAACATTAACTCTGATTTCGCTCCACAGAAGCTGCCAGACCAGCTGAGCTTTTCCAGCAATTTCTGTTTTTGCTTCCTTCTAGTATTCCTGCTTTTCAAAATTTTCTTGCAGGCAGGAATATCTTTGAATGTGGATTCTGATTTGCTGCTTTACATTTATAATAATACAAAAACAGTACAGAAGAATTTTTTTTAACCGTGAGATGTGAACATCATTGGCTAGGCTAGCATTTATTGTCCATCCCTCACTACCCTTGAAAGGAATGGCACCTGGGGCCAATTCAGTTATCAGAGAATATTGATTTTGAGGTTGTAGATACAACAAAAAGTTCCAAACAGCTTCCAATTAGGATCTGCTGTCGGATTTTCCTCTGTTCTGCTTTATGACGGCCAAAGCATGACTTTGTTATTGATGTATTGCAAGTTGTTTGTGCATGTCAACTAACCCTCTGTACAGCTGCAAGCTTACAAAAGCTACCAGATCGGAAATAAAGGCATGAAAGTGGAATGAAGATATTTATGCCGAGCTCCACCATTAATCACTACGGTTTCTTCCTTTTCTTTGTGATTCTGTATATAAAGAACAATAAACACCCCATTGAGCGCTAGCTTTGTAGGTAGACTGCTTTTCAAACAGATAATCCATCATGGATGGGCAGTGTAATTCAGAAGCCCATGTTTAGCAGTATGTTTTGCAGACTGTCAACAGGACACAAGCCAGTTATTAGCAATTTCCTACCTCCACAGCAATACAGGAAGGAAGTGTAACTTTGAAAGTAATGTTGCAAACTAAAACTGCAACAAACAGCAGAACATAACTGAAAAAAATTCATGGACCATTGTTTAACAATGACCACTCAATATTTAGTATTTCTCTCTCTACATTATCAATGCTACCCTAATGTTCTCTTCATACTTTTTCTGCTCATTCCTCCAGAGACCCACAGCGCCTATTCTTTTTTAGTGTCTCATGTTCATCTCAAAATTCATGTCTATGAGGAGTAACGCAAATGCCAGGCAATGGCCATTTCCAATAAGAAACAATCTAACCACCATTCCTTAACATTCAACGACATTACCATGATTGAATCCTCCACAATCAACATTCTGAGTTACCATAGCTCAGAAACAGAACTGGACTAGCCACACAACTACAGTGGCTACAAGAGCAGGGCAGAGGCAAGTAACCACTTTCTGATCCCCCCAAAGTGTGTTTATCATTTACATACACAAGTCAGGAACGTAATGAAATACTGCCCACTTGTCTGGACGAGTGCAGCCCCATCAACACCCAAGAGGCTTGACACACACTCACAAAAAGAAATTCAATTCACTCCATCCTCAATAGCAAAATGTACCATCGACAAAATGCACTGCTGAAATACACCAATGATCATTAGACAGTACTTTCTAAACCACAACCATTTCTATCTAGAGGGACAAGGGGGAGACCTACAAGGGAACCTATCTGCAAGCCACTCACCATCTTGACTTGGAAATATACCACTGTTCCTTCACCGTTACTGGGTCAAAATCCTGGAATTTTCTCCATCATGGTATTGTGGGTCGACCTCCACCACATGGATTGCTGTGGTTCAAGAAAGCAGCTCATCATCACTGCACAAGGGTAACTAAGGATAGGTAATAAATGTTGGCTGAGCCAGCGACACCTACGGATGGAAAAAATAATAATCTTTCTCCCTTTGTAACCAAATAACCATTATAATCCATGAATCACCTTCTTCTGTTATCATCCTTATATGTTTAAAATACAGGCTCAGTGACATCTAATTGCTACATCCCTTAGTATTTCATCTTCGGTGACTTCCTGCAACATGAGCTTCCTCAACAAGAAATCTATTATCCCCCGAAATGACTAAGGTCACATCTCACGGGCATCTGTAACAGGCTCCCAACGGAGTTAATTACTGTTATGCTGATTAATTCCTCTAAAGGAGCTGGATATAACACCTTAAAAGAAAATAAGAGATTAAAGGCTTTGGGAACAGGGAAAGACAAAGATGATAAAATATTTGATGAAACAAGAACATTTCCCATGATTCTATAACTGTGGATGTGTCAGCTGTAGAATACAGCTCCTGAGAATTGAGTAGGTGTAAAGTAATACAGTGTGATGGAAGAGTCAGTGACATTATGGTAATATCATTCAAATCCTAGCTGGTGAAATTTGAATTCAATTAATAAAACCTAGAGTATAAACCTAGCCTCAATAATGATGATCACAAAATTATCTTCAACTATTGGGAAAACCTACCTGGTTCACTAATGTCCTTTAGGGACAGGAATCTGCCATCATCACTGAGTCTGGCCTACATGTGACTCCACATGCATAATAACATGATTGACTCTTAACTGTGTTCTATTATTAATTTTCTTTAACAATCACCTCAAGCTAATGCACCTAACCTACAAACCCCAGAACACTATGGGCAATTTAGGATATACATCTTTGGACAGTGGGAGGAAACTCTTACAGACAAAGGGAGCACGTGCAAGGTCCGAACAGCCAGTTACCCGAGGCAGGAATTGAACCTAGGTCTCCAGCTCTGTGAGGCAGCAGTGCTAACCACTGAGCTACCATGCCACCCTGATCTGACAAGCCACTCAGTTCAAAGGCAATTAGGAATAGGCAATCACTGTTGGCAATACCTTTCATGCCTGTATCCCAATGAAAGAACTTACAAAAATAGTTGCCTGAAAAGTTGGAATTTCAATTCAATCATGCTTGTTGGTTACAGATTATTTAATGTTTTCTGGTCTGTTTTTTGCCTCTAGAATACTGTCTAAGCCTATGGTTGAAGATACGCCCCAACAATTGATGTCCCAGAAACAAGGTTTTTACTTCCCTAGGGATCTAGCTAAATCTGAAACGGCAATTCATTCCAGAAATTCTCCAATAGAAAAGCAGATCGCACAAAATATTTGCATTGGAATATCACCATATTTGCATAGGATGAGAAATAATTAGAGCAAACTCAATTTCTGTATTTCCCTATTCACTTTACAAGATGGAAAGTGACAAGCAGGTGATCATAGCTTGGAGTGTTGGGGAATAAAATTGATGGGCAGATCGTCTTTATTCCCCATTGGCCTTTCTTATGATTTGAAGCTGCATTTTTTGTGCCAAGACTTTAAAGACATTACGGTCCTCCATTTAGAGAGACCGGGCAATTTCCCACGAGTCTTCTTGATCCCTTTCGGCGACTAATATTTAACAAAGGATTTGATTATTATCCTCTAATTGCACACTGTTATTTCATGCGGGGACTTTATAGAATGAGAACAAAAATGTATTGCGAGCTCTGAGCGCCTACCTTTTTTGAAAATAAAATATAATAATCTCCATGACCCTGAAAGAATGTCATGGGAAAGAAATCATATAGATTAAAGTTTCAACCCATTTTCTTCCTTTACGAAGACAGGCATCTTTTCAACAGGGTGTTCCTACAGTATCAATTACTTTAAATTAATAGATTTGTGATATGCATTGTGGAGACTGAGACCTTCCCCAGTTTGAGTCTTTTCATCTTTTCTGAACTACTTCCAGCATAAAGAGACCAAGTATTTACATTTATATGGTGAAGAAAAATTAATTAGTTCTCCAAAAGTATGGACATTGTGTAATTAGACATGGCATCATCTTACTTGGATAGAATCTCGCCAACCCTGAAGTGATAATGGAGATTTGTTCCACTTTTCTTCTTTCAAGCCTGTGAATTATTATATTCAGACACGTTGTCTTTATCTACTTGTAGCTGAATTCCTAAATAGGTCACGTCTTCTGGGGACTGAATAAGTGAGCAGAAATACCATAAGTAAAATGTCCTGATTAGACATGCGTTCTTGCTTCGTACAATATTGCCATTAAATCACAGTTCACCACAAGTTTCCATAAATTTTGAAGCATGGGATCCACTGGTCAATAGCCTTACAGCATGAGGTTAGGTGACCAGGCCCACACATGTATTCAATGTGGCTTGCCCTTCAATACCTCTCAAATGTGCGCATACTTATTGACATTATTTGGCCTCTCTTAAACTTTGTTAGCTTGGTCGCTCCTGCTCATCTCTCTCCACCATGACTTCTTGTAACTTTAATGTCCATTTTCTTCCCTTCTCTCATTATATCTCATCAGAGAAAAATAATATCCTTTAGAGTAGGAGGACACGCCTTTTGTAGATGAAAGTCTTTGTGAGAGTGATGTGCAAGTGAAGTTGATTCATTGTACTTTTGATTTACTACTGGTTTGCTTTGCTAATCTCATGGTAACAGGAGTAGGGGGGATGCTTTTATTTGCTTTGAATAGTGCCATTGTATATTCTACTTTTGGATAGACTCTATAAAGATATCTTCTAGGATATATGGAACCTCTGTCTGATGCCTCATCTGAAAGATGACACTTCCACTGTACAACACAACTTTGATATTATAGTGAACATCAGCTGAGTTGATATAATGAAAGGTCTGAAGTGTGGCTTGATTCCATGTTGCTCTGATTGAAAAGTGACGTTGTTACCATTGAGTCAAGGGCCAATGCACTATGAAGTATCACCACTGTTGTTGTGCCGACAAACATAACAGGTGGCTGAAGAAGACAGGCAGTGAGTATGGACTTGAAATATTAACTCTTCTTTCTCTCCATGCTGTCAGGCCTGCTGAGCTTTCCAAGGAATTTCAGCTTTTGTTATAACAGACAGCTCTGTGGCACCAGAAAGAACCGCTGAGATGAACGAACTATTATTTGATATCTGAGGTGCTGTAGGGCTCTAGTTGTGCAGTGGTAATGCTCCTACCTCTGAGCCAGGTGACCTGGATTCAAGGTTCCACCTGCTTCAAATAACATCTCTGAAGTGGTTGATTGGAAAATATTGATTTAGGAGAAATAGTGTAACAAAGAGGTGGATGACTGGCATTGATGCCAGGTTCCCACTCTGGAGGTCAGGTGTACTTTACGGGGCCCTTGTAATGCAATGGCAATGTCGCTATCTCTAAGCCAGGCGACCCAAGATGGTGTGTAATAAAGTGTAAGAGCAGATTAATTAGAAAATATAACATTTGTGATGACATTGGTCATGAGAATGTTAGACAGGATACTGGGAGAATTCCCTGTTACACAGAACAAGAACGTAAGAACCAGGAGCAGGAGTCGGCCGTCTGGCCCTTCGAGCCTGCTCCGCCATTCAATAAGATCATGGCTGATCTTTTCGTGGCCTCAACTCCACTTACCCGCCCTCTCACCATAACCCTTAATTGCTTCATCATTCAAAAAAGTATTCATCTTAGCTTTCAAAACATTTGCTAAAGTAACGAAAATGACTTCACTGGACAAGAAATTCTGTAGATTCACAACTCTCTGGGTGAAGAAGTTTATTCTCAACTCAGTCCTAAGTCTACTCTCTCTAAACTTGAGGGTATGTCCCCTTGTCCTCGTCTCACCTGCCAGTGGAAACATCCTCTCTATGTCTATCTTATCTATTCCCTTCATATATTTATACATTTTAATAAGATCCCCCCTCGCTCTTCTAAATTCCAATGAATATAATCCCTGTCTACGCAGTCTCTCCTCATAAGCCAACCTTCTCAATTCCGGAATCAACCTTGTGAACCTCCTCTGTACCCTGTCTAATTCCAGTACATCCTTTCTCAAGTAAGGAGACCAAAACTGCATATAGTACTCCAGGTGTCCCTCACCAGCACATTGTACAGCTGCAACGTAACCTCCCTGGTTTTAAACTCAATCTCTTCAGCAGTGATGGACAAAATTCCATTTGCCCTCCCAATTACGTGTTGTACATGCAGACCAACCTTCTGTGATTCATGTACAAGGACACCCAGGTCTCTCTGCATAGCAGCATGCCACAACCTTTTACCATTCAAGTCATAGTCCTTTTAACTATTACTTTTACCAAAATGGATGACTTCACATTTATTAACATTGTATTCCATCTACCAGATCTTTGCCCACTCAGGTACAGTATCTGTTTTCCTTTGCAAAGTTTCACAGTCCTCTGCACACTTTGCACTGCCACTCATCTTAGTGTCATCTGCAAACTTTGACACACTACACGTGGCCCCCAACTCTAAATAATCTATATAAATTGTAAATAATTGCTCCCAACACTGATCCCTGAGGCAAACCATTAGTTACTGATTGACAGTCAGAATAGCACTCATTTATCCACACTCTTTGCTTTCTGTATGTCAACCAGTCCTCTATCCATGCTAATACTTTACCTGTAACACCATGCATCTTTATCCTGTGCAGCAGCCTCTTGTGTGGCACCTTGTCAAAAGCCTTTTGGAAATGTAGGTCCACCACATCTACTGGGTCCCTGTTGTCCACTTTGCTCATAATTCTACATTTTAGTTAAGCATGACCCACCCTTCATGAAGGGCTATGGGGAGAGTGCGGGTAAGTGGAATTGAAACACCCATCAGCCATGATTAAATGGTGGAGTGGACTCAATGTGCCAAATGGCCTAGCTTCCACTCCTACGTCTAATGGTCTTATGGTCTTATGAACCCATGCTGCATCTGCTCAGCAGGACAACTTCTACCGAGACGCCTTGCTATTTCTTCCTTGATAATAGACTCAAGCATCTCTCTCAATACAGAGGTTAAGCTGACCTGCCTATAATTTCCCATCTTTTGTCTACCTCCGTTTTAAAACAGTGGTGTCATACTTGCTGTTTTCCAATCCACTGGAGCTGCCTCAGAGTACGGTGAATGTTGGAAAATTACCACAAGTTCACTTGCTATTTCTCTCGCCATCTCTTTTAGTACCCTGGGATGCATTCCATCAAGGCCAGGAGATTTTTCTATCCTTAGCTCCATTAGCTTGCCCAACACTACCTCTTCCGTAATAATTGTTTCCAGGTCCTCACCTACCCTCGTCTCTGTCAATTACTGGCATGTTGTTCGTGCCCTGAATTGTGAAGACCGACACAAAATATCTATTCAATGCCTGAGCCATTTCATCACATCCCATGACTAAATGCCCCTTCTCATCCTCTAAAGGACCAACATTTACTTTAGCCACTCTTTTTAATTTTATAAATTTACAGAGACTTTTGCTATCTGTCTTTATATTCTGTGCTAGTTTTTTTCTCATGTTCTACCTTAGTTTTCTTTATAGCTCTTTTTGTGCCTTTCTGTTAACTTTTGAAGTTTTCCCAATTTTCTAGTTTCCCACTGATCTTGGCAACTTCGTATGCCTTCTCTTTCAATTTGATAGCCTCCTTATTTCCTTGGAAACCCATGGCAGATTATCCCTTTTCTTCACTGGAATATACTTTTGCTGAGCACTTTGAAAAATTGCTTTGAAAGTCCTCCACTGCACATCAACTGTCCCACCCTAAAGTCATTGTTTCCAGTTTACTTTAACCAAGTCCTCCCTCATCCTATTGTAGTCTCCCTTGTTTAAGCACAGGACCCTGGTATTTGATTTTATCTTTACACTCTCCGTCTGTATTCTAAATTCAACCATACTGTGATCGCTCTATCCAAGAGGATCTCTGAGGTAATTAATTATTCCTGTCTCACTACACAGGACCAGATCGAGGATAGCTTGCTCCTTCATCTGTTCCATGACATGCTGTTCAAGCAAACTATCCTGCATGCACTCAGCAAACTCCTCCTCAAGGACACCCTGACTGAGCTGGTTCCACCAATCGATATGTAGATTAAAATTCCCCATGATAATTGCCAAACCATTTTTACAAGCATTAGTTACTTCTTTGTTTATTGCCCACCCCAATGCGATGTTATTATTTGGTGGCTTATATACTATGCCTATCAGTGACTTTTTTCTTTTAATAACACCACTTATCTGAAATGTCATACTGGCAACAATGCAAAACTCCCTTGTCACTGCACTGAAGGGTTAACTGACACTTTTGTGCATG
This sequence comes from Chiloscyllium plagiosum, assembly GCF_004010195.1. NCBI lineage: Eukaryota > Metazoa > Chordata > Chondrichthyes > Orectolobiformes > Hemiscylliidae > Chiloscyllium > Chiloscyllium plagiosum. The sequence goes on along the minus strand of NC_057743.1, from coordinate 10,472,278 downwards.
ATAAGACATTGTCTTCCAAAGTCACATTGTAATCCTGTGGAGAATAATGGAAATAATAGAAGACATTCAAGATGCTTCACTCAGCGATGCCGAAAGTTGCCTAAATGTGAAAATTAAACCAAAGTTTGGATCAACCTTGATGACTCTCTACAGTTAACTACCTTGAACACACTAACTTCTAGGCTCCGATATGAAGGATGACCAACTGAGTAAAGTCTTAGAGAATTGAAGGTCCTATTAAATCTGTGTCCCAAATGGGTTACGATGTTCAGGAAGGTAAACTAGATCTGGAGAAATGGTAAAACTGAGGAATTACACCAAATAGGCACTGCCTATTTTCACTGACATGTGCCGGTGAAGTGGATCTGAGGGCTGTGAGCAGTAGAGAAACATGGTGTGATGTTCCACCAGTTAAGGAGAGGACCAGAAAAGCTTAAACACATCTGCTTAAATCTGGTTAAAGAACCATTCTGTAAAAGCTGATAAGTTTTTTGTTATAACCCAAACACATGCAATTCTGATCGAGCACGGTCTAATTACAGTAAACATGGTGCAAAGGTAGATCAAAACTGTCTCTTAATGGCATGTATCATGAAGAAAACGCAATTACTATTTCTGTGACCTTGAACACCAACCATATATGAATTCCAATGGTGGTTTATTTTTAATGATCTTCATTGTCAGCAGAACTTTTACAACCATCAAGTTGGTTTAAGATTATTTTTATTGCCAGAAGTAATAGTCACAGCGTTTATGAGGCTCATAATTGATACGTTATCCTCCATATCATTGGTTTTATAACATACACTTCCCATAAACTAGCTCATGGCATGCCTGCATAGCAAGTGAATGTGAAAATGTGACAGCTGTTTGACAATTGGAGTTACTGTACTCCACCTGTACAGCTAAGTGGGAGATTTTAATGGAGGGATAGCAAATGTACAGGGTAAGTATGTGTGTTACATGACATCTCTCACATCCTCACTAAAAGGGTGTCACTTGCCCACCATGT
>NC_057743.1:10446698-10470766 GCF_004010195.1 Chiloscyllium plagiosum | reverse complement strand
TAATGCTTTTGTCCTGCAACCATCAGTATTTTCACACTTCCAAGATCTCCCATGGGATGATTGCTTGGTAACCAGGGGCTATTCCCTCCACACTTACCTCATAATCCCCTTCCACCATCCCAGCAGACGGACTGGCCAGGTGTCTTCTATGAAAACCAGGGAACCACCTGCAAAACAATGGAGAAAGCCAGTGGTCTCCTAAAGCAAACTTTTCTCTGTCTAGATCTCTAAGGAATTATTGAGCTTTATTGCATCTTGTGCTGCACACTGCTGGATACACCTCAGTGAATGTCCATGTTCATGGTCATTTACTGTGTCCTCCTTCGCCTTGTCATTATGAAGGACCAGCTACCCCTTATTTTGGTGACCATCTGGAGAGGAAGAGGAAGGGATCACATGTAATATGTGAAACTAGACAGATTGCGTTATGTGCTTTCTACTGAGTTAAAGTCAACTTCTCCATCTCCAGAATGGAATGAACCATCACAAACACAACAGACAGGCCATCACAGAGTTGCATTGGCCAACACTATTCAGCAGAGGCCAAGAATTTAACATCCTTATCCAGCAACACATTGTGAACACACAACATCCAGAAGAATTCCCCCTCACACATCTCTTGACTTTTGTGGGTGAGCTGGCTGAAAGGTCACTGGCTGAGAGGTCACAGCGAGGTCACTGGCTGAGTGGTCACAACAAGGTCACATCGAGGTCACTGGCTGAGAGGTCACAGCAAGGTCACTGGGAGAGAGGTCACAACAAGGTCACTGGCTGAGAGGTCACAGCGAGGTCACTGGAAGAGAGGTCACAACAAGGTCACTGGGAGAGAGGTCACAGCGAGGCCACTGGCTGAGAGGTCACTGGGAGAGAGGTCACAGCTAAGTCACTGGCTGAGAGGTCACAGCGAGGTCATTGGCGGAGGTCACTGGGAGAGAGGTCACAGCTAAGTCACTGGCTGAGAAGTCACAGTGAGGCCATTGGCTGAGAGGTCACTGGGAGAAGTCACAGCAAGGTCACTGGGAGAGAGGTTGCAGCGAGGTTACTGGCTGAAAGGTTACAGCAAGGTCACTGGCTGAGAGGTTACTGGGAGAGAAGTTACAGAGAGGTCACTGGCCGAGTGGTGGAGCTGGGTGAAATAACTCCTCAGAGGCTAGTATCCCTTATTTCCATGTGGAGAGTCCTTGACACTGATCCAGCTCCCTCAGAGCCAGGTCTGAATGCCAAGATGTCTGACACTGCTGTTTGTATCTGTCAGACTGGGCTCCCTGATTGGGCCATGTTAATAGCCCCATCAGGGACTTCATATTCTGTGAGGTCCACCTAGCTTACCTCATTGCAATCATCACAGTGGGAGGGTGGATGCTGTCATCCTGAGAAAGCACAACAGGTTGCCATGACGCCTTGGGCAAATTCAGTAATTGTGTAAAGCATAGCTGCTGCCCTCTGAGAAGCTCAGTGCCCATTTCAGCACTGAACCCAATGGCAGCTGAGCCACAACCTCCATTTCAACACCTCTATCAGAGCTTCCACTGTGGCACTCCGCCATTGGGTGACTGCAGTCTGTATAGCTTCCTGGGCTTCATTTCTCTGCAAATTATATTCAGGCCATGATCACCAGAGCATGAAGCCCTTTCCATTACCTGAATTGCCTTCCTTTCTCCCCCCCAAATTATAGAGTGCAATTATCCAAATGCTTGCATTCCCTTCCTGTGACTTTCCTTATGCAAAGGCTCAGCTGACTGTCACAAATGGTCTCTCCGCAGCACCACTTGCCATGATTCCCTCTGTCCTGACCCCTCCAGGCCTCCATCCCCACCCCAACCTATACCCTCCCTGGTGTTGTATGATGGACTCTTGCAGTGAAATGGAAATCAAGGCAGTGCAACAGCCGTACTTCAGTTCGGAGAATTAGACGGGTCATAATTTTTTATGTTGTTTGCTTTGTTTTCAACTGGTGCAAGTAGTTTACAAAAATTGGGGCTGTGCCAGAAATCATAATATAAGCATTTGTAAACCATACAGACTTAATTCAGAAAATATTAAATAAGAGTGATAAAATACAAGCTTATAGGTTGAATTAGGTCACTGTCTGCACAAAAGTAATTTCCACCTTGGCGTTGTGTCATTTGTGCTTACAAAGCAAGCGTGGTGTGAGAAAACACAGTGAGTACATATGGTATGAAATGTACTGTTTGGAAATGTGGTGGAGGCAGGTTCAATTAAGGCATTCGAGATGGCATTGGATAGTTATTCATTGGGAATGTCAGGGATAGGAGGAAAAGGCAGGAGATTTGCATGAGGTACTAGAACTAGAATGGCATCCTTCTCTGCTGTAACAATTCTTTGACTCCATGATCAGGGAGTCACACTCAGAGTCTGCGTAGTTGGCATAGTAGAGCTTGCGGCTGTATCATTGACCTCTCTCTCTCTCTGAGTGCTGTTCTGTTATGAAAGGTGGAATCTGTAAATTTATCTTATGATGTCATGTATTGGTCACTTCCACATTTGGCATGTGTCTCCTGGTATAATGCTTAGACCCATTCCATGTTTGGCACTGGGAAGAATGAAACCATTGACTTTGGTGGTCTCCAACACAAAAGCCGATCTCTAGCCACCCACTTCATGCCTCTCACTGGCAACTATCTTCTCAATCCTGCTGTCGTGTGATGGTTGTTGCTGAGAGGTTGTTTCTCCTTGCGGGAGACTCGAGGACCAGAGTCTCAGATTCTCAGATTAAGGTACTACCTAGTTAGGGCAGAGGTGAAGCAGAAATACTTCTCTCAGAGGATGGTAAATCTGTGGAACTCTTTACTGCCAGAGGCTGTAGAGGGGAGAAAAACAGATATTTCATCAGGAAGAGAGTAAAGAGTTGTGGGGAAAAGAAAGGAAAAGAGTTGAGGATTATCAGATCAGCCACAAATTCATTGGATGATGAAGCAGAGACACTGAACTGAATAACCTACTTTTGCTCTTATGTCTTCTGGTTTTATATTTGGCTCTGAGACAGACTTCATGGGGCACATTCAGACATCACTAAATTGCCTATTTCCATGTCTATAACGCTAATTCACTTTGCCCTTCTCATCTGCTGCTGAAATCACATCCGTACCCATGTTACCTCTGGACTTGGCTGACCTCGACATTCCATAAGTCTGACTTAATCCATATCTCTGTTATATGAATCCTAACTGCACCAAGTCCCAAACATTCACCACCCCTGCGCACACAGGTGTACATTAACTCCCGTTAAGAATCACGGCAATTTTAAAAACCTTGCTTTCAAATCTCACCTTTCCCAATCTCTGGACAATCCTGTTATCATGTAACTCTTAAAGGATAAAGGATCAGGCCAAACCCCCTCTCCAAATATATTAAGAAGGTAGCATCTAGACTCTATCTTTTCTTTATTTTAAAGGTAAGTGTAAGGTGTTGTGTTCTAGATGCAATTTGATTGGTAAAGCTACCAGGCTTGAAGCAATACATACCTTATTCATATACTATAATTAAAATGCAGACAAGATAAAAATAAAATAAAAGGATTGGACTGAATATAACTCTATTGAAATGCTTAACAAATATATGTATATATTAACTATTACTAATTAACTGTTCCAATGTCATAATCCCATACACAGCAGGAAGAGAACTCCAGCTTTTAGCTGTAACAGAGAGAGGAATAAAAGCTTCTACATCCAGCTTCAATATTCCAGCAACAAATGAAACAGTTCTGTGGGATCCTGACCCCACCCATCCAGGCTGCTTCTATTGTTCCAATTTTAATAAAAAGCCTCACAAGCTTCTTACTTTATGAGCTATGGAACTTCATAAAAAAAGGGCAAGATACATCTCTTGAAACCATAGTATTGCCAGAGGTACTTGCACCTTCCTCCATTTTAGGCATCCTAATTTTAATTGCACCATCAGCCGCTGGGCTCTCTAGCTTTAAATTGGCATCCTAAAGCTCCCTCTCTGTTTTTTTCCTCCTTTAAAGTAAACCTTTAATCCTTCTTTTTGACCAACCATCTGGTTATCTGCTCTTAGTTCTTTATTTGCCCTGGTAACAGGTTGTGTTAATACCATCCTTGCTGTGAGGCACATCACAATATTGTTCACTTTCCTGCATTAAAAGTGCTATACAAGTACAACTTGCTGTTGTGATGATATCTGACACTTGTTATACTAGCTGTGTATTGATCCTATCCATCTTTGGATCTGATTCAGGCACATTCACATCCAAGCACAAAGATGTGAGGTAATGCATTTTGTGAGGACTAAAACGCAAGATTGTACATGTTGAGAGGTAGGTTATAGACTCATAGAGATGTACAGCACAGAAACAGACCCTTTGGTCCAACTCGTCCATGCTGACCAGATATCCTAATCTAGTGCCATTTACCAGCACTTGACCCATATCCCTCTAAACCCTGCCTATTGATATAACCATGCAGATGCCTTTTAAATGTTGTAATTGTACCAACCTCCGCCCAAGGATAAGAGGGACCTTCATGAGCATATCCACAGATCCTTGAAGGAAACAGGACAGGACAGATGTGGTGGTTGAGAAGGAATATGGGATACTTGCCTTTTATCAGTCAAAACATTGAATATCAGAGCAAGTAGGCTATAATTAAATTGTATATAATGTCAATTGGGCCACAGCTGGAGTACTGTGTGTGGTTCTGGTGGCTATACTGCAGGAAGGGTGTGATTGCACTGAGGAAGAGCACAGAGATTCACCAGGGTGCTACCTGGGCTGGAGTGTTTTGAGAGGAAGGATGTTGTGAAGCTTGAAAGGGTTCAAAAAGGATTAACAAGGATGTTGCCAGGCTTGAAGGGTTTGAGCTATAGGGCGAGACTGAATAGATTGGGGCTATTTTCTCTGGAATATTGGAGGCTGAGAGGTGATCTTATAGAGGTTTATAAAATCGTGAGGGGCATGGATAGGGTAAATAGACAAGGTCTTTTTCCTCTATTGGGAGAGTCTAGAACTAGAGGTTTAGGGGTGAGAGGGGAAAAATTTTAAAGGGACCTAAAGGGCAACTTTTTCATGCAGAGGGTGGTGCATGTATGAAATGAGCTGCCAGACGAAGTGGTGGAGGTTGGTACAATTACAATATTTAAAATGCATTTGCATAGGTAGATGAATAGGGATGGTTTAGAGGGATATGGGCCAAGTGCTAGCAAATAGGACGAGATTAATTTAGGATATCTTGTCGACATGAACAAGTTGAACCAAAAGATCTGTGCTGCACATCTCTATGGTTCTATGACTTGATAACTATGAGGAGAGAAATAAATGGGGATATTTTGCTTTGAGCTGAGAAGGCTGGGGAGATGGGGATTCTCTATTGAGGTGTACAAAGTTCTGAGCAGCATGAATAGGGTAGATAGGGCGAAATGTTTCCTTTAATTAGCTGGGTCAATATCCAGGCAGTACGGACTTAAGCTTAGGAGCAGAAGGTTTAACAGAGATTAGGAGATATTTTGGTTAACCAAGAGGATTGTAGGTATCTTGAACTCAGTGTCTAAAAGAGTGGGAGAGGGAGGAACCCTCATGATATTTAAGATCGATTTTAGATGAACACTCTGCCAGGGGTAAAGTGCTGGGAAATAGAATTACAATAGAGGGATATTTGATGACCACTGCAAACACAATGGGTTTAAGAGGCTCATTCCATGTTGTAAAACTCTCTGATTCTACATACCACCGCACCCTTGAGGAGCATAAATTTCAACTCATGATTTATATCTCAATCTATTCTGCAGTCGGTTTCAGTCTGTTCTTTCATAACTTAGTCTGTTCTGCAGTTGTTCAGGGTCTTTTTCTTCAGAGTCAGATTTTCCAAAGAGTTAAAATTATTCCGTAAATGCCTACACTTCTGTATGTTCCAGTTTCTGTCCACCAGTAAGCTTGTTGAAACAGGATGTCGCAACAGCGAAATGCAGGAAGAGAAATCTGTAGTACACAGGAACAATACATTATCTGACACTTACATGGTTGAGGACTCACATTTTCTGTTTTGTTTTTATCTTTTGCACTGTGTCTTACTTTGCTCACTCCTTGTCTCTCTGTCAAATGCATTGTCTCATGTACTTTGTGCTGTCTGACTATAATTTTTAATCACCCATATCTCTAGCTGTAACCAAATCTACCTCAAATTATTGTCCCCTCTCTTCTCCACTGTTTGGCATCATTTTCCTTTACGTTGCTATCAATTTTCATCTGCAAACTCAGAATGACACACCCTCCCCTCTTTCAACTCCTCAGTCCATGTTGCTGTTCACATTTGAGCCATAGGCAGACCAAATGGAGGACACATTTCCTGTGTAAACGTAGTGGCTGTGGCAGTTTGAGACTCTGTATTCATGCCGTGTGCTGTTTTCGCTCAGTGAACCTCAAAGCTTCCTGTGACTGCAGATTCCTGCAGATCTGAGAACACTGCTGGTCCCTCTTCTCCACCCACACAATAAAAGTAGGTCAGCTCTATCACATTATCAACCTACCGACATTCTGTTAAATCAAAAATAACAGCTCTGTGCTTTACCCTAGATATTGTTTGCATATTTTATACAAAGTCCACTCTAAGAGGAACGGTAGTTGTGGTGAGAAAGCGACAATTAATCAGCATTACACTCCTTTAAGATTGTGACCATTTATCTCTGTAGATTAAAAAGATTTTTAGCATTTCTGCACAGTGTATTGGGAACAAATCCAACTTTCTTTTCGTCCTTTCTTCCATTTTCTACTTGACCTCTGAAGGATCTAACTCCTTTAGGGATACAGGTATCTACATACAGGTAGCTGATGTCCTGGTATCTTGATCAAGTCAGTCTTTGTTTAGGCACAAGTCTTGCAAGTGAATGCTGGCAGACCATTTAATACTAAAAAAAACAATGCAGGCGAGTGTTAGATTGACATACTGGCATCTTCCAGCAAATAACTGTGAATGAGACACAAGAGTCTTCATTGAATTTTCTTCTCTTCATTATCCTAGGAGTGAAAAAAGAAGGCCAATAGTAACTTCCTCACGACTGAGCCAATGAAGATCAACTAACTCAAAGTAGTTCAGATCTCGAAACCTATTATGATCTGGTTGCTATTTCTGTGACTTGGAATCATACTACAGATAGTGAACTCACTGCAACCTTAACCAACTTTTAGTTTAGTCAAAATTTGATTAAAAATTGTGTCCACTGAATCTGGAGTCACTTTTAATTGGCATTTATATAGCACCTTTCATAAACGAGATCCTCCCATAGTGCACAATAGTAACAAAAGTACTTTAGAAGAATTGTCACTGGCAATGTAGGATGAGGCAGCCAATTTTCACACAGCGCAGAGCTACAACAGTGACATGATAATGACCTGATCATGTGTGGTTTTCATGCTCTTTTACAGAATAGAATATGCAATCCTTTGTGTCCATTCAAGATGTCAAGTGGGCCTTTGATTTAATGCCTGATCTCAGATTATGTCATAGAGTCATAGAGACGAATAGCATGGAAACAGATCCTTTGGTCCAACCTGTCCATGCCGACCAGATATCCCAACCCAATCTAGTCCCACCTGCCAGCACTCGGCCCATATCCCTCCAAACCCTTCCTATTCATATACCCATCTAAATGCCTCTTAAATGTTGCAATTCTACCAGCCTCCACCACTTCCTCTGGCAGCTCATTCCATATCCGTACCACCCTCTGTGTGAAAACGTTGCCCCCTAGGTCTCTTTTATATCTTTCCCCTCTCACCCTACATCTATGCCCTCTAGTTCTGGACTCCCCGACCCCAGGGAAAAGACTTTGCCTATTTACCTGTAGTTTCTGGTTACACTGTATTTAAGATCAGTTGTAGCACTGGGCCTGGTACATGTGTTAATGCCTTCAAAACAGGAGAATGAAAGCAGGAAAATATCCATCAAACCTTTCGACTGGATTCGACACCTATCATTCTCCAATGCATTTTACCTGCACACAGAGGGTATAACAATTCTTAAAGATTAGTTATTAAACTTGCGTTGCTTTATTAAAGTGGATGAAGCCGATGTGTACTGTGGAGGCATCATGCCACACAGGACTTTTTTTTATCGAATGAGATAATGTTCAGGTTGTGCCCACTGAGACTATTTAATTGTCTTGTCTCCCTGCCTTCTGCTGATTGGTGGAGGCATGTTGCTAGGGGAACATTTATGCTTTAGCACAGCACTTTCTGGAACAAATGGATGCAGTAAAAACACTTTTATTTCATCGAGGCAAATTGAAACTCAAGTGAGAAACCAGAGATCAGGTCACCATCCAAACTAAACTAAAACAAAAACAGTGGAGGACATAAATCAAAAATTGGAGATTAAGTGATGCTGAATTCAGGTTTTCAAAGCCTGTAAATTATCAAGAGATGGGATAACTTTAGACATTGAGGCAGGCTGCACTTTTTATAAGTTGAGTAATAAGAGGCTGGGAGTTGGAGACAAAATTTTAAAATGGTGAAGGTACAGAAAAAAGGAAAAGCTCATGCAAGCTTAAATACTCAGAACTTCAGTAGAATTAGCAGTAGGTTTATTGTCACATGTACTGAAGTACAGGGTTCTATGAGTATAGCAAAATGTGAACAAAGTCACCATTTCTGGCGCCATCTTAGGTACAAGGATAACTAAGTACAAAATCTTAGGAATGGATTAGAAAAATGAAAGCAATAAAGTTAAAAGATCAGCATTACAGTCCTTATAAAGCTAGGTACAAAGATACCCAGGCACAAGAATCTTCTGAGGAGAAAGTGAGGACTACAGATGCTGAAGATCAGAATCAAGAGTGCGGTGCTGGAAAAGCACAGCCGGTCAGGCAGCATCCGAGGAGCAGGAGAATCAACCTGATGAAAGGCTTATGCCCGAAATGTTGACTCTCCTGCTCCTTGATGCTGCTTGACCTGCTGTGCTTTTCCAGCGCTACTCTTTCTTTCGAGAAAAATCTCAAGTATAACCTATAGTGTATGGTATGAATCTCTGGTCAAGAATAAAAACTATTTTGTTCAAAGTATTACCTTGTGATTTGAACATGTTAACAAATATAGCAATAGTACATTTTATTCATTTTCCAAACCGCTCTACTATCTTTTGAAATATTATCTTGTTTGACTCTTATTCGTTGGACTGATGTTGTACTCTGTTCTTCTTCCAGCCCAATGCCTGTCAATATATTTGGACGACCTGTTGGGTGTCATGCCTGGATATTGCTAGCCATCTTTCATCTAGCCATGGATTTCTCTTCTTGTGAATCAAAGATTCAGGGTCAGGGACTCAGCCAGAATTCAGAGGTGCTCCATCCATCACCACGTCACAGACTTGCGACTGACCCTCTCTGGGAGTACAAAGATGCCCACGTTGGGAGAATTACAAAATCCTGGTGGCTTCGAAGGATTTGGCCTGAAATCCATTCTGGAAAACAAGTATCAAATAAGCCAAGAGGAGTTCACAAACTCAAGTCAGACACAGGCACCCTGTGTACCAACTGTCAGTCCAAACAGTCTCTGTCTTACAAATTGGACCCTTCGGTCTCCACGGAGACTAGGGATTCGGTAAAATTGACCTCTTTGAAAAGGTCAAGAAGGCAGAGTCACCACTTTCCATTTGAGAATTTTGAAAAACCCAAATGCACTTCTTATGACAGTGAAGGAACAGCGACTGTGATACCATGCGCCATAGAATGGGGCCCCACTAAAGAGGAGCTGACAGAGTTCAGCATGTTTTCAACTCCAACAGGTCTCTCCACCACCACGTTGACCCTGGTGCCCTCCACAAGAATGACAACTGCCAGAACTACTACCACCACCACCACAGCCAGCATGACATCCACCACTATGCAAACCACCACAGCCACACTCAGGAGCCCGAAGATGGTAGTGCCTGAGCCACGTACAACAGAACCCAACCTAAGCTGGGAGATAAGCAACACAGCCAGGCCATCCCGCATTGGAGATACAGGAGGTACTCAACCAATAGAATTCTGAATCAATTACTTTAGAGTTAATAATGCAATTTGAAGGGAGGGTCAATGTTAATTTGTTTATGTGAGAAGCTCATTGATCCTGAAAATGTTACTCTTTCAAGGGACTATTTAATAATTAGACTTATTCGCTGTACTTTTCCTGAGTTAAATGGGTCTGGTCATAGGACTGACTTACTTTGACATTTGCCAGGGACATAGGATGAACTTAAAGTATCTTGGAAGATTGCCTGACAATCATTGCCATTTAAAGCCCCACTGATAATAATGAATCTGTTTAATATTTGTTCAGAGATCATTTGCAAGCCCTCCTTTAAATGGTTGTTGTACTCAGATTCCATTATCATCACTGAACCTGAAAAGGAACAATGTAATTTACCAGCTTTTTTCAAAGTGTCATGTTGGCCAAATTATCTTCTGTATGATTCTAACCCAGCTGCCACAGGAAATAGGTGAGAAATTGACACACCCAATAATGACAGCGACACAGGAGATTGCAGTAACGCCAGGGGCATCCAACAAGGCCATGATCAGGGATTCCCTACCTATCTGAGTGGCAGGGTCTCATGTAACTAGCCTGCTGTAATCGCCTGCCCTGTAGGCAGACCGACTAACAGTGAGTCAGCAGATGGAAACACCGATTGGGGAACAGAGACCGTTTCCACTGACCAGCCCTGCATCATTGATGGAAGATCTGAGCTGCCATCTCGTGGGCTGAGAAGAAGAGAGTCAAGAAAACAGGGCTGGCTGCAGTCAGGCATCAGAAAGTGATGCGGTCTCTATTCAGCCTGGAGTAGGCCAGAGGCCTCTTTGATGAGCTTAGTGGGAACTCCTGCTCTTCCTGGCACACAAGGAGTGGGAAAGGAATTGACCAGGCTTTGACCTCCTCTCTCAGATTTGCTGCCAAACAACTGATAACTCATGTCTCTGCTCACCTTCTGTTAAATGTAAATCACAGCGATGGAATGCTGAATGTTAATGAGCTGTCTGTCTGCTTTTGCAGGAATTGGACGGTTCGCTGTGATTTTGTTGAATTTTAAACGGGTGAGACTGAGGTGAATAAATCCAATCCTGATAATTGAACTGGTCCCTTTTCTGCTCATCACTGCTTAAAGCAGTCAATGTCGATCAGTTAGCTCCTACATTTGAAGTTTTTCTTTTAATGAGGTCAGTGGTATGGTGCAGGGATGGATTTTTGTCATAGATACTAACCATCAGGAGACTCTCGCTGATGCATGTGGGCTGAAGTGCTCCACAACAATGTGGCAGTTTCTGGAAGGCAGGAAACTGACTGACGCTTGGGGTATAGCTTTTCAGGTATCGACAGAAAGCATACAGAGCCTGGTCTGCCCATTCATGGGCTGTATGCTTCATGGGCATTCAGTCATGAATGGCAGTATCAATAAGGGGTACAGAATCAACAGGCATTAACTTATAAGGCACAGCCTCCATGGGCAATATTTCTTGAGGTATAGGTTCAGTGGGCAGCCAATGCCAATCCTATCAAGGGTCACATACTCCTGTTTCTCCTGGTTCCTGTAAAATTCAATCAAAACATTTTGGACCTTTTCTGGAGCAGCAATTAATGAGCCCTTTAAGGGGCACTCTTCACCACCTGATACAAACTGGCAGAGGGTGGGCTACAAACTGTGCGCCTAATTGTTTTTGAAAATTGCAAACAACATCCAACCAATGAGCAGGACTCAATTAAAATTAGGGAGATTTGCTAGAGCTGTTCAAGAGGATTTAAACTAGTAAAGTGGAGGGGGGGGAACCCAGGGAGATAGTGAGGAAAGAGATCAAACTGAGACTGGTACAGTTGAGAATAGAAGCGAGTCAAACAGCCAAGGCCAAAACAAGGTAGGACTGATCAACTGAACTGCATTTATTTCAATGCAAGGGGCCTAACAGAGAAGGCAGATGAACTCAGAGCATGGGTAGGAACATTGGACTGGGATATCATAGCAATTACAGATACATGGCTCAGAGAAGGACAAGATTGGTAGCTTAATGTTCCAGGATACAAATGCCAGAGGCAAGAGAAGAGAGGGAGTGGCATTTTTGATAAGGGATAGAATTACAGCTGTGCTGAGGGAGGAAATTCCTGGGAATACATCCAGGGAAGTTATTTGGGTGAAACTGCGAAATAAGAAAAGGATTGTGTTATTGGGTTTATGTTATGTTATAGACCGAAAAGTCAGAGGGAAATTGAGAAACAAATTTGTAAGTAGATCTCAGTTATCTGTAAGAAAAATAGGGTGGTTATGGTAGGGGATTTTAACTTTCCAAACATAGACTGGGACTGCCATAGTGTTAAGGGTTTAGATAAGTGTGTACAAGAAAATTTCCTGATTCAGTATGTGGATGTACCGACCAGAGAAGATGGAAAACCTGACCTACCCTTGGGAAATAAGGCAGGGCCGGTGACTGAGGTGTCAGTGGGGGTACAGTTTGGGGCCAGCGACCATAATTCTATTTGTTTCAAAATAGTGATGGAAAAGGATAGACCAGATCTAAAAGTTGAAGTTCTAAATTGGAGAAAGGCCAATTTTGACTGTATTAGGCAAGAACTTTTGAAAGCTGATTGGGGGCAGATGTTCACAGGTGAAGGGACAGCTGGAAAATGGGAAGCCTTCAGAAATGAGATAATGAGAATCCAGAGAAAGTATATTCCTGTTAAAGGGTGAAAGGAAAGTCTGGTAGGTATAGGGAATGCTGGACGACTAAAGAAATTGAGAGTTTGATTAAGAAAAAGAAGGAAGCATATGTAAGGTTTAGACAGGATAGATCGAGTGAATCCTTAAAGTAAAGAGTAAGTAGGAGTATACTTAAGAGGGAAATCAGGAGGGCAAAAAGGGGACATGAGATAGCTTTGGCAAATACCTCTCCGATCAGGTATTCCTGATGAAGGGCTTTTGCCCGAAATGTCAGTTTTACTGCTCCTTGGATGCTGCCTGAACTGCTGTGCTTTTCCAGCACCACTCTAATCTAGAAATAGAATTAAGGAGAATCCAAAGAGTTTTTACAAATACATTAAGGAAAAAAGGGTAACTAGGGAGAGAATAGGGCCCCTCAAAGATCAGCAAGGAGGCCCTTGTGTGGAGCCGCAGGAGATGGGGGAGATACTAAATGAGGATTTGCATCAGTATTTACTATGGAAGATAAAGAATGTAGGGAAATAGATAGTGACATCTTGCAAAATGTCCATAATACAGAGGAAGAAGTGCTGAATGTCATGAAATGCATAAAAGTGGATAAATCCCCAGGACCTGATCAGGTGTACCCTAGAGCTCTATGGGAAGCTAGGGAAATGATTGCTGGGCCCCTTGCTGAGATATTTGTATCATCGATAGTCACAGGTGAGGTGCCAGAAGACTGGAGGCTGGCTAACGCGGTGCCACTGTTTAAGAAAGGTGGTAGGGAAAAGCCAGGGAACAATAGACCAGTGAGCCTGACGTCGGTGGTGGGCAAGTTGTTGGAGGGATTCCTGAGGGACAGGATGTACATGTATTTGGAAAGGCAAGGACTGATTAGGGATAGTCAACACGGCTTTGTGTGTGGGAAATCATGTCTCACAAACTTGATTGAGTTTTTTGGAAGAAGTAACAAAGAGGATTGATGAGGGCAGAGCTATAGATGTGAGGCAATCAACAAGGTTCCCCCATGGGAGACTGGTGAGCAAGTTTATATCTCACGAAATACAGGGAGAACTAGCCATTTGGATACAGAACTGACTCAAAGGGAGAAGACAGAGTCTGGTGGTGGAGGGTTGTTTTTCAGACTGGAGGCCTGTGACCAGTGGAGTGCCACAAGGATGGGTACTGGGACCACTACTTTTCATCATTTTGTATAAATGATTTGGATCTGAGCATAAGAGGTATAGTTAGTAAGCTTGCAGGTGACACCAAAATTGGAGGTGTAGTGAACAGCGAAGACGGCTACGTCAGATTACAACAGGATCTGGACCAGATGGGCCAATGGGCTGAGAAGTGGCAAATGGAGTTTAATTCAGATAAATGCAAGGTGCTGCATTTTGGGAAAGCAAATCTTAGCAGGACTTATACACTAATTCTGGTCTCCTTCCTATCAGAAAGATGTTGTGAAGCTTGCAAGGGTTCAGAAAAGATTTACAAGGATGTTGCCAGGATTGGAGGATTTGAACTATAGGGAGAGGTTGAACAGGCTGGGGCTGTTTTCCCTGGAGCATCAGAGGCTGAGGGGTGACCATATAGATGTTTACAAAATCATGAGGGGCATGGACAGGATAAATAGACAAAGTCTTTTCCTTGGGGTGGGGGAGTCCAGAACTAGAGGGCATAGATTTAGGGTGAGAGGGGAAAGACATAAAAAAGACCTAAGGGGCAAGTTTTTCACAGAGGGTGGTACGTGTATGGAATGAGCTGCCAGAGGATGTGGTGGAGGCTGGTACAATTGCAACATTTAAGAGGCATTTGGATGGGTAGATGAATAGGAACGGTTTGGAGGGATATGGGCCGGGTGCTGGCAGGTGGGACTAGATTGGGTTGGGATATCTGGTCGGTATGGACAAGTTGGACTGAAGAGTTTGTTTCCGTGCTATATATCTCTCTGACTCTATGATTCTATGAGGTCAGCAGCCTTCAGCCTGCAAAAGGCATGTGTTTCATTTGGCCATTTACATACCATTTCATGATCATAATCTCAGGAACCAAAATGCATACATCTCCATTGAATGCCCCATTTTCCAGGCAAGCCAAGATTTCCAACAAGGCATTCAGATTAGGTAAAATACTGATTGTGTCCACCTATGTGGAGAGCAAACTTTGTGGGTGGCACAGCACCAGAGACTCTGGTTCAACTCCCGCCTCAGGCGACTGACTGTGTGGAGTTTGCACATTCTCCCTGTATCTGTGTGGGTTTCCTCCGGGTGCTCCGGTTTCCTCCCACGGTCCAAAGATGTGCAGGTTAGGTGAATTGTCCATGCTAAATTGTCCGTAGTGTTAGGTATAGGGGTAAATGTAGGGGTATGGGTGGGTTGCGCTTCGGCGGGTCGGTGTGGACTTGTTGGGCGGAAGGGCCTGTTTCCACATTGTAAAGTAGTCTAATCTAATCTAAAGTAATCTAATCAAAATGTAATGATATTTGGGTGATCTATGGTAGACCTCATAAGGACCTGACATAATTTTGTTAGTTTCATAGACTCATACAGCATTTGGACCCAATTTCCAACTGATCCATGCTGATCATAATCCCAAAGTAAACTAGTTCCACCTGCCTGCGCAAGATCCATTTCCCTCCAGGGAGAAAGTGTGGACTGCAGATGCTGGAGATCAGAGTCGAGAGTGTGATGCTGGAAAAGCACAGCAGGTCAGGCAGCATCCAAGGAACAGGAGAATCAATGTTTCGGGCATAAGCCCTTCATCAGGAATGAGGCTTGTCGGCCAGGGGCTGAGAGATAAATGAGAAGGGGTGAGACTGGGGGCAAGGTAGATGGGAATGCGATAAGTAGATGAAGATGGGGGAGAAGGTGATAGGTCAGGGTAGAGCAGATAGGAGGAGAGGACAGTGGAGAGGAGGGATCAGAGAGGAGGGTGGAGCAGATAGATGGGAAAGGTGATGGACAGGTCAAGAGGGTGGTGCCGTGTTGGAGGCTTGGGACTGGGATAATGTGGGGGGGGGAGGAGAAATGAGGAAACTGTTGAAATCCACATTGATCCCATGCGATTGCAGGTTCCCAAGACAGAAGATGAGACATTCTTCCTCCAGATGGTTGAGTAATAAGGGTTTGGCGATGGAAGATGCCCAGGACCTGCATGTCCTTGGTGGAGTGGGAGGGGGAGTTGAATGTTCAGCCATCGGGTGGTGGGGTTAGTTCTCCGAAATGTTCTCTGAAGCAATTCACAACGAGGCATCCTGTCTCCCCATTGTAGAGGAGACAGCATCGGGTGCAACGGAAACAGTAGGTGACATTGGTGCAGGTACAGGCAAATTTCTGTCATATGTGGAAGGATCCTTTGGGGCCTTGGACAGAGAATAGGGGGGATGTGTGGGTCCAAATTTGGCATTTCCTGCAGTGGCAGAGGAAGGTGCCAGGAGTGGGGTGTGGGCTGGTGGGTGGCATGGATCTCATGAGGGTATTGCAGAAGGAATGGTCTTTTCAGAATGTTGATGGGGTAGGGAGGAAAATACATCTATCGTGGTGGGGTCCATTTGTAGGTAGCGGGAGTGGGGGAGGATGATGCGATGTATGCGGAGGTTGGTGGGTGGAAGGTGAGGACCAGGGAAGTTCTGTGTTGTTGCATTGAGAGGAGTGGGGTTCAAGGGAAGAGGTGCGGGAAGTGGAGGAGATGCACTGGAGCGCATTGTTGACCATGTGGGAAGGGAAATTGCGATCTTGGAAGAAGGAGGCCATCTGGGATTTTCTAAGGTGTAATCGTCATCCTGGGAACAGATACGGCAGAGGCAGAGGAATTTGGAATGGCGTTTTTACAGGAGAGTCTTTATTATTCTCCCAGACCTCCCCCTCACTGCGGAAGAACGTTTAGTCCTCAGCAAAGGCCTCACCTTCACCCCTCTATGCTCGCAGATTAATGAGTTCGACATGGGTCGCAACCTTGAACATTTCTTGTACCACCTCCACCTTTGGGCCCACGTTTTCAATCAAGACTCCCAGCCACCCATTGATTTCACCAGTTTCCTCATTTCCTGTCCCAAGCCTCCAACACGGTACCCCCCTCTTGACCTGTCCATCACCTTTCCCATCCATCCGCTCAACTCTCCTCTCTGATCAATCACCTTCTCCCTCACTTTCATCTACCTATTGCATTCCCAGCTACCTTCCCCCTCCGGGCCCACCCCCTCTCCCTTTTATCTCTTGGACCCCGGCCCACAAGCCTCATTCCTGATGAAGGGTTTATGCCTGAAATGTTGATTCTCCTGCTCCTCGGATGCTGCCTGACCTGCTGTGCTTTTCCAGCATCACACTCTCGATCCATCTCCTTCCAAACATTTTTTGTTCATAAAATCCCTTAGTGTGGAAGCAGACCATTCAGCCAATCGAGGCCACTGACCCTCCCAAAGAGCATCCCACCCAGACACACCTCCCTACCCTATCCCCATAATCCTGCATTTCCCATGGCTAATACATAGCCTACACATGCCTGGACACTATTGGCAATTTCCCAAGGCCAGTTCACCTGATCTGCACATCTTTGGTCTGCATGAGAAAACCGAAGCACCCAGAGGAAACCCACGCAGACACAGGGATAATGTGCAATACCTACATGGACAGTAGGCTGAGGGTGGAACCAAACCCGGGTCCCTGGTGCTATGAGGTAGCAGCGCTCACTACTGAGCCACTGTGCCACCCAGTGTACTTATCCAAATGTCTTTTGAAAGTTGTAACTGTACCTGCATCCACCACTTCCTGCGGAAGCTCATTCAACACAAAAAAAGTGTAAAAAAGTTGACCTTCATGTTCTTTTTAAAATCTTTCTCTTTTCACCTTAAAAATATGTCTCCAGTCTAGAAATCCCCCATCTGAGGGAAAAGATGCCTGCCGTTAGCATTATGTTTACCCCTCATGATTTTATAAACCTTGATAAGGTCATCCCTCAACCTCCAACGCTCCAGTGAAAACGGTCCCAGCCTCTCCTTATAACTCAAACCCTCCATTCCCAGCAACATCCTGGTCAATCTTTTCTGAACCCCCTCTTTCCTTCTGAGGGCAGTGAAGAGTCCTTCAAAAGCAGGACTCTTTATTCCATGAGGAGAAAGTGGGTACTGCAGATGCTGGAGATTAGAGTCAAGATTAGAGTGGTGCTGGAAAAGCACAGCAATGTCAGGCAGCATCCGAGGAGCAGGAAAATTGATGGTTCATGCCAAGGCCCTTCATCAGGAATGAGGCTGGGAGCCTTGGGGGTGGAGAAATAAATGGGAGGGGGGTGGGGATGGGGGTAAGGTAGCTGAGAGTGCAATAGGTGGATGGAGGTGCTGGTAAAGGTGATTGGTTGGAGAGGAGGGATAGGTCTTTTTATTCCATGAGCCCAGTGCATCCACCACATCTTACCAGGAACACTACAAATTTGTTCAGATAAATTGCTGTCTCTTTCTCTACAGCATGAAGTCAGCAAGGTGAACTGCCCAAGTGCAGAGCTAAAGACCTTGTGACTACAGAACATAGTGGCATCAGCACAGGGGGAGGTGATGCACCTCTCAATCCTGTTCTGCTCTTCAATTAAATCTGAACTTCAGCTTATCACCTTAGCTCCCTATTCCTTAATAGTCTTACCAAACAAAAATCTGTCATGCTCAGTTTTGAAATTCAGTTCAGACAAGGGAACACAAGTCCCCTCAACTTCATAGCTACCGGGTCCCTCTGAAAGCAGAATTGGCAATATCCATTCAGCAGTGTGAAAGCATCTTGTTCTTTCGAATTTGTTTCTGCCGAACTTCATACGCACTTATTCAAACATTCACTTTAAACAGATTAATCATTAGGTTCCAAGAGTGCACAAAGGAATTGAATATGAATGTGTTCACCAGAAGCAATGCAGCCCGTTAATTTGGCGCCCTGGTTTCAAGAGATCAGACAAACAATCGATGCCAATGATGAAAATCTGAAAGGAAGTGGAGGAAAAGCCTAACAAGTCCAGCAGCACCTTGGGGAGAGAAGCAGAGTTGATGTTTCAAATGGCTTCTTCTGAACTGGTTTTGTAGAGCTCAGAGAAGAGTGATTCAAGTCAAAATGTTATTTCTGTCTCTGTCTCCACAGATGCTGTTGTACCTGCTGAGTTTCTCCAGCACTTTCCAGTTTTATATCAGATTTCCAGCATCCACAGTACAATGTAATTATCAAGTTGGGATATCTTGTCTGGTTTCCTTTGTTATGTTGTGAGGTAGAAGACCCAGAAGTTTGATCTATTTCTGACTGCTATCCTGCTGTGTCTAGACTAGATGACACTGATTTAAAAAAAAAATTATTCCTGCTTCAAATCTGAACTAAACATGAGAAATATTCAGAATACAGAGCAGATCCATCACGAACAGAAAAGAAGGTTAATGCTTCAAGTAGAAACTCACTATCAGAAGCCATTTAATGCTAACACTGGTTTATATAAGTGTCATATTGATCATTATTGATGTCTATCACTTTGATAACTCTGTCAAAGGATCAAAAGGTAATGATTATTACACCCTCTGAAGTCCTTTTCGTGCTAGGTGGATGTGACAACTTTGATCTCAGTCCATTTAGGCTGCAGGTCATGAAAACTTAAAATCATCATGTATCTCTTTTGAATATGGCCCTTTAGTATAAATTGAGTAGACCCAGAAATAACAAGAAAAGGTCTCTTCCCATTGAGTTTAATCAATTTTGATATCTACCAGAATTTTGTTTTATTCATTCACATTAGACCATAAGACATATGAGCAGAAATTAGGCTATTCAGCCCATCGAGTCTGCTCCACCATTCAATCACGGTTGATAAATTTCTCAATCAAGAGTGTGGTGTTGGAAAAGCACAGCAGGTCAGGCAGCATCCGAGGAGCAGGAGAATCGATGTTTCGGGGATAAGCCCTTCATCAGGAATGAGACTGGTGATCAAGCCTCATTCCTGATGAAGGGCTTATGCCCGAAACATCAATTCTTCTGCTCCTCAGATGCTGCTTGACCTGCTGTGCTTTTCCAGTACCACACTCTTGACTCTGATCTCCAGCATCTGCAGTCCTCACTTTTCCCTGATATAGTTTCTCAACCACATTCTCCCGTCTTTTCCCCACAACCCTTGATTCCCTTGACAAGCAAAAGCCTATCTATCTCCATCTTATATATACTCAGTGGCCTGGCCTCGAGAGCCTTCTGTGGCAATGAATTCTATACATACACCACGGTCTAGCTGAAGAAGTTTCTTCTTATCTCCATTCTAAAAGGTCTTCCCTTTAAGGCTGCGCCTTCGTGTCCTATTTTCTCTTTCCAATGGAAATATCTTCCCAACATCTATTCTGTCCAGGCCATTCATCCTTCATCCTTCTAAACTCCATAGGGTATACACCCAGAATCCTCAAATGCTCCTCACTTGTTTAGCTTTGCATTCCTAGGACCATTCTGGTGAACCTCCTCTGAACCCACTCCAGGGCCAATGCATCCTTCCTGAGATATGGGGCCCAAAACTGTGCACAGTACTCTAAATGCGGTCTGACCACAGCCTTACAGAGCCTCAGAGGTACATCCCTGCTTTTATTTTCAAGTCCTCTCAAAATAAATGCCAACATTACAATTGCCTTCCTAACTACTGACTGAACCTGCAAGTGTACCTTCAGAGAATCCTGGACTAGAACTCTCAAGTCTCTTTGCACTTCAGTCTTCTCAATTTTTTTCTCCATTTAGAAAATAATGCATGCTTCTATTCTTACCAAAATGCATGACCTCACAGTTTTCCCGTTGTACTCCGCCTGCCACGTCTTTGCCCACTATCCTAACCTGTCCAAATCCTTCTTACCTCCTCAATGTTACTTGCCCCTTTACCTATCTTTGTATCGTCCACAAACATGGCTAGAATGCCCTCAGTACCTCAAACTAGATCATTAATGTATAGCATGAAAGGCTGTTGTCCCAACACTGACCCTTGCCCACATTATGTGGGTGTCGCTGGCTAGGCCAGCAGTTATTGCCCATGCCTAATTGCCCAGAGGACAGTTAAGAGTCAACCACATTGCTGTGGGTCTGGAGTCACATGTCAGCCAGACCGGGTAAGGATGACAGATTTCCTTTCCTGAAGATCATTAGTGAACCAGGTGAGATTTTCCTGACAATTGACAAAAGTTCTATGATTATCATTAGACTCTTAATTCCAGATTTTCATTGAAATCAAATTCCACCATCTGCCATGGAAGGGCTTGAACCCAGGACTTTAGCTAGGTCTCTGAATTAATAGTTCAGTGATGATATCACTAGATAGCAAAAACTTTTACCCTTTTAATATCATAAATGTCATAACTTTTGCAGAAACATCATTTTGTGCTCATCAAGGTCAGTGATGCTAGCACTGGGGATCTGAAGTGCAATCATTTCCGGTTGCTAGCGTGTAATAATTCTCAGAACTAATGCAACATAGCCAAATGTAAATAAAGGTCCCTCTTTCAGAGATAGTTCTGAAAGTATCTGCTCCATTTCAACGCCATTGTGTATCAGTGGTGCTGCAAGAGTTCCACTTGTACAGTGAAGCTACCATCAGCAGGTTAGTATAGGCTGAAGGAAGTGATTTGCACAAATTCGAAGAAAAGAGATAGTTCATGGTTAAGGGAAAGGGAGCAAACCAGGAAGCAGCAACTGGACACAAAGGTCATGCTAGGAGCTGCACAAAGGGAATAAGTACAGAGACTTGCAAGTAATATAAATGCTAATAAGGAATATTTCAATAAATATTTCCAAAATCAGAGCGTGGCCAAAAGGACGTGTCGATCCATTGAAGACAGATGCAGGTGACACTGTGATACACATCAAGACAATGACAGATTTATTGTGTTAATGTTTTGTATCCGTTTTCAACAGTAAGAAAAGCAAGAGGATTAAAAAAAGGAGAAACTGAAGATAAATTGAGAAGACAAACTTATTGCATTCATTGTAAATGTTTAAAATTGTAATAAAAGGAATAATGGAACTTATGGTAGATAAATCTGCAAAGCTTGATGTTTTCCGCCTGAACATATTAAAATAAGTGAGAGAGAGAATTGCGGAAGCATTATTCATAGTCTATGAAAATTCTCTTGATTTGGGAATTGTGTCATTCAGACTGGAGTTTGTTAATGTTCCATTATTTACAAGGGGTGAGCAAGAAACCAGGGAACTACAGGATTGCCTATTTATTGCTAGTTGTGAGCAAGTTACGAGGATCTATCACTAAATGTAGAAACATTAAAAATTGAAGCACGAGGAGGCCTTTCAGCCCTGTTCCACTATTCAGTATGATCAATAGCCTGCTTTTCCCCCATATCTTTTGATCGGTTCAGCCCCAGAGGCTATATCTGACTCCTTTGTGAAATCATAAATTGTTTTGACCTCGACTGCTTTCTGTGGTAGTGCATTCCATAGGCTCATCATTCTGCAGGTGAAGAAACTGCTCCTAATCTCAGTCCAAAATGGTTTAACCCGTAACATTAGACTGCAACTCCTGGCTGTGGACTCTCCCACTATCCTGCATCCACACTACCTAGTCCTGTTAGAATTTTATGCATTTTTGTGAGAGCCCCACGTCATTCTTCTGAACTCCAGGGAACATAATTCTAATCGATTCAATCTCTCTTGAAGCATCAGTCCCACCATCCCAAGAATCAATCTGAACTCTCTCTACAGCAAGAACATCAAGGAAACCAAATCTGCACACAATACTCCAAGTGTGCTCACACCAAGGCCTTTATAATTGTGGCAAGATATTCTTCCGCCTGTACACGAATCCTTTTGAAACAAGTCAACCTACTGAACGTGAAAGTAAGTGCAAGATACAGTTAAAATGTAAAGTAAGTACAAGAGAAAGGAAATGTTTTAAGTCAAATTAAAACTGACATTTTCTTGTCAGAGACATTGAAGACTCTACAGCCCCACCTGCAATACAACATGGAATTGCAGGTAGGACTGGAGGTCCATTTCCAGCCCTGATTAAAAAAACAAAAGAACTGCGAATGCTATAAATCAGAGACAAAAACAGAAATTGCTGGTAAAGTTCAGCAGGTCTGAGGAAGGATTAGCCAGCCCGAAACGTTAACTCTGATTTCTCTTCACAGGCCTGCTGCTCGACTTGCTGAGTTTTTCCAGTGATTTCTGTGAAGCAGCATCAGGTTTAACATTTTGTGTTGATTAACCCTTCCTCAGACCTGCTGAGCTTTTCCAGCAATTTCTGATTTTGATTCCAGCATTTATCACTGGTCCCTAATTGCCTTGGGTGTAGTGGTGGTGAGCTGCCTTTGTTAACCACTGCAGTCCTCAGAGTTGTCAGGACACCAACAATGATGAAGATAGAT
Source organism: Chiloscyllium plagiosum (assembly GCF_004010195.1). Taxonomy (NCBI): domain Eukaryota; kingdom Metazoa; phylum Chordata; class Chondrichthyes; order Orectolobiformes; family Hemiscylliidae; genus Chiloscyllium; species Chiloscyllium plagiosum. The sequence continues at coordinate 10,447,774 of NC_057743.1, read as the reverse complement.
CCATGATTTTGATCCAGTGATAGTGAAGGAATGACGATATATTTCCAAGTCAGGATGGTCAATAGCTTGGACGGGAACTTGCAGGTGGTGGTGTTTCCATGTATCTGCCACCTTATTCCTCAAGATGGCAGAGGTTGCAGGTTTGAAAGGTATTGACTGAAGACACTTTGTTAGTTACTGCAGTGTATCTTGCAGAAGGTACACACTGCTGCTACTGTGCGTCAGTAATGAAGTGAGTGAACACTGTGGAGGGTTGTGGGTGGGTTACTAATCAAGCAGACGGCTTTGTCCTGCTTGTTTCAAGCTTCTTGAATATTGTTGTGGTTCTGTTCGCCGAGCTGGAAATTTTTGTTACAAACGTTTCATCCTCAGTGCTTGGGATCCTCCTGTGAAGCGCTTCTGTGGTGTTTCCTCCGGCATTTATAGTGGCCTGTCTCTGCCGCTTCTGGTTGTCAGTTTCAGCTGTCCGCTGTAGTGGCCGGTATATTGGGTCCAGGTCGATGTGTTTGTTGATGGAGTTTGTGGATGAGTGCTATGCTTCTAGGAATTCCCTGGCTGTTCTTTGTTTGGCTTGCCCTATAATGGTAGTGTTGTCCCGGTTGAATTCATGTTGCTTGTCATCTGCGTGTTTGGCTACTAAGGATAGCTGGTCGTGGCGTTTTGTGGCTAGTTGATGTTCATGGTTGCGGATCGTTAGCTGTCTTCCTGTTTGTCCTATATAGTGTTTTGTGCAGTCCTTGCATGGGATTTTGTACACTACATTAGTTTTGCTCATGCTGGGTATCGGGTCCTTCGTTCTGGTGAGTTGTTGTCTGAGAGTGGTTGGTTTGTGTGCTGTTATAAGTCCTAGTGGTCGCAGTAGTCTGGCTGTCAGTTCTGAAATGCTCCTGATGTATGGTAGTGTGGCTAGTCCTTTGGGTTGCGACTTGTCCTCGTTCCGTTGTCTTTCTCTTAGGCATCTGTTGATGAAGTTGCGCGGGTATCCGTTTTTGGCGAATACCTTGTACAGGTGTTCCTCTTCCTCTTTTTGCAGTTCTGGTGTGCTGCAGTGTGCCGGACTGACAACCGGAAGCGGC
>NC_057743.1:10352766-10444223 GCF_004010195.1 Chiloscyllium plagiosum | reverse complement strand
ACTCTATCAACAAACACATCGACCTGGACCCAATATACCGGCCACTACAGCGGACAGCTGAAACTGACAACCGGAAGCGGCAGGGACAGGCCACTATAAATGCCGGAGGAAACACCACAGAAGCGCTTCACAGGAGGCTCCCAAGCACTGAGGATGTCACCTAGACAGGGGCCAAAACTTTTGCAACAAAAACTTCCAGCTCGGCGAACAGAACCACAACAACGAGCACCCGAGCTACAAATCTTCACCCAAACTTTGAACTTCTTGAATATGTTTGGAGCTGCATCCATAATGCAAGTGGGGAGTAGACCATCACACTCCTTATTTATTCCTTCTAAACAGCAGACAGGCTTTGAGGAGTTTGAGATGAGTTACTTGCCTCAGTATTCCTAGCCTAATTTATTTTGTCACAGTATTTATATGACTTTTCTAGTTCTGTTTCTGGTCAATTGTAACCCCCAGTACTCTCATGGTGGGGCATTCATCAATGGTAATGCTGTTCAATCGCAAAGGGCAATGGTTAGATTCATTTATTGGCAATGCGTCATTGCTTGGCACATAGGTGGCATTAATGTTACTTGCCACTTATCAGCCCAGGTCTGCATATTGTCCAGCCCTTGCTGCATTTGGACATGAGCTGCTTCAATATCTGAGCATTCATAACTGGCACCGATCATTGTTTGCTGATGATTGCACATTCCCATTTCTGATCTTATGATAGAGGGAAGGGCATTGATAAAGCAGCTGAAGATGGTTGTGAAATAACTCCACAGAGGCAGGTATCCCATCACCAGGTCCCCTTTTATTTACATATGGAGAGTCCTTGACACTGATCCAGCTCCCTCAGAGCCAGCTCTCAGATGTCTGACACTTCTGTTTATATCGGTCAGCCAGGGCTCCCTGATTGGGGCTGGTAACCTGGTCCAATCAGGAACTCATAGTCTGTCAGGTTTACCTGGCTGACCTCATTAGAATCATCACAGGTTGGGCCTGGGATACCACCCTGAGGAATTCATGCAGAGATGTCCTGGAGCTGAGTGACTGACCTCCAAATGCCATGACTATCTTCCTATGTGTCAGGTATGACTCCAACTACTGAAAAGTTTGCCCTGAAAGCATTGATTCCAGTTTTGCTAGTGCTCCTTGATGCTGAACGCAAGTCAAATGCAATGTTCATGTCAAGGCTGCCCCTCTCCCCTCCCCTCTGGAATTCAGTTCTTTTGCCCATGTTTGAACCAAGGCTGTAATGAGGTCAGGAGCTGTGTGGCTCTGAGGGATCCCAAACTGGGCATCACTGAGTAGGTTATTGCTGAGCAGGTGCTGCTTGATAGCACTGCTACTGACATCTTTCAACACTTTCTGACGATAAAGCATACACTGATGGGGCGGTAAGTGGCTGTGTTGGGTTTGTCCTGCTTTGTGTACAGGACAATTTTCCACATTGTCGGGGTGATGCCAATGCTTCAGTTACATCAGAGTAGCTTGGCGAGGTTTGGGACATGCTCTGGAACACAACTCTTTCTTTACCCATTTGATGCAATTGTTAAGCTCTCCCTGAGGCAACTCCTTCCTGATTATATACCACTGTGCCGTCATCTCTTGTGTGCCATACCCAAGGATGGTGAGGCTGGTGTCTGGGACCTTGTCTGGTGTCAATGTGATTCCATAAGTACAACGATATCAAATTGTTGGTTGATTTGACTGTGCAGCATCCCTTCCAATTTTGACACAATTCCGCACATGTTGTTTAACAGGACTTTTCAGCAACAATGGGATTGGGTTTTACTGGTGTCAGTTCAGGTGCTTCGGTCCAATCTGGGTGGTCGGTCCGATTTCAAATCCTTTGCTTAGACCTTGTCTTTGGTTTGGTGCAAATATATTCAGTTCTGGTCTTCCTGCCATAGATTAACAAGGATATTTCCAGGGTTGGAGCGTTTGAGCAATAGGGAGAGACTGAATATTTGGGGCTATTTTCCCTGGAGTGTTGGAGATTGAGGTGACTTTATCGAAGTTCATAAAATCATGAGGGGCATGGATAGGATGAATAGCCAAGGTCTTTTCCCCAAGGTAAGGGAGTCTAAAACAGAGAGCACAGGCTTAAGGTGAGAGGAGAAAGATTTAAAGGGACCTAAGAGGAATCATTTTCCTGCAGTGAGTGGTATGTGCATGGAATGAACTGCCATAGGAAGTGATGGAGGCTGGTGCAATTACAATTTTTAAAAGACACCTGAATGAATAGGAAGGGTTTGAGGGATATGGGCCAAAGGGGACTAGATTAATTTCAGATATCTGGTCGGCACGGATGAGTTGGACCGAAGGGTCTGTTTCCATGTTGTAGATCTCTATGTTTCTATGGCTCTAAGTGTGTTGTTTGCTAGGTATTTTAGAGGGCACTTAAGAGTCAACTACATTACTGTGGGTCATGTCTAGGCCAGACCAGGTAAAAAATAAGTGCCCTTCCCAGGAAAGGCAGTAGTGAATCCAGTGGGTTTTTGTGACAGTGGTTACAAGGTCACAATTCAAGTAGCTCTTGTATCTTGACTTTTGTTATTGAATTCAAATGTCACCATCTGTCGTAGTTGGATTTGAACCGAGTTCTTCAGAACATTAGCTTGGGGCTCCACATTGTAAAGCCAGTGATATTATCACTATGCCACCACCTCCCTGAAAGTCAGCTAATGGCTGCTTTCTAATGTATGCAAGGATTAATCTAGCCACTTTATACAGACTTGCTAAGGAATGATGATATCCAAAGAAGGAATGTGTGATATATATTCTAAATTTAAAATATTACTGATAGTTCAATCCTCTGTCATCTCCCATTAGTTGCCTGTTTTCAAATTAGTGGTGTTCCCCCATCTTAAATATTGTCCCCTTTATAGCCTGCCTGGTACTAATCACAGCTCCTTCAAAACACCATGTGGCTCTCAATATTTTTTCCTTACCTTTCTTTGGTTTGTTACTCCTGCCATTTATTGGCTCTGCACCTGAATTCTGATGAAACCAGTTCAGAAAGTCTTCTGTCTCTCTCAGCAGCTAAACCGTCCTCTTACTCTTGGATCATGGTGAAGGTATGGGGCAAACCCAGATTCCTTCTTCTCTACCAGAACCTGCCTTCTAGGATTCAATTCAATTCCTGCATTCACTTCTAGTCTCCCTGCTAGAGGAAAGAAGTTGCGAAACTTGAAAGGGTTCAGGAAAGATTTACAAGCATGTTGCCAGGGTTGGAGTGTTTGAGCTAAAGGGAGAAGCTGGGGTTGTTTTCCCTGGAGCATTGGAGGATGAGGAGTGAGCTTATAGAGGTTCATAAAATCATGAGGGGCATGGATAGGGTAAATAGTCAAGGTCTTTTGCCCATGATAGGGGGGTCTAAAACTAGAGGGCATAGGTTGAAGGTGGGAGGAGAAAGATTTAAGAGAACCTAAGAGACAACGTTTTCACGCAGAGGATGGTGTGTATGGAATGAGCTGCCAGAGGAGGTGGTGGAAGCTGGTACAATTACAACATTTAAAAGCCACCTGAATAGGCATATGAAGAGGAAAAGTTTAAATGGATGTGGGCCACATGCTGACAAATGGGACGAGATTAATTTCGGATATCTAGTTGGCATGGACAATTTGGACCGAAGGGTCTGCTCCTGTGCTGTACATCTCTATGACTCTACAACCGAATGACCAATTCACATCAGGGCCTTCTTTATAGATTCATTTTCCTTGATCCAACATATATGACAAATCTCCATGGAGCACCCATCTCCTTCCAAACCATCCTCCTATGAATGTCTAGTAGGGTAATGTCTGATTGATTTCCATCAACAGGGAAATACACCACCCTCATAGTTGGAGATGTATAAAACTATGAGGGGCGGAGACAGGGTCGGCAGGAATGAACCTTTGCCCTTGGTGGAGTGATCAATGACCAGGGAGTATGGAATTCAGGTAAGGATCTGGAGGTTTAGAGGGGAATGTGAGGATATTCTTGTGGTGGGTAGTGAGAATCTGGAACTGACTGTCTGAAATGGTGGTCGTGGCAGAAACACTCATAACATTTAGAAGTGCATTTGCCATGCCAAGGCATGGACCAAATGCTTGAAAAGGGATTAGGGAATTAGGTGGTTGTTTTTTTAACACTGACACAGACTCAAAGGTCCAAAGAGCCTTTTATAGACCTCTGCCTGAAACCTCTCCGTTTTATGTTCATTTTCAGAAGTCTCCTCAAAAAGCAATCTCTTCTGCTGTGTTTTTTGTCTCTTCCCCTAACCCTCCTCCCAAGCATCATCCAGTGACTGGCTGCTCTTTGTAAAGTCACAGGGATCTTTTGCTGTGTTTAAACTGATCCATCGGTGTAAGTTATTATTAAAAAAAGCAGAGAATACTGCAGACACTCAATACGTCTGGCAGCATCTGTGAAGTGAGAAACTGAATTAAGTTGTTAAATACGATATGACTCTTATTCAGAACTATGTTTGTTTCGAATTTCCAGCATCTGCAGTATTTTGGTTTAACAGTCTTATTGTTGAACTGAGCCGGGATTTCAAACAATATCCTAATGGGGATAGGGGAGTGGGTTAGGTGGGGGAAAGGCTGAAAATGAATAATCTAAGTTCATCACTAAGTTTAGTTGTAGTTGTGAGGAGTATGTATCATAGAATCCATAAAGAGTGGAAGCAGGCCATTCAGCCCACACTGACCCTCCAAAGAGCATCCTACCCAGACCTACCCATCCTACATTTCCTACAACTAATCCACCTAACCTGCATATCTTTGAACTGTGGGTGGAAACACAACATGGACACAGGAAGAGCATGCAAACTCCACACAGACAGTCACCTGTGGGTGGAATCAAACCCAGGTCCCAAGAGTTGTGAAGCAGCAGTGCGAACAGCTAAGTCACCATGACTTTAGATTCAAGCTTCACTATGTGCTAGACCTTTGCCACCAAGATAGGTAGCTCAAGTTGGGAATTTCCCGATTCAGCAGGTGTGCCATGGTACAACAGGGCAGCATAAGAACCAATGTCTGTTCTAAGGAGGTAGGTACAGGATAGAGTCCGTTCTGATGACACCGCAAGCAGAGCCAAGGGCAGCCACAAGTGCCTGGATGGGCTGATTACAAGGTCCCCTTTCATTCTCTGGGGACGCAATTCAGTTATTTTGGAATAGGTACAGGATAGAGTCCGTTCTGATGACACCGCAAGCAGAGCCAAGGCAGTCACAAGTGCCTGGATGGGCTGATTACAAGGTCCCCTTTCATTCTCTGGGGACACAATTCAGTTATTTTGGAAGCGGTTAGACCCTCGAGCCATCATTCATCAGACTCTTCTGTTTCTTCACCCTTGCCAACTCATGCCCTGCCCAGCCCTACTCCAGATGTCCTGTTAATCAAAGGAGTCCCAATTAGATTTTTTTAACATATAAACTCTCCCTGACAGCTTTTACTTGTTTTTATTGCTTAATTAAAGCAAAACATCCCTGTGCCTTTACAAAGAGCAGCCAGTCATTGGATGATGCTTGGGAGGAGGGTAAGGGGAGGAGACAAAAACACAGCAGAAGACATTGCTTTTTGAGGAGACTTTTGAAAGTGAACATAAAACGGAGCGGTTTCAGGCAGAGGTCTATAAAAGTCTCTTGGGAGGGTCAGTGTGGACTGAATGGCCTGCTTTCACTACTTACTTAAAGTGCAGGAATATTTTTAAAATCACAATACATAAAGGGACCTTATTCACCCTTCAAGCGCAATTAAGTTTTCCCCATCAATTGCATATTTGTAATCCCAGGTTAAGTTGTTTGGACCAGCCACAGTTGGATCTGTCTGAACTCAGCATTGATTTTCAATAGTCCTGTTGTGTTCACGTTTCTTGCCTCTGTGTAAATTATGTCCCATCGCCAGTCCCTCCCTCAACAGAAAAATGGATTAGTCGGATTTGGGGGTGCAACCTTTCCATCCACTTCCGGCATCAACATTCTTAAAGACTCTCCATTTCCATGAAGGTTAGCCTCTGAGACTTGAGCAGGCACGGCTGAAGGAATGTTGCATCAACTGGAGGAATTTTCTTTCATGGAATCATAGGCAGTAATATCACTGTATATTTCTTACTTTTATCCTCATGCATCATTGATGGACAGAGCCTGAAGGAATTGAAGGATTCAGGTTAAGCACACTCAATGTGTTTCTGTTGCTGAGTAAGATAATTAATTGCAGTTAATTATCACATCCCTGGGCTTCTGAGCTGACACCAACACCCACGGCATAAATAAAGGCCAACTCACTGGTGATAGTAAGGAGCAGTTTCTTCTCCCCCCTGAGTGTGAAATCCTATAAATTAGAAGTGCACAGCTAGAACATTTTCACGCTCTCTAAAGATAGAACCTGCAGCATCGCCACTTGCAATTGGATGGCAAATTAATTTTTCTTTTTAAAAAAACCTGGTTTCACTCAAAAAGAGGATTAAAGTGTTACGGTTGCTAATTTCATTCAGGGATATAATCTGAAGAAATAATAGCTGGCCTGAAGACCACTCTTAGATCTTAATGGGGCGAAAAGCCTTGTTAAAGCTAATCATGTTGCCGCTCAGCCAATGATGCTGGGACCAAACCTCACAGCCTAGATAACTTCAGACAAAATCTGAGACAGTACTGCTGTTCTGAAGCAGATCCTTCTATTTTCCCCTCTTGCCTTTAAATAGCACCAAGCAAGCTTCCAGTATGTACTAGCCCACCCTTAGTAAACACTGTTGTGTTATGTCTCATGGCTGGTCAGTCAGTATATCTGTAAGAGACACAATTTATCGGTATATTTTTGAGAAGCATGCTCAGGAATACTATCACAATGTCAGCTTGTACTAGGGGGCATAACTACAAATTGAGTAGTTTTAAGACAGATGTCAGAGGCAGGTTCATTACTCAGAGAGTAGTAAGGGCATGGAATGCCCTGCCTGCCAATGTAGGGAGATTTAAACAATCCTTGGATAAGCACATGGATGATGATGGGGTAGTGATGATGGATGTCTTAGATTAGTTCACAGGTCAATGCAATGTTGAGGGCTGAAGGGCCTGTTCTACATTGTATTGTTCTATGTTCTATGTTCTATGTTCTACCATAGCATGTAAACTGATGGTGTAAAAACCTTGGGCTCCATTCTACTAGGGGATCACTTCAAGCATGACGCACTATTGCCCTTTGAAACTGAACAACTTAATGTGAGCCCAGACTCTGATGTACCTAGGAATAAAATATTTGTATATTATAGCCAACTGGAATAAATGTCTGTTGGATATTTCAATATGATGTTGTCAATCACTCCTTTCTCATGAAAGATAACATAAGCATAGCTTATCAGGCAAAAGTTTTGGGGTTGGTTTAGCTCAGTTGGCTGGATGGTCAGCTTGTGAAAAGCTGTGATGCCAACTGCATGGGTGTAGTTCCCATCACTGGCTGAGGTTTCCATGAAGGACTCTCCTTTGCAACCTCTCCCCTCACCAGAGGTATGGTGGCCCTCAGGTTAAACCACGACCAGTCGTCTGTCTCTAATGAGAGAGCAGCCTCATGGTCTGATAAGACTATGGTGACTCACAGTCACACCAGACAAAAGTGAAGACTCCCATCAGCAACTTAGCCCACCTGTCATAATCCTTGTCAGCTGACACATTTTGAATTTGGCTGCCCTGTCCTGCTCAAATATTGTTTTTGTACCCACCTAGCGCTTCATTGAACTGTTAAAAAATTGACTTGAAAATGTGGCAGGAGAGAAATATTGCACAAATCTTGAAGACCACTCAACACAGTTTCATTCTTCTGCTGTCACTATAGGAACTGAAGATTGCTACTGACTCTATTAATGCAAAAATTAGTATCAAATTATGAGACAAGTGTTAGCTCGATAAAAGAAATGCAGGATGTTAGACAGGAAAGCAGTTGTCATTTTGGAGGATGTGGAATATGAACATAATGTTTAGGAGCCATTATTCCTTTTTGATGGTTAACCCTATCTATCTGAAAGTATGCTAAATCACAGCATTGTGGTGTTATGGACCATGAGTGCACAGTGTAGTACATGCTACTGGTACAGTCAGAGTTTCACTATCCCACAGGTAAAGAGAAAAATAAACCACAGTTAACTTTTCCAATTTCTCAATACTTGTTGGATAATATTTGAAAGTGAGAGGGAAACTGATTGAAAATGAATTCAGGCAACACTGTAGGCTTGGCTGGTCCAGGGACAGAGGGACCTTGAGGAGGTGGTGTGTTGGTGGCTTCATGTAACGAGAAAATGGAGCACAAATGGCCCCAGGCTTTATCAGAACAGAATGTCTCAAAATCGTGGATTGAAAAATAAACCAGAGAGGTTGTGAAAATAACAAAACGAGACCTTGATTTGCTGTGTGCACGCTTTTCAGATGTTAACTAATCCCTCAATGCGTATGAATGAAGAAAACCACATGCTCAAGGGAAACATTAATGGAAATCGGAAATATAAACAGGTAATGCTGAAAATATTCAGCAGGTCAGGCTGCGGCTGTGAAGAGAGAAACAAGCTGATGACCTTCCATTACGACATGAAAATATCACAGCTGTACATTACATGTTTCAGCAACTACAGAGGAGGGGGACTGCTGTAATAGCATTGAAGGAAAGATCCGGTAATAGGGTGGAAGGCAGGCGACATTAACTCAATAAAAAGAGCTGATAAACGGGTGGTATGGTGGCTCAGTGGATAGCACTGCTACCTCACTGTGACACCCTTGGGTAATTTTCTGTGTGCTGTTTGCACATTCTCCCCGTGTCTGCGTGGGTTTCGATCCGGATGCTCTGGTTTCCTCTCACAGTTCAAAGGTGTGCAGGTTAAGTGGTTTGGCCATGCTAAATTACCTATAGTGTCCAGGGATATGTAGGCTATGTGGATTAGCCATGGGAAATATAGTGTTACAGGGATGGAGCAGGATGCTCTTTGGAGAGTCAGTGTGGATTCAATGGGTTGAATGGCCTGCTTCCACACTACAGGGATTCCAAGAGGGGGCAAGACAATGACACTGGTAAAATAATTAAAAACTGCATCCATTATGATCAGCAAAGTTCACTCTCTGCAGTCATGGGAGCACTGATAATGGTCTGAAACTGTTAAGCTCGAGTTAGAGTGCAGGCTGCACAGTGTGCATACCTAAAATGGTGGACGCAGTAATACTTTGTGATCAGCAGTGGACACAAGCAGATCTTTGGCTCAAGGTTGTGAGTTCAAATTCAGCTTGGTTGATTCCTTTAACAAGAATTTAGTGCAACCCATTAAAACTGATTGGAAAATAATTGGCCTCGAGACCTTTAATTAAAATGAATGGTGATTCAGGAATGAAGGTATAATCACAATAATGACTGTGGATACAGTGTATTCAAGCACAATGATGCATATGACAGGTTGGCTTATTAAGTTATTTGCATGCACGGCAAGTATATAGTTTTGTCTCTTGTATAAGGGTACACCATTCTCGCAGGTGGTTGCAAATGTGTATTCAGTCAGATCCAAAAGCTTAGAATATTTCTTCACCTGTAAACATAAGGAAGTAAATTCACAACTTCTCCGCCACACTCAAACCCCGCACTAGAAATATCGATTAGCCCCATTCATCTGAAGTTCTTGTGACATTGGTTCACCTACTAACATGTCTATTCACATCCACAGAAGCGTTATGGGTTGGTTCAGTAATCTGACACTTTCCCAACAGATACAAACACTCAGATTGACTGGAAGGTTAAGTGACGGCACTGCTGTGTGAACCTTCAACTCCCTACTGGAAGCGTTTCGTTTTGATTCGAAGAATATTCCTGTAATGTTATGCAGCTGCAGCATTTCTTTTCTGTAACTGACCTTGAGAATCTCCAGAATTGTGGGTTTAGTGTAGGGCTCATGGATTTTGCCTTGGATTCACATCGCCATGATATATGCACATTCACCAATTCGCTCGTAAAAGAATCCTGACAGTGAGGAAGCAGGTTGTTTGGCCCATTGAGCCCATGCCAACCCTTTAAAGGGCATACCATCCAACCCCCCCCCCCCCCCACTGCCGCCGACCCTATCCCTGTATTCTTCATGGGGAATCCTGCACATCTCAGAACACCATGGGCAATTTAGCATGGCCAATCCATCTAACCTGCACATCTTTGGATTGTGGGAAGAAATTGCAGTACGCAGAGGGAATTCACACAGACGGAGAGAATGTGCAAACTCCACACAAACAGTGACCTGAGCCTGGAGTCAAATCCGGGTCCCTGGTGCTGTCCACTGAGCCACTGTGCCACCTTCTGATTAGGTTTGCAAAAGAAGTTAATGGGTGGTGGAAAAGAGAGCATTTTCACACGGCGAGTCATGAAGGTATGGAATGCGCTGCCTGGAATTGTGGTGGAGGCAAGTTCAGTTGAGGATCAAGATGGCCTTGGATGACAAAAGGGTAAGAGTATGGGGAAGCAGCAGGAGGGTGGCACAAGGCAATGAGTCTAATTTGAAGAGCAGATGTAGGCTTGATGGGCCAAATGGCCTCCCTCTATGCTGTAAATTGCTGCAATTCCCTTCATTGCCCTCTCCCTGTCCCTCCTTTGCTGAAGGTGATAGAGGATAGGTCCTCAGGTGGCATTTATCATAGAATCCCCACAGTGTAGAAACACTAACCCACCAAAGAATATTCCATCCAAACCCATTCCCCTACCCTATTACTCGACATTTCCCCTAACTAATGGACCTAACCTAAACATCAATTGCATCCTAATTTTTAATCCTTTATTATGCAGATTGTACAATTAGTTCTAATTTATTCAGATAAAGTACAATATTTTTGGATTTTAAGCCAGAGCCCTGTTTTCTCTGTCAGGGGAATGAGAGAAAGTTCGTGAAACTATGGGGAAAAAAAACGACTGCAGGGAAGTTCTGCCAGTTGCCTGGCAAATGCTAATCCCTCGACCATCACCACTAAAATGGAGGATCTGCTCATTCATTTCATAGCTGTGAAGGAGTCACTTAGCTCAGTTGGCTGGATGGCTGATTTGTGATGTCAAGATTGGGTTCAATTCCCACACCAGCTGAGGTTGCCATGACAGACTTTCCTTCTCAACCTCTCCCTTTGCCTGAGACATGGTGTCCCTTAGGTTAAACCACCACCATCCATTGCTAGAATCAGTCCTATGGTCTGATAGGATGATGTCAACTTTAACTTTTACTTTTTAGTTGTGTGTAAGAGCTTGCTGTGCAGAAATTAGTGTCTTCCTGAACTGCTACACAGGACTGATTTGACGTTGACATGCGTTGGGACTGGCTGACCCAGGAAGGGTACTATTGTAGGGTATAATTTCCCTTTTCCTTGATGTTGTGTGAGCAATAGTGGGAAAATACAAAGAGAATGAAGGTATCCTAATTTTGATGCCAAGGAAAATATTTGCAAGTTTCCCCTCAATCATTAAATGTAAACATCAGAATCTTCCCGTTGAACAGTGATTGCCTTATTTTCATGCATCAGAGCCATGTCATGCATTAAACCCTGACTCACCTAATTTATACAGCACTTCCAATTCTCCTCACCTGCCTGGAGAAACTAGACGTCACAAATTTCCTTCATATAAACCAGAATGGATCACTGGTAGCCACAGTTCACTGCATACTGGTCCTGGTCATCAGACAGCTGTTGTTTCATAACAACATGATGCTATAGCCATTATCATTCTCAAATCTTCATCCATGCAAGTTGGCATATCACCAGGCTCACCACGTCATTATGCCTGCTCCCTGACCTGACGGTCAAAGGGGAGAGGCCACTTCCATTATTCAACAGTTCCCATTGGAGGTCAGGGACAACGTTACCACTTGCATGTTTGTTTTTGCTGGGTGGTTTTGCATGCAGGGATAGATGTGCATTTCATGCTTCCACACACAATGCATTTTATGGCTCTCAACTTGATTCAGTTGCCTTCACTTGGAGGCTGCCAGCCTCTTTTCTGCTTCTGTTCCTTTACTAGTGTACAGTCTCAGAGTCATATAGTATGGAAACAAACCCTTCCACCCAACTTTTCCATGCCAACCATTATCCCAAACTAAACTAGCCCCATTTGCCTGGATTTGGGGCATGTCCCCATATTTCCTATTCATGTCCCTGTCCAAATGAGATTAAAATGTTGTAACTGTAACTGCATCTATCACTTCCTCTGGTAGTTCATTCCACGTACAAACCACCCACTGTCTGGAAAATGTTGCCCCTCAGATCCCTTTTAAATCTTTCACCTCTCACCTTAGAGTTATGTCTTCTGGTTTTGAACTCTCCAGCCCCCAAGGAAAAGACCTTTGCTGTCTATGAAGTTATAAACGTCCAAAAGGTCATTCCTTAGCCTCCTACATTCCCAGCCTATACAGCCTTTCATAGAATCCCTACAGTGTGGAAGCAGTCCATTTGGCCCATTGAGTCTAAGCGACTCTCCAAAGACCCAACCCCCAACCCTATCCCCGTAAACCCATGTTTACCATGGCTAATCCACCTAGCCTGCACAAATCTGGATTGTGGGAGCAACAAAACCACGCAGATACAGAGGGAAAGTACAAACTCCACACAAACAGTTGCCCAAATATGGAATTGAATCCAGGTCCTTTGCGCTGTGAGGCAGCAGTGCTGACTACTGAGCCACTATGCTGCCCATTATAACTCAAGACCTCCAGTCCCGGTAACATCCTTGTAAATCTTTCCTGCACCCTCTCCAGTTTAATACTATTCTTACCTCAGCACTGACTTACAGGCTGCCAGCCTCTGTGTGAGTCTCAACACTGTCTTAATGGGTCTCCACTGCTCGTTGCAAGTTGTCAACTTTTATGGCTTGCATTGCTTCTTGGACACATAGAGAGGGGCAAGAGCTTTGGCATGGTAGAGTGCACTGAATGATTGAGTTGATGGATATGTCGATGTTGCATATAATTAAACCTACAGCATGTGCCAACAGCTCAGACAGCAAACACATTGCATGGGCTTCAAGTTGTGCAAAGCTTAAAGACAAGCAGTCCATAGTTGAGTGAAGGGGTGTATGGGTCAGCTAGAGGGTATCACCATAGTCAGTTAAGGAATGAGTCCTATTCCAATCCAGAGGGTTTATCGGGGTCAGTCAGACACTCAATCCAGTTAGAGTCCAGGATTCACGTGGCTACAGTCCAGTGTTTAGTCCTTCAAGTCAAATGTCATGTCCATAAAGACTCTCACCAATTTTGGTAGATGCACGATAGAAAGCATTCTACCCAGATGCATCACGGTTGGTATGGCAACCGCTCTGATCAGGACCAAAAGAATCTACAGAGAGTTGTGAACACTGCCCAAGTTCCTGTCATTGAAGCGGGGAATAAACGTTCCTTTCCTCTGGCCCCTGTCTTCATGATAATAGTCAAACACCACTGTGTGAGGGCTTCCAATCAGAGTGTCCCTGTAGTGTGGAAAGAGGCAATTCAGCCCATCAGGTTTGCACCAACCCTCTGAAGAGCATCCCACCCAGACACAACTCCCCCACAACCTATCCTCGTAACCCCACATTTACCATGGCTAATTGCTCTAGCTTGCATGTCCCTGGATACTGCTGAGTAATGTAGCATGGCCAGTCCACCCAACCTGGGGGAAACTATAGCACAGGGAGGATGTGCAAACTCCACACAGATGGCCACCCAAGGCTGGAATCGAACCTGAATCCCTGGCACTGTGAGGCAGCAGTGCAAGCCACTGTGCCACTCATCAAGTGTCTGATGTAGTGTGCAAATAGGTTTTAAATATAATGCCAACAGCATGGGTGCCAGGGAATTCATATATGGTGAACATTTCCATCTCCCCAGCCAAATGAATATCCAAAGAGCCTGGTAGCATAATTAAAGAGGTGAAGATAGTGTAAATAAAGTTGTTCCTCATCACGATGGGCCAAACACTATGACTTGCACTCAAAATAACATGGGAAGATTCCTCTCTATATAACTTCAGAACTTCCTGTTAGATTAGTCTAACGTTTTGTTTGCCAGTGTTCTCCCTCCTCTATCTCTGAAAGGCACTGAATTATACTGGAGGCAATTGCTATGGACCATACACTGCGATGATAGGTCATCACTTTGTTCTGCTAAGATGTATAAGACAATGTTGCAACCTGTCTGACAGTAACTGAGAGTGTCCTGGTCAAACCCTGACATATACAATATCTACTAAAGTAAATTTCCGTGGAAGAAATTCTTCCTGACAGAACCGTCAGCAATGGGCACAACGTTAGCAGTTATAGAATTGATGAACTAAAAAGCATACAAAATAAAGAAAGGCCTGAAGAGCTTTGTTGCTCATTCAAGAAGTATTGTTCAAAATGAAGGAACCTTCAAGTAAGAACCACACTAACCTGGGCCACCAAAGTAACAAGGGTAGTAATAGGTTGTAAACTACTTAAAACTTTGTGATTTGATTTATTATTATCACATGTACCTACATACAGTGACAAGTTTTGTTTTGAGTGCAGCACAGACAGATCATACAGATGGACCAAAGTGCATTAGGGGTAATAGAACAGGAATACAATGTTATGGCTGTAGAGAATGTCCACAAAGAGAGAAACCTACATTAAATTTGAAATTTGAGATGTCCATTTAAAAGTCTAATAACAGCAGGGAAGAGCTGTTCTTGAATCTGCTGGTATGTGTGTTTAAGCTTGTGTGTCTTCTGTCCGATGGAAGAGATTGGAAACGATTATAACCAGGGTGGGAGGGGTCTTTGATAATGTTGGCTGCCATTCTGAGGAAGCGGGAAGTATAGATGGAGTCAATGGATGGAAGGTTGTCTTGTGTGATGGACTGGGCTGTGTTCACAACTCTCTGTCATTTGCTATGGTCCTGGGCATAGCAGTTGCCATACCATGCCATGATGTACCTGAATAGAATGCTTTCTTTGGTGCATCTGTAAAAATTTGTAAGAGTCTTGTGTTGTTGTCAAGTTAATGCTATATATAGGCAGCTAATGGACGAGCATGTACTTAGCCCACTTGCTTGTCACGGTCTTATTTTCAGCAAAGTATGATGATTATACTTTTTCACAATGGATGGCTGAAGTTTTCTGGGACATTGTGAACATAAGTGTAGGCTAAATGTTTTAATGGAGGCTGAGCATTTCATCGATGGAGTTTATGTGTATTGTTCAATATTATTGCTTGAACAATCCTGGAAAAACTGCTTAAATCATCCTGTTAGTGCTTTGCAGTCATTACCATGATAACAAAATTGACTAACCTTTAGAAAAACTTGTGGGCCATTTTAAATGAATGTATTATACCAAATAGGCCGAATGCAGAATACCACTTATGTTGATAGATTGCTCAATATGTTAAGCAACATGTATAAAATGTTTATTTATATATCATCTGCTAAAACCATCACAAGACACTTTGCTTCCAATGAATGCTTCTTGAAGGATTTTGTTAGAAAAGCAAACATGTCTTGCATAGAAAGAGTTCATACACAGTACTCAGGGGTGATAATCATGAGCTTCATTTGCACCAGCGATGTGTTACTCTTGAGAGGTTAATCAGCGAGGCAGATTTGTTGAGCAGAAGATTCTCTTCTGTATGAATGTCACCGTGGGAATTTTTATTTCCAGCTGAATGAACAGATATTGTCTCATCTAAAAGTGACACTTAAAAGTACTCTGTGATATGATATTGAAGTGTCAGACTAGATTTAATCTTCAAGAAGGAAGAATAGAAAAACAACTGGAAGAAAGGTAGAGCAAGGAAAGAAAGAGCTTACATTTATATAAGACCACACACAAGTTTTCCTCACAGAATCATAGAGACATACAGCACAGAAACAGACCCTTTGCTCCAACATGTCCATGCTGACCTTGTTCCCAAGCTAAACCAGTTGCATTTGCCTGCAGATGACCCATATCCCCCTAAACCTTTCCTATTCATATACTTATCCAAATGTCTTTTAAATGTCATAATTGTACCTGAATCTACCACTTCGTCTGACAGTTCATGTCACCTGTATATGATCCCATTAATTTTCCTTCACTTTCTCCTTAACTGTGCATTTTACTGCACAGCTTTCCAGACAAATGGCTGCAGATCGAGTTGGAAACTTCTGATCTCCAGCATCCGCAGCTCTTTGTTTTTTTTTGAACCGAGTTGGAAACATCTGCGGAAAATGAAGGAAAGCGAGTCACTAAATTATACTAAATCCCACGGTGACTATTGAGAGGTGCACAACAGGCAGTTTGCAAATGCACAGATCAAAATTAAAAGGCCAACAGAGATGTCACTGTACATTGATGTTCTGGATTGTTGCCATTTTGGCAACTGCAGTAAGCCATTTGTTCACAGAGAGAACCCACAAATAGAAATGAAAGACATGGACAGCTAATCTGTTTAAATGGTTTTGTTCAGGAAACAACATTCACGCAGTCCCTACAGTAGGGAAGCAGGCCATTCGGCCCATCCCTCTGAAAAGCATTCCATTCAGAACCCCACCCTATATTTTCCACCTATCCTGCACATTATGGACAACTTAGCATGGTGCAGATGCTGGAGATTAGAGTCGGGAGTGTGATGCTGGAAAGTCAATTCATCTAACTGACACATCTTTGGACTGCGGAAGGAAACTGGAGCACCTGGAGGAAACTTTTAAACTCCATGCAAATGATGGAACCCAGGTCCTTGGCACTGTGAGGCAGCAGTGCTAACCACTAGCCACCATGCTGCCCTGTTGGTGAGGACATTGGCAGAACTGCCCTGATCGTTGTTGAATGTGACACTTGAGAAGACCGGTAGAATTAGATTCCAAATGTTTTCCAAAAGGCTGAGTAAAAGTAACTACAAAGGCATGAGGACTAAAATTGATTGGAAGTGGGTCCTAACAGGGAAGATAGTGGAGCAACAATGGCAGGAATTTCTGGAGGTAATTTGGGAAGCTCAGCAGAAATTCATCCCAAGGAGAGAGAAACCTACTAAGGGGGAGGGAATGAGGCAAACGTGATTGATAAGAGAAGTCAGGGACAGCAAATAAAGCAAAATAAGAGGCATACGCTGTGGTGAAGATTAGTGGGCAGCCAGAGGAATGGGAAGCCTTTAAAAACCAACAGAGGATAATTAAGAAAGCAATAAGGGTGAAGAAGATAAATATGAGGGCCAGCTAATGAGTAATGTAAAAGAAGATTGAAAGTTTTTTTAGATTTATAAAAGGTATGAGAGAGACAGGAGTGGAATTGGATCGCTGGAAAATGAGGCTGGAGAAAGTAACTAGTAGCAAAGAAAAGGCAAAAGAACTGAATAGGTACTGTGCATCTGTTTTCACAGTTGAAGACACCAGTAGCATACCAGAACATCGAGGCAGTCAGCGGGCAGAGGTGAATGTAATGGCCATCACTAAGGAGAATAGTGCTGAGGAAGCTGAAGGCAAGCAAATCAGCCAGGGTTCTGAAGGAAATAGCTGAGGAGATTGTGGAGGCATTGGTGGTGATCTTTCAGGAATCACTGTAGTCAGGGAAGGACCCAGAGGACTGGAAATAGTTAATAGCATCAGCCCTGTTGAAAAAGGGAGGGAGGCGGAATATGGTTCGCCTGATCTTGGTCATTGGTAAGATTTTAGAGTCCATTTTTACTGATACAATTGGGGAGTATTTGAAGTGCATGCTAAAATAGGGCTGAGTCAGCATCACTTTGTCAAGGGGAAGTGATGTCTGAAAAATTTGTTGGAATTCTTTGAGGTGACAACAAACAAATTAGACAAAGGAGACGCAGTGGATATGATCTATTTGGATTTCCAGAAATCTTTTGGCCAATAATATAAGCGCCCATGATGTTAGGGGTAAGGTATCGGCAAGGATTGGCTGACTGGCAGATGACGGACAGTAGGGATAAACAGGTATTTTTCAGAATGACAGTTGATGACTGGTGGAGTTCCATAGGGGTCAGTGTTGAGACCACAACCATTCACATTATACATTAATGATCTGGATGAAGGTACTAAGCACATTGTTGTGAAGTTTGCAGATAACACCACAATAGCTGGAAGGATAAGTAATGTTGATCAGGCAAGAGACACTGCAAAATGACTTGGAATGGCTAGGAGTATGGCCAAAGAAGTGGCAAATGGAATACAATGTGGGAAGTGTGAGGTTATGCACTTTGGTAGGAAGAATTGAGAAGCGGGCTATTTTCTAAGCAGGGGAGGGCTTCAGAAACCTGAAGTACAAGGGATATAGGAATCCTAGTTCAGAATTCTCTTAAGGCTAACTTACAGGTTCATTCGACAGTTAGGAAGGCAAATGCAATGGTAGCATTCATTTCAAGAGGTCTAGAACATGAAATCAGAGATTACTGCTGAGGCTGTGTAAGGCTCTGGTCAGATCGCATTTGGAATATTGTGAGCAATTTTGGGCCCTGTATTTAAAGAACGAAGTGAAAGAATGATCCTTTAGAACTGAGATGAGGAGGAATTTCTTCAGTCAGAGCTTGGTGAATCTGTGGAAATCATTGCTGCAGAGAGCTATGGAAGCCAATCATTGAGTATGTTTAAGATAGAAATAGATAGGTTCTTGATTAGTAAGGGGACCAAAGGTTACAAGGAGAGGCAGAAAAATGGGCTTGAGAAACACTTCAGTTGTGATCGACAGCAGAACTGATTTCCTGGTCCGAACAGCCTATTTCTGCTGCTGAATCTTATGGCCTTTGGAGTTTTCGCCAAGTTAGAAAGCCTTGTCGCAACAGCCACAAAAGCTCCAGAGTCCCAATTCTATAATTCCTGCTCCTGAAACCATCACCCACCATCTTCACTCTTGGTGTAGGATAGCAAAGGCAGATTGCAGTTTTCCACATAAATGGTTCGCAGAAGGAGATGCACATTGACACAAACATAAAACAAAGAACGGCTGAAGGAGGGTCATAGAATCCTTACAGTTCAGAAAGAGGCCATTTGGCCCATTTAGTCTGCATCAACCCTCTGAAGAGCATCCCACTGCCCAACAACACCCCCCACCCCCACTACATCTCTGCATTTCCCATGGCTAACCCACCTAGCTTGCAAATCCCTGGACACTATGGGGAATTTTGTGTGGCCAATCCACCACAGTTGTACATCTCTGGACCGTGGGAGGAAACCAGAGCACCTGGAGGAAACCCACACAGACATGGGGATAATGTGCAAACTCCACACAATTATCCAAGATTGGAATCAACCCCAGGTCCCTGGTATAGTGAGGCAGCAGTGCTAACCACTGAGCTACTGTGCCACTCCTTGTTCTTTCTGGAAAGTCATGCATAATACACCTCTGTGTTCCCCTTTAACCATAATACCCGTTACTCCTTCAAAGAATTCCAACAAGTTGATTGGACCGGATTAAGTAATTCATTTGGATTTCTAAAGGCATTCGATAAGGTATCGCACATGAGAGTAGACAAGTAGCGAGGGTGATACAATGAATTTACAAAGGGATACAGACAGGATAAGTGAGTTGGCAAAACTTGGCAGATGGAATAGAATGTGGGAAAATGTGTGGTAGTGCACTTGGGCAGAAAGAATAGAAGAGCTGAGTATTATTTAAATGTGGGAAGACAGTAGCAAGCTGCAGCAGATAGACTTGAGCAACCTAGTGTGTGAATCACAGAAAAGAAAAACATTCAAGGTAAGTGGGTAATAAGGAAGGGCTTATGCCCAAAATGTTGATTCTTCTGCTCCTCGGATGCTGCCTGACCTGCTGTGCTTTTCCAGCACTATCAACTCTGATCTCCAGCATCTGCAGTTCTCACTTTCTCCAAGGGAAATGAAATGTTTTACTTTACTTCAAAGTGAATGGAATGTAAAAAAAAAAACTATAAGATGCATTAATTGACCACGGCTGGAATCCTGTGAACACGTTTGGTCCTCTTATCTAACAAAAGATGGAACTGGCATTGGAGGCAGCCCAGAAATGAATTACCAGGTTGATCCCGAGTATGAATGGATTTTCCTTTGCAGAAACATTGGGTTTCCATGGTTTTGCATAAGTCTTCCCATTTTACCAGTATTTCATTGGTCTACATGCATATTAGAAATGACAATAGTTTCATAAGTGACAGTGCATAGGAGGTCAGACAAATGGAAGGAGACCTTACTGAAACACACAGGACTCTGAGTGGGCTTGACAGGGTGGCTGCAGAGAAGTTATTACCCTTGCGGGAGAGTCTAGCACTGGCGGGTATCATCTGAATAAGGAGTTGCCCATCTAAGAGAGAGGATGAATATATTCTCTTAGACGGTGGTCATTCTGTGAAAGGCTTTAGTACTGAGGGATATCAAGGTTGGTTCTCTAAGTATACATAAGGCTGAGAATTGACAGATATTTAATTACTAATGGAATCGGGATTATGGGGATAAGGCAAAAAAGTGAAGTTGAGGTTTATCTGTTCAGCAATAATCTCAGTGAGAGAGCAGATCCAGTGGGCTGAATAGCCTTTTTCTGCTCCATCCGAGTTTATGGTAAGCTTGATAGTTGCCCATACAGGATTAATAGTGCATGAGTGACTGCACAATGTATCACAGTAGAGTCTGTCAGCTCCAAATGGGTATAAAGTCTTTCCTGGGTCTACGGCTACAAAATATGTTTTCATAAGGGTCAAAGTAGTTAACTGAAATGATTGCTTTTATACTGGATTAAGTGTTAAGAATTAAGGAAGATAAATATATTAATCAGTGCTGATAAGTGAGAGAGGGATTAAAAAAAGACTGCAATTAGCACTTATACTTTGTAACTGCATCTGAGCGCAGCTCCTGAGATCTGTTCATCATGAGTTAACAAGGAGGATTGGATTGAGGGGGTTGGTAAAGGTTGTAACAAGTTGGCACTAAATTGGAATGGGGTCTATAAGTGGTCATGGCATAGTAGAGGGCATAGGTTGGCAAAAAAGAGCCATGGGGGAGGTTGAGGTGGTGTTCGTTGCTGTTAGGCGACAGCCCAACTGAAAATCAAGGGCATGCTCCACTGAGTTGATTATGTGGAGTTGGGAACTCTCTGGACTCGTTGGTTGCCCCTCCCAAACAATGTAGCATTCCCTCAGCTCCATGTTGAAGTAGCAGTTTAGATTATCTGTTAGAGATTAGGAACGGTGTTTTAAACCATCACCTTCTGATTCTGAGTTATAAGGATTAGTGGGTGAGCTGAGCGGACACCTACCAGGGATAGGTCCGCATCTGGAACACATCTTTGAAAAGTCAGTCTTTATACCAGAGCTGACTATTTGACAATGAGTTTTCATCCATTCATAATCCAGCAAACAACATTCTTGACCCACTTCTCAAAGGCATTTTCATTGAGAACATTTTACTGCACTCAATGCTGCATCTGTGAATCATCATATCATCTGTTTGATCGCAGTCTCGATAAAACTGTTACTAGCAAAATATATCACAGCAGAATTTAGAAATCCTGGACACAGAAGTAACACTCCATGCTCAGGTGACATGGGGGAGACTTGAATGATAGAAGAGGATGGAAAATATCGCAGTCTTGGTCACCTTTGCAGAATTAATATACAAGTAAAAAACATTTTCAAACAGTGCAAGTAATCAAATTACACCAAGAACTAATTCTTCCATGCCAGGAACAGAAGATACTGAAAAGAGGTTTGTCCTAAATAAATTCTTTCCATCTTTGGCACAGCTAAAATGATGCCAGATGTACTCTTTCATTGAACTAATTTATCACACAGTCACCTCCATAGGCCACAGCTGAAATGTTTCAGCCATTTTCTCCTCCAGTCTTGATAGTGTTCTTCATCAAGTGGAAAAAATACCAAGAACTGAGGTTCTTACTTGAGAGATTGTTGGCAGAAATTTTACCTCAATAGATCTGGACTCTGAATCCATTTCTAAAACATTTTTTTTCTGAGATTCTGCCTATTTTTCTTTGTCTTCCTGGTCAAAGACTTGCAGTCTTATGTTGAAATCTAAGCGGACATGGCTGTCGTGTCAGAGACACTAACCTAGCTCAGTTTATGAGCTTATGTAGGTTAAACATCAGAAAGTTTAGAGGTCTCCATTTACTATACATTCAAATCTAATTGAAGCCTACTAAAGCACATTGTGAAATCAGCCATGATTTGGTACATCTGGCCTGTTCTTCATACCTCCTCATTTAGATAGAAGACTATGCAAGTTGCAATTCTGAAGGCTTCTTACAGTAGTGCTTTAGCCTGAATTTCTTCAACAATCCAAGTAGCCAGTGGTCTTTCTTAATGTCCACTGTCTTCCCTTAGCCTTTCTTGAAATCAAGGAGCAATCCTGGTATCTAATGTCTTCTTCTACCTCAACCAAGAAGCCATTGCTTTGCGTATGATTCCAGACAGTGAATATCTTTGCTCTGTTGAATCAAGCTGGATATCACAACTAACCCCAATTCTGTCCTGGGAAGCGGAAACCAAAGTTGCCATCGAAGTGGGTCACCCTGTGACTGAGGGGATTTTTGAAAGTGATGACCAGTATTGATTCACAGTTAAAACCAGCAACACATTGTTTGATATCCTTCAGGTTTCCTCAAAGCACAGTCTTGAGAAAGAAACTGCGCGCTGTCAATTGGGAAACAGCTGTCATTTCTAATATGCAAGTAGAACCAGTGAAATACTGGTAAAATGGCAAAACAATGCTTTGCAAGGGTATGGAAACCAATTGTGAGACATTGATTGTCATCTCAGCTAAGACAACTAGCTAAAAATAGCCCTGGAATTGAACCGTCTAACCTGTAATGCTTGCTATGCCCTCTGTATAGGAGCAGAAGTAGGCCATTCAGCTAATTGAGTCTGTTCTATCATTCAGTGCAATCACAGCTGATCTGATAATCCTCAACTCCCTTTTCCTCCCTTTTCTCCATAACCTTTGATCCCTTTACTGATCAAAAATTGTCAGTCTTAGCCTTGAATATCTTAAAGAGCCTGTGTGAACAGCCTTCTGTGGTAAGGAATTACACAGATTCACAACCCTTTGAGAGAAGAAATTCCTCCTCATCTCTGTATCTGAAGTATCAGATCCCTTGCTCTGAGATTATACTCTCTGGTCCTTGACTCACCCACAAGGGGAAATAACCCTCTTCTCTTTTTTTATATAAGGTGTCCTCGCATTCTTCCATATTCCATAATGAATACAGGCCCAATCTCAACCTGTCCACATATGACAGTCCCTCCATCTCTGGTGTCATCATATTCACGACCCTACCGAGCCTGCCTCCATTGCCAGTTTATCTTTCGTTCAATAAGGGACCCAAAACTATTCAAAGTATTCCAGATGTGGAGTGAATACTAATGTTACTAGCAGAGCTATCAAGGCAGCTGCTTTTATTTAGATTTGAATTAAATGTTCATTAAGAGTATTAACTCATCCTGGGAGCTGGCTTAAGGACAGTTTTAATAAGAAAAAAAAACTGTTCCATTAACTTTTTTAAATGCTTCAAGCAGTTACTCTAAAGCCATCTTCGTCCCTGACTAGTTCAAATCCCTGTGATGATCATTGGTTTCATCAACATTCTGGAATGAATCTTATCAGCACTGCATTTCCATCCTGCCTGCCACCTTCTAATTATTTTTGGCTACAATAAGAATTTCCACACTCAGCAGTCATGCATTTTCCCCATTCTGTGAAGGATATAAGTTGTGCTCTATATCATTGGCTGTAAAATGCTTTCAGATATCCAGTGCTCATGAAAAATGCAATTAAAAATGCAAGGGGTTTCTCTTAATCACACATTGACATCCTTTCTCTGTCCCAGCTCCCTGGCATCCTATTTTCTCCCTCTCTGATGCCATTCATTCCTCGTTACACTCTTGTTCCAGGGGTTCAGCCTCTTTCTAATATCCTAACTGAGTCACACTGTTCATGTATTTGAAGTTGTTTGCCAACTGGGGCCATTGCACCTGATGCCAATCCTGTTCTTACTCATTGGGATATGAACAAAATGGCTATCTTTAGAACCAAAATTTCCGCTTGCTAGCTTGATGTTTACTTGTTCATTTGAATGGAAGGCGAGAAATTGCCAGGAAATTTCTCAAAAGGTGGTACTAGCCTCCAAATATTGTTAAAGAGGTCTGTGCAGTATCATCAGGGTTTGTTTCTGGTGCTTAGGTCAATGCCTGAAGTATCACCTGGCTTATTCTTTGATGTTTCTATAGTAGTTGGATTTGATCGGCTATTTCAAGGGGATATTTTAGAGTTAACCACATTGTTGTCAGTCTGGAGTCACATGCAGGCCAGACCAGATCAGAATTGAAGATTCCTTCTCTTCGGAGCAGCAATGAACTAACTGGAATGTTCTGACAATTGATGACAGTTCCATGGTCACCGTTACTGTAGCTACCTTTTTAATTACAGATTTATTAGCCAAACTAAACTATCAGCCATTTCACTTGCTCCTTACAGACCACAATTGTCTTTCGTTTCCGGTACCCCTGATGAAAATGGCCTCAATTTCACTTATTCCCCATGGAAAGTAATTCTGCATTCTAGCAACTCCCTGTATAATGAGGTTTGACGTACCATCTCTCCTCCTAGGAAAGCCTTTCAGCCAATTTGAGATCCAAAGAACAATTACTTTTCCTCCCATTTTTATCTTGCAATGGATCTTAATATACGGTCTTGAAAAAAGTTGCACCAATCAACTTCATTGCCTCAATCCAAACAGCCTGATCTTGGTTCGAAAATACTCTGGTAGATTTCTTTAAACTTCATCTGCCTTTCACAAATCTGTATTGGCTTTAAATTGTCACGCGGCGTTTAATATTTAGGTGAGTGTGGTCTTTTAAAAGCACATCATTGCATGGTTAGGGAGTCCTGTGGACAGGCAGCTTGTAGAACAGCCAGAAACAGATTGCATGTTAATGGCCTCTGTGGAAATGTTCACACTCCAACCTGCAAGAACTCAAAACATCTCTCTGCAAAATCTGACGGCCAGGCTTAGAAGTTAACTGTGCATGTTTAAAAATCTACGGCATATGTGCACGGTTCGATAATGGCATTGTGCTTTTGATGGTGTCATTGCAGTCAGTGTTAGTAAACATGGTAAAATGCCTTTACAAGTCATTTAATCAGGTGACAGGACACCTCTGAAATAACACTGAAAAGTTTTGGCACAGCTCAGTGCCAATGCTAATGTCTTTCACTTTCGAATGAAACACTCATTATTTTCTCATAATATACTGGATCTGTTTGCTCTAAATTCAACTTGAGAATGTTTTTGTTATTCATTCAAGGCATGAGAACATGACTGGCTAGACCAGCATTTATTGCCCATCCCAGAGGGGGATTACGAGTCAACTGCTTTGCTGTGGGTCTGGAGTCATATGTAGGCCAGAACAGGTAAGAATAGCAATTTCCGTTCCGAAAGGACATTAGTGAACCAGATGGGGTTTTCCAGCAATCGTCAGAAAATTCCTGGTCATTATTAGACCCTTAATTCCATATTTTTATTGAATTCTACCATCTGCCATGTTGGGAATCAAGTCCTGGTCCCCGGAACATTATACTTGGGTCTCTGGCTTAATAGCCTAGCGATAATACCACCAAGCCATTGCTTCCTTAAAGGGCCTCCTTGGCATTCCAATAGTTTGAAGATGGTTCATCTTTTATCAATAGGTGAGAACACTACTTCATGCAGGTGTAGTGTAACACATTCCAGACCAGGGAGATCCCAAGTTAAATCTCCAGGTGCTGATTTGGTGATAATAGTCACTACTGGCTTCAGTGGTATGGGAAATGTAGGGGTCATGATATATCATGTTGGAAAGCACACAGAGTGGCACTTAAATGAGAAATGAAATTCGATTTGACCTCAGGGTGTGCTCACTTGGTGCATTAATATTGTTGTGACCTTAAAGGGATCCACCAATTCATTATAGTTAAACCATAATAGCCACAAAATATATTGAGAGACAGAAAGAGAGACCTTGATTTTTGCGGTAGCATCACATAAGTCATGGTGAGTTGACAGCCCATGTCACATCACTCCCCATTTTTAATCCTATTTGCTTAAATGGAAAGTGAGCTCTTGACTTACTATGACCCATTTCACAGAATGCACAAAGTCAAGATCTATCCTCTGTGTGCTGCTTGCTGTAATATTGCTGTCTTTGCAAAGTAATGCATCGTCCAAATTGCTGAGAGCATTGGAAATGCCTGGCTGAAGAAGATGCAGAAATAGACCCTGCAGCTTTTGGTGTCACATTTGATACTAAGGTGAGCTTCCAACTATATATCGATTTCATTGCCCATAGTAGCAATCCATCCGTGTAACATCACCCAGCTATGCTCTGCTTCAATTCATCTGCCACTACAATTCCTCTTTGCACCTCAACTTGACTGTTCAATGTCCTTCCACCTTTGACAGTACAGAGCACAACTAAAGCTCTGCTTTCTGTATCACAGTTTGCATCAATTCAACCATCACCCATATTCTCAATGACAGGCATTACTTCCTGGTCTTGTAATGTCTCCGTTTAAAAGTTCTCACACTTGTTATGAAATCTCTCGATGACATGCTCTGCCTGACAACTCTTTGAGATCTTTACATTTTTGCAACTCATGATTTTAATTACCTTATCATTAATGTCCATGCTTTTAGAGTCATTGAGTTATACAGCATGGAAACAGACCCTTAGATCCACCACATCCATGCTGACCAGATAGTCCAAATTAATCTAGTCCCATTTGCCAGCACTTGGCCCTTATCCCTTCAAACCCTTTCTATTCATGTACCCATCCAGATGCCTTTTAACTGTTGTAATTGTACCAGCCTCCATTGTCTCTGGCAGTTCATTCCATATACACATCACCCTCTGCGTGAATAAGTTGTACATTAAGTCCTTTTTAAATCTTTCCCTTCTCACCTTAAACGCATTATAGCTGTAAAGCATTGGGCTCTCAAACATTCTCTTAACTGTATCTAATTGCTCCCCCTCACTCCTTTGAAATATTCCTTAAATCTACCTTATTTCGTCATCCGTCCTGCTATCTCCTTTTGTGGCTTGGTATCATCTTATTCAACTAGGAGAGAGTGAGGACTGCAGATGTTGGGGAAGTCAGAGTCAATAAAGTGTGGTGCTGGAAAAAGCACAGCAGGTCAGGCAGCATCTGGCTTCATGAAGGATTAAGCCCAAAAAATCGACTCTCTTGCTCTTCAGATGCTGCCTGACCTGCTGTGCTTTTTCCAGTGCTATACTTTATCGACTCCATCATCTTATTCAATAACACTCATATGAAGAAGGACATAGCGTTGGATTGTTTCAGTTGTCAAAGGCAGTATATAAATGCTAGTTATTGTTGTTGTGTAGCCATTGTATTTGCAGTGTCCTTGAATTGTTTGGCAGAGTTCTTGAATTTTGATGAACAACAACAAAAGAACACCATAGAACATAGGCATAGAACATTACAGCGCAGTTCAGGTCCATTGGTCCTCGATGTTGTGCCAATATAGTTTCAAATAAGGATGGCTTGGTGAGCAATTTGATGGTTGTGATGTTCCCACATATCTATTGCCCTTGTCCTTTTACTGACAGTGCATGCCAGATTTTGAAAAGAGACTTGGTGAGTTGTATTAGGTAGAAAGTAGACTATGGACCACAATGCGCATTGCAGATTAAATTGGCTGCTTTTTCTCAGACAGTGTTGAAGTTGAATATTGTTAGAGCTGTGCTCATCCAGGCCAGTAGAACACATTCCATTATGGATGCTTGTCAAGTTTGTTGGTGTCAAGAGCTAAGTTACTTGTTGCAGTCTCTGACCTGCTTTCAAAGCCACAGTATTATCTGATTAATCCAGTTATGTTTCTGCTCAATGACAACCCTCATAGTGGGCTATTCAGTGACGACAATGTTATTGAATGTCTAAGGGGAAATGATTAGAATATTCTCTAGTGGGAGATGGCCCTTCCATGGCTCTCAAGTGGTTCAAATATTGCGTCTTAGTAGCCCAACGTGGCTAAAGGCTTTCAGCATATGGATATCGACTGTTCAAGTATCTGAGGAGTCGCAAATGTTACTAAATACTGCAGTCAACAGCAAACATCTCCACACCTGACCATATGGAGGGAAAATGATTGATGAAGGATGGGAAGTTGGTTTAGCCAAGGACACTTATCCTGAAAAATTCATTCAGAGGTGTCTTGGAGCTGAGATGACTCCCCTCCAACAATGGAAAGCATCTTATTTTGTACTAGGTGTGACTTCAATGAGGTGGAGAGTTTTGTACCTGATTCCCATTGACTGCATTTTGCAAGGATGTTTTGAAGCTGATGTCAGCCAAATGCTATGATTCAATACCATGTGAATCCAAACTGTAGGTTCATGAATAGATTACAGTTGTGTAACAACTGGTTGCAATGACCTTGCATCACGAGTTGAGCAGTGGGTGGAAATTGATGGGATTGCACTTGTTTTAGTTTTTGTGGACAGAGCCTCCCAGGGCAATTTTCCACATTGTCACATTGGTGCTAATATTGTAGCTGCACCAGAACAACTTTGCTAGGGCAGCAACAAGTTCTGGAGCACATTTCCAGTACTGCAACTGGGGTGTGTCACGGCCCATAACTCTTAACCCTTTCTTAATATCAAGTGGAATGAGTTGAATTTGCTGAAGACTGTCATCCATGAGGCTGGTAACCCTGGCAAGAGTCAAGATGATATTCAGTCAGACCTTCTGGCTGAGGTTTGTTGCAAATGCTTCAACTCTTGCGTTTCTGCTGATAGGCTAGATTTCACCATCTTTGAGGATGATATAATGGATAATTCTGTTCTCATGTCAGACCATTTAATAGAATGGTGCAGTGGGTAATTGCACTGCCTGAGGTCACAGGTTTAAGTCTCTGAGAGGCTGGTGGACAGTCTGTCAGAATGACCACTCTGACTGATACTCAGTGAATGTGGCTGATTATAATTTTAAAAGCCAGTTAACTCTTTCTGCATTGGTTACTATCTGAGGACTTGCCAAAGAGAGGAAGGTGGGTCAAGGAGGAAGAAAATTGGAAACCTTAATGTAAAAAGAGAAACAAATTAAAGTGGCAGATTCCTATCACTCCAAAAAGACAGCACATCATTCCTTATTACGTGAGGGAAGGGTAATATAGCTTATTAGACAGCATGGAGTATCAGCCCCTGCTGGGACTAAAGCCACAGCTCCTGAGTTGTGAATTGCCACACGAGCTAACTGGACTGACTTTGATTTCTCTTCCCTTTTTCACTTCCATAATTAGGCAATTACTGAACAGTCAGGACAGAATGAAAGACTCAGCAGATTCCTGTGTCCTTGTGCCCTGGGCTCAGCCACTGAACTCAAAGCCTGATTGTAATTGCAAAAAAAAAACTGCTGAGCTAAACTCAATACCCCAGGTGAGAATGTGGCTGAGGTTCAAATTCCTATCAAACGCCTGATCAGCTTTTTGAATGAACAAAGATCAAGTTCTCCCGGGCAGAGCAGGAGCTGAATAGCACTAAGATTAGTTGTCATTTAACTCTCTACCCAACTCTGACCTCTCTATCCTGAGCCTCCAACACTGTTTGAGTGAAACACCATTTAACCTTGAGGAACAATACCTCATCTTTCGCTGTACAGCTTTTCTGACTCAATATTGAATTAAAAAATATCAGATCATTAAGAGATGCTCCCGTTTTCAAGGTCAGCAGCTGTTGGTAATGAGTCTCCTTTCCCCTGTATTTATCACATTTCCAGACCCAGCCTCTCATGTTTAACTTATCCCATTATCATTTGCTTATGTTTTACACTGTCATCCTTTCTGCCATTTAATCTCTCTTTTCTTTCTATCTTTTGGTGATCTTTCCTTTACCTCCTTCTCCCACTTTCCCTGTTCCATGTCTAAGATTTTCTATAGTAGTCATGATTTGGAGATGCCGGTGTTGGACTGGGGTGTACAAAGTTAAAAATCACACAACACCAGGTTATAGTCCAACAGGTTTAATTGGAAGCACACTAGCTTTCAGAAGAGCATCGCTCCGAAAGCTAGTGTGCTTCCAATTAAACCTGTTGGACTATAACCTGGTGTTGTGTGATTTTTAACGAAGATTTTCTAGCTATTATAGAAAGCTATTTGACCGGAAACATTACTTTCACTTCCCACTCTACAGATGCTATTTGATTATTTACAGCATCGACTGTTTTTATATTACCTTTGGCCTCCTGTGACAAGGACAACCACAGTTAGTTCTTCTATAACGCACTAGTTGCGTTCTTGTGCAACCCCACATTACAGAAAAATCCCACTTTAGAAACAGTACTTAAAGTGTTGGTGATATAATTGCGTTACAAGCAATGCATGTTTTAAAAGTTCATGCATTAGAAACAGCGTCCCCAATTCATCATTTGCGTTACAGCAAATTCACTTTAACAAACTGCACATTATGGTAGAATGACCTGTATTCAGCTGCTTGATTCTTGTGTCTACTCAATGCAATCATAAACTAATCTGTGACTTAACTCGGTATACCTGCCTTTTTCCCATATTCATTTATACCTTCGGTTAAGGCAAATCTACTCAATCTCAGATTTAAAGTTAGCAATTGACCTGGTATCAGCTTCTATTTGTAAAGAGTCTCAAGTTTCTACCAACTTTGGCATATCGACCTGTTTGCTAAGTCATGAAAGCTTTAATTAGATTAGATTCCCTACAGTATGGAAACAGGTCCTTTGGCCCAACAAGTCCACACCAACCCTCCGAAGAGCAACCCACCCAGACCCTTTCCCTACCCTATATTTACTCCTAACTAATGCATCTAACATTATGGACAATTTATTCCTGTGTCTTAATTCTTTTCAACCTGAGATCCCTTCTTGAATAATAAAAGACGACACATAATGAATCCTACATAATCAGGCTAACTAAATTTCCCAAATAAATTCAAGTGGAGTTAAGCCCATGCCACACTCAATATTTCCTGTGACAATCACTGTCACACAAATCTGTTCTATGATTGAAGCACCGATATTTAGCAACCACTTCAGTATCAAGGCCTTCAACTTGGTTTCTATGATCTATACGAAGCCAATTTAAATAAACTTAATCATTTTAAAAACAAAACATCTGCATATCAACTTCAAGATCCATGAAGCATTGAACTCTGGAATCTGGACTGTAGATGCCTTCCTAAACTAATGTTTTGCCATTCGAGTCTTATTTTAAATTCCCCTAATGTTACACTCGGTCCATTTCAAGAACAAACTGCACGTTTGGCTTTGACATTTAGACCACGTCTCCAAGACCAGACCATCTGAAGAAATAGTGATGGGGCAGATAGAGAGAAACTACCAGTTCCCCTGAATATCTTGAAGACTTGAATTAAATCACCACTTACAGATTTGGAGGTCGGAGCCAGTGTTGGACTGGGGTGGGCACAGTTAAAAATCACACAACACTAGGTTATAGCCCAACAGGTTTATTTGGAAGCAATGGCTTTTGGAGCACTGCTCCTTCATCAGGTGTAAGATCATAAGACACAATTCATTGCAAATGCTTACAGTGTGACATAAGTGCAATTATATATTGAAAAAGACCTGGATTGTTTGTTAAGTCTCTCATCTTTTAGAATGAACATGTTGGTTTCAGTTCTTTCATATGCAAATCACAGAACTTCTTAAGTTACATTCTCAAGTGAACTTTAACAATTGGTGTCATGTCGGCCCAGATAATGCATTAACCACTTACAGAGAATACAAGCCTGGTTTGTGTTATATCTTCTTGTGATTTAACCCCTGGAGTTCAGGCATCAATCTGGCAAATCGACTTTGCATTCGGTAATAAATGTGTCTAATTGGCCACAATCCCATTGTTTGTATGCATGCTGCATGTTCCCCTAAAGACTCAGACTTGTGTGTCAGCTGCGGCTCAGCCGGTAGCACTCGTGCATATCATTGAGGAGGTCAAGGTTCAAGCTCCACTGCAGGGAGCCTCGCACTTCATCCAGTCTGACACCACAATTCTCTCCTGCATCTTCAGAGACGTCACCTTAAAAAGGGGACATTAAACCAAATCCCTATCTACCTTTCAAAGTGGATTTAAGAGACCCATTTGTACTATTTTGAGGAAGGAGAATTCTTTGTAGAGTCATGGCCAATACATGTATGTCAACCAACATCATGAAAATATTATCGAGTCAATACCACGTTGCTGTTTGTACGAACCTACTGTCTCCAGTTAGCTGCTGTGTTTACTACAGTACCACAGTGACTACATTTCTGAAATATTTCTTTTGCTGCAAAATGGCTTTTATGATGCAAGTCTTTTAATATGAGATAAGCACACATGCATTTCATGTGTGCTAAGCTTCAGTTTATAGTATATACAAAAATATTATATATATGCAGGGAGGCAATGGCCTAGTATATTATTGCTAGTCTATTAATCCAGAGACCCAGCCAATGATCTGGGGTCCTGGGTTCAAATTCCACTCTAGTAGTTGGTGCAATTTGAATTCAATAAAAAAGAAATTGAATTAAGAGTCGAGTGATGATCACAAAACCATTGTTGAATGTTGGAAAAACCCATTAATGTCCTTCAGGGAAGGGAACTGCCGGCCTATTACCTGGTCTGGCCGATATTTGACTCCATTCCACAGTGATGTGGTTGAATCTTAATTGCCCTCTGGGCAGTTAGAGAGGGGCAATACATGCTGGACCCTGACATCTTATGAATGAGTAAAAAAAGATATGAAAATAAAGATCATTACCTCGACCAAATCAAGAAAAGATTTAAAATAACAAAATGCCAGTTGGCCATATATCTGACCTGACTGATCATTAGATGATATTCACTGGATCATAGGATTGTTACAGCTCAAAAGGAAGAGTCCATTCAGCCCAACATGTCTACATTGGCTTTACAGATAAGGAGTGCACTTGATGCCTTTCCCAGCCTTCTCCCTATGACCCCCCCCCCATGTTGTTACCTGAGAAGGAGCAATACAATTCCAACCTAAATGGTACAATTGAACCTGCCTCCACCTCAGGCAGTGCATTGCAAATCTTACCACTCGTTGTGTGAGAGGTTTTCCTTATGTCCCCATTGCTTTATTTGCTGATTACAT
Source organism: Chiloscyllium plagiosum (assembly GCF_004010195.1). Taxonomy (NCBI): domain Eukaryota; kingdom Metazoa; phylum Chordata; class Chondrichthyes; order Orectolobiformes; family Hemiscylliidae; genus Chiloscyllium; species Chiloscyllium plagiosum. The sequence goes on along the minus strand of NC_057743.1, from coordinate 10,411,158 downwards.
CAAATCTGTGACCTCTTGCTGTCAACCGTAATAGGAATATTTTTGAGATGACACTGAGGCAAGAAAATGTGACTGATTTCTTTATCCCTTCATAAAGAAAGTTGTCAATACAGTTCCCTTGGTATTGCATCGAAATCTCATCCTAGAGTCCTGGAGTTTGCATAATCTTGTTTTCTTGTGCACAAATACTTTTTACCACATAGTACTGTAGATTGGAAAAATCTAGTTGCCATGTCTATGAAGTCTAAGATAAAAATATCTTTCTCTGTCCCATAAAAAAGTCACTTGGCATGGTCTTGTAAAATTACTTGCTAATGGGAGATTTGCTTTGGATTGGTGAATACTAATGTTTGCGAGATCACATTTACCACTGATCTCTTCAATAAGTTTAGTACATTCCAAGAAAATGTGACTGATTTCTTTATCCCTTCATAAAGAAAGTTGTCAATACAGTTCCCTTGGTACTGCATCGAAATCTCATCCTAGAGTCCTGGAGTTTGCATAATCTTGTTTTCTTGTGCACAAATACTCTTTACCACATAGTACTGTAGATTGGAAAAATCTAGTTGCCATGTCTATGAAGTCTAAGACAAAAATATCTTTCTCTGTCCCATAAAAAAGTCACTTGGCATGGTCTTGTTAAAATTACTTGCTAATGGGAGATTTGCTTTGGATTGGTGAATACTAATGTTTGCGAGATCACATTTACCACTGATCTCTTCAATAAGTTTAGTACATTCTTTGCACCTGCATCCTTCAGTAGGATTTTTAACATGTGAAAAGATGGATGGGAAGTCAAGTCCTGTTAAAGGAAAACAGCAATGTCCAGAAACAAACTCAGAAATGATGGAGAAACTCAGCAGGTCCAACAGTATCTGTGGAGAGAGAGCTAGATGCTGCCAGACCTGCTGAGTTTCTTCAGCATTTTTGGTATTTGTTTCAGATTTCCACTATCTGCATTCTTTTGCTTTATTATAATAATGTCTGTATTCTGTAAACTGTAAATCCACCAGCTTCCCAAAATTGTCTTTGTCATGTTCTATGTCAAGTTTCATTTGAACTTATCTGTCAGAGATAACCTGCTCAAAGAAAAGAGTATCTCACCTGACACTATTATGTTTACACTGATAAACACTCCCGCTATTTCACAGGGAATAACTCTGTTGAGTAACTTAAGCATGTTGTCTTCACCAAACTAGAAAGCAGGTAGAACTCTCAAATTCTTAATCTTACATTGGCCCTTATTTAAGGAATCTATGTAATATTTTAACCATTCGGAGGTGTTGCATTTTGGAAGGACAAATTAGGGAAGGACATATACACTTAATAGTAGGGTCCTGGGGAGTGTTGCTGATCAAAGAGAGCTTGCTGTGCAGGTTCATAGCTCCTTGAAGATGGAGTCACAGATAGACAGGTTAATAAAGCAGGAGTTTGGTATTCTTGCCTTTATAACTCAGTGTATTGAATGTAGGAATTGGGAGATCATGTTGTGGCTGTACAGAACAATGGTTAGGCCACTGTTGGAATACTCCAGTCAGTTCTGGCCTCCCTGTTACAGAAAATAATTTGTTAAACTTGAAAGGATTATGCCAGGGTTGGAGGGTTTGAGCTGTAGGGAGAGGCTGCGTAGGCTGGGGCTGTTTTCCCCAGAGTGTCGGAAGCTTATAGAGGTTTATAAAATGATGAGGAGCATGGATAGGATAAATAGACAAGGTCTTGTTCTGATGGTAGGGGAGTTCAAAATTGGAGTGCATAGGTTTAAGGTGAATGGGGAAACATTTAAAAGGGACTGAAAGGGCAACTTTTTCAACCGAGTGTGATGCATGTAGGAATGAGCTGCCAGAGGCAGTGGTGGAGGGTGTTACAATTACAACATTTAAAAGGCATCTGGATGGGTACATGAATTGGAATAGTTTAGAGGGATAGGGACCAACTGCTGGCAAATGAGATAAGATTAATTTAGGATATCTGGTCTGCATGGGTGAGTTGGACCAAAAGGGTCTATTTCCATGCTGTACACCTCTATGACTATGATATTCCATTTCACAGTCTGTCCACAAGCAACGGCTGTCCAACACCATGTAATTTAATGAGTCTGTGATCAAAATATTCATTCCAGATGCATTATGGGTACATTTTCCTCTACTTTATCCATATTACCATTTTCCCCTCATTGAACCTTCCTTGTTAAACATAAGCATTATATTCCCTTTCAGACAATTCATTGTACACTGGCATTTTTAGTCAAATATAAACAGCTGGTTACCATTTCCTGGATTTTCTATCATTCATTTGTCTGCTGCAGTTCTCTAGAGTCTGTCTGTTATAATTGCTGGTTACAGCTTTTAGTTATAGTTCACCTTGTGTATTGATGCTTTCAGCCTATACCTGGGCAGTCTCTCAATGCCACTACCATTGCCCTCCATTCTGTGGACCTGCTAAATGTCCCATTTGAATCATAAAGATCACTGGGAATTAATATTTTCCTACAAATTTTGCTAAGATCTGTACAACTGTTCCAACAGTACATGTCTTTTTGAAACTTTAACACCAGTTAAACATGGAAAGTCTATGCAAGTTTGACACTTCAGCACAGTCCAACAGTTTATAACAAAGCACTGAGTTTCATATTTCCACGTCAATTTCTTTTTCAATATGCTTTTGTATGTTCAATTCCAGCATTTAATCTTCTCTGGAGTAATATCTAATATTCTACATTCATCAAAACCTGATTATGCCCTGTACACATTTGACAGATTATTTTTAAATGCATTTTGCTCATAAATGGTCATAGATTATCCATAGAGTCGTACAGCACGGAAACAGACCCTTCGGTCCAACCAGTCCATGCCGACCATAATCCCAAACTAACCTAGTCCCACCTGTCTTCTCTTGACCCATATCCCTCAAAACCTTTCTTATTCATGTACTTATTTTTTTAAATAATGTAACTATACCCACATCCACCACTTTCTTTGGAGGTTCATTCCACAGACAAACCATTTTGTAAAAAGAAATTGCCCCTTGTGTCTTTTTAAAATCTTTCTCCTCTCAACTTAAAAATATGCTCCTTAGATTTTCATTCCCCCACTCTCAGGAAAAGACACCAAATACTCACCTTATCTATATCCCTCATGATTTTATAAACTTTTATAAGGTCACCCCCTCAGCCTCCTACACTCCAGTGAGAATAGTCCCAGCCTATCCAGCCTTTCTTTATAAATCAAAGACTCCTGGTAAATCTCTTCTGAACTGTCTCCAACTGAATAATATCCTTCCTATGACAGGATGGCCAGACTGGACACAGTATTCAAAACGTCCAAAACTTACTATCCGATTCTTGATGTTCTAGCTCTGAGGATAACTTACAGCTCGTTCTGCTTCTCGTATGAATCAGCAGTTTCAAAGCTCCTATCTTATTTGTTCCTTTCATGAAGATGCATCCTGTGTCCAAATCTCTACTTCAATTTTCAGCTGGTCATAAGGTTCAGCCTCATGGGGCATTGGGGGTAAATTGTATCTCGATAATTCACGCTTGGTGACAGCCATCTTACCAAACGTTACTCAAGTTTCCAACCTTTTGTCTTAATTTCTAATCTTTATTTTTACCCAACCATCCTTTGATACCAAGCCAACTTAGAACTGAGCCTGTTGGTGGAATATTAGGTTGTGATATCTGGTCAGCATGGACGAATTGGACCGAAGGGTCTGTTTCCTTGTTGTACATCTCAATGACTCTATACCTTTCCCTTGTGGAGCTTATTGACTACTCAGTCACGCAGCTCATTCCACACCCAGTAACTTGTTCACCCTTTGTATGTACTCAGCACCTAATTATCCAGTTAGCCTCAGACTATGGTTTACATTTTGCCAGACCGACAAAAGTGGAGAGGTATTCCACAAGCATCCCTGATTAAATCTTAAATATTCATCATATTTATTATTGTCTTTGGTATCACAATAAATAGGAGAAAGTGAGGACTGCAGATGCTGGAGATCAGAGCTGAAAATGTGTTGCTGGAAAAGCGCAGCAGGTCAGGCAGCTTTTCCAGCAACACATTTTCAGCTCTGATCTCCATGGATGCTGCCTGACCTATCACAATAAATAGCCACATACCCAAATTTTCTTATAATGCAAAGATATGTGGCTATGTGTGTATGTAGTTTAGACAGATCCATAAAACTACCAAGAGATGATGGATTTAATGAAAGGACAACATTGTGGAAGCTGGATTTCAATGTGGAGTCATTCATTTTAGACTGAGAAAGGATAGATTCAAATATTTCTTTATGAGTACTCAATAGCAATGGTCACCCCCATGACAACTGCACTGCTGGTGCATTGTGATCCATGCTCCTCCAATCACCAAGGCCCCCCCAGCTTCTCTTCTCACCTCTCTTCAAGACAGCAAGGCCAATAGAGCATCCACTTCCTGGAGCTACCTTCTTAGCACTGGCCAGTGTTAGCATTGATGAGACTGAGCTTGCTAAATTGCACGACCTCAGGTTTGGATAGTATCTCTGAGGGAAGGGCCACTTTCTTCAATCAGCCTTTGTCCTGAACTGGCTGGTGTCCTAAAATAGTCACCAACGACAATGCAGGAGCATTGAAAGCCAGAGCAGGAGCAGTAATATGTGATTCAGTGTTTTGAGCCCACTCTGCCATTTAACATGATCTTGGCTGATCCTACCTGGACTCAACACCACTTTCCTGCCATTACCCCATAGCCTTTTATGCCACTTTTCATCTGAAACATATCTATTTATTTCTTAAATCTGTTGACTGATTCTGCCTCCACTGCACTCTGGGGCAGAAAGCTTCAATCCAACCAGTCCATGCCAGCCGTAATGCCAAATTAAACCAGTCTGATCTGCCTGCTCCTGGCCCATATCCCTCCAAACATTTCCTGTTCGTGTACTTATCTAAATGTCTTTAAAATGTTGCGACTGGAGCTGCATCCACCACTTCCTCTGGAAGTTCGTTCCACACACAAATCACTCTCTGTGTAAAAAGTTAAAAATCACACAACACCAGGTTATAGTCCAACAGGTTTAATTGGAAGCACACTAGCTTTCGGAGCGACACTCCTTCATCAGGAGCGTCGCTCCGAAAGCTAGTGTGCTTCCAATTAAACCTGTTGGACTATAACCTGGTGTTGTGTGATTTTTAACTTTGTACACCCCAGTCCAACACCGGCATCTCCAAATCTGTGTTAGAAAATTGCCTCTCATGTCTCTTTAAAATCTTTCTCTTCTCACCTTAAAAATATGCCCCTTAGTCTAGAAATTTCCCACCGTAGGGGAAAGAGACCTGACATTCACCTTATCTGTACCCCTCAATATTTTATACACCTCTATAACGTCACCTCTCAACCTCCTATGCGCCAATGACAAAGGTCCCAACTTATCCAGCCTCTCCTTGTAACCTAAACTCCGCATTCCCAGCAAAATCCTGGCAAATCTCTTCCAAACCCTTTCCAGTTTAATAATATCCTTCCTACAACAGGGTGGCCAGAACTGGACACAGTACTCCAGAAGAGGCCTCACCAACGTCCTGTACGACCTCAACATAACATTCCAACTCCTATACTCAAAGGTCTGTGCAATGAAGGCAAGCATGTCAAATGCCTTCTTAACCATCCTATCAATATATGATGCAAACCTCTAAGAATTATGTACCTGAACCCCTAGTTCTACAACACTGCCCAAGGCACACGTTGAATTGTATAGGTCTTGTCTTAGTTTGTTTTACCAAAATGTAATAACTTGCATTTATCCAAATTAAACTCCATTTGCCACTCTTCAGGCCATTGACCCAATTAATCAAGATCTCTTTGTGATCTTAGCTAACCTTCTTCCCTGTCCCCTGTACCACTATCTTGGTGTCATTCGCAAACTTACTAACCATTCTTTCCATGTTCTCATCTTAATCATTTGTGTAAATGACAAACAAAAGTGGACTCAGCACTGATTTCTGTGGAACACTCTTGGTCATAGGTTTCCAGTCCGAGAAACCAACCTCCATCATTGCCCTCTGTCTCCTGTTGTTAAACCGAATTTGTATTCAGTTGCAAGCACACCCTGAACCCCATATGATCTAGCCTTACTAATTAGACTACTATGCGGAACCTTGTCAAAGGCTTTACTCAAGTCCAAGTCAACAATGTCTACAGCTCTGCCTTTGTCAACTTTCTTGGTTACTTCCTCAAAAAAAACTCAATCAAGTGTGAGACACAATTTTCCCCACACAAAACCACGCTGACTTTCTCTAATCATTCCTTGCCTCTCCAAATGCATAAAAATCCAGTCCTTGAGAATTACTTCCTACAACTCACCCACCATGAAAATCAGACTCACAGGTCTACAGATCTAGTAGTTTCTCCCCATTTCAGTTTGAAACTACCTCCTCGCACTCTATATCTTGTTCAAGACCGTGCCACAAGGGGGAACATTATTTCAAGGTCCATCTTATCTGTGACCTGAGAGTGCTCACGTTTGGCCTGGTGATGGAATAGCACTGTCACTGAGAAATTCAGCCAGAGGAGTATAAAGTGAAGCCAGAACATTAGCTCCAGGAGACAGCAATCAGATGGATCTGATGCCTGCTGTTATTTCCTTGACATTATGTTAGAGATAGTAATTGTCGTAAAAGTTCATGTAGTGTGCCTTCAAAAGATTGCAGCTTTGATAGAGATCCTCACATCAGGTGTAAAAGCTCCTAAACTGCACACCCCTTATTTTGCTGTTTGCAACCTGAATTGAGCATGTATATTTTAGTCTTAAGAAGCAAACCTGTTTCTTCCAACTCCCTTAGTGTAAAGCCATTTTATTATTAACAGACAGAGCAAGCATCTAATGGAACAAAATGAAAGCTTCTAGCTCAATAATAACTGTTCAGCACTCTTTTCTTGACAACCTTAACAAGGCAAAGTAGCAATTTTGAGAATCTAACAAATGCTTATATAATTCAACACAATCCTTCAGAGCAAAGAGGATGTGTTCTTTCATCGACTACTTTGGTCTGTCCATCTGACTCATACTCAGAGCCGAATTCTCACCACAGAGGTTGGGAGCAGGAGTCAGGATTGTTTCCATGTCAGAAACCCTTCACAATTGATTAAAATTCAGATTTCCATGAGGTTAGGGCCTTCATTGAAATGGAGATGGGTATCCTGTACAATTAGAATAGGAATAAGGAACTCCAGTCGGTTCTGCTATAACACTGTCGTTCCATCCTCATGGAAGAACATGCTATAAGAAAACCAGGTAATAGCAGCACTGTTTAAACTAATGGGCACGAAATTGCATTAAAACCAATACATGCTTTAAAAGTTTGCACTTTCGAAACAGTGTCCCCAATTCATCGATCGTGTTATAGCGAATTAGCATTAACAAAATGCGCACTATAGCAGAACGCTGAATTTATGGTGTGTCATGTAATACAGAATTCAGAATCAATTAGTACCAGCTAAACATTAGGGCTAGACTCTGTACTTGTTCAAACACTCTACTTGGTTAATAGTACTAGGCTTGAACCACTAATAAACCTTGACAAGGTGAGATAATTTCTGAACACGATGGCTCAGTGGTTAGCACTGCTGCCTCACAGTGCCAGGGACCCAGGTTCGATTCCAGCCTCGGGTGACTGCGTGGAGTTTGCACGTTCTCTCCGTGTCTGTGTGAGCTTCCTCCGGGTGCTCTGGTTTCTTCCCACACTTCAAAGATATGCAGGTTAGCTGGATTGGCCATGCTAAATTGTCCCATAGTGTCCAGGGATATACCAGGCTAGGTGGATTAGCTATGGAAAATGCAGAGTATTGGGATAGAGTATAGAGGTGAGTCGGGATGGGATGCTTTCGGAGGGTCAGTGTGGACTCGATGGGTCAAATGGGCTGCTTCCACACTATAGGGGTTCTATGATTCTAACAGGAAGATGCAGTTTATTGCATGATCACAAATGATACAAGTTACAGTGACTTTTTATTATGACATGAACCAGGGATGATATTTCTCTGCCCACTGACATCTCAAGCTAGTCTCCTTGATTTTAAACCTAAGGCTGTGGGACACAATCAAACTGAGTGGAGCTTAATGCGGTCTTGAACATTAACCGTTTCAGATATAACAGATCGAATGTAATGTGGAATTGGAATTGACTCCGACCAGGTGTTCCCCTCCACCAACTACCTCTATGGCAACCATCATTAGGGTCATTGATTTTCCTGAGGGAGCAATTAGCTGTTTACGCCAAAGTTTTCACCCCACCAGAGCTGTCACAGGAGAGCTAGAGGTCTGACTCCCATGAAGGGTAACTCCTCATCTCATCGATGCCCACTGCAATGTAATGTGGAGGCCACACAGCACAGGAGGGATGGCCTCTTTCCTCCTCATAGGAGGATGTCACCTCATAGTAGGCCATATGTATCTTCTCTGCTTCTTCTTTGACTCCCTGTTCCTTCTCCTCTCTTTCCTCTGACTCCAGTCCCTCCCCTGATGACCTTTATCTGTCCAGGACCTGGAATAATCAATAAGGCATATTAGAAATGTAACAGTAATCATGGATGACTTTAATCCATGGGTAGATTAGGAGGATCAGTTTGGCAAAGGAGCCAAGAAAGTTAGTTCAGAGAGGGTCTGGTGCAGTATGTTCTCAAGCAACTAAAGCAGATTATACTAGAGCTGGTAATGTACAATGAGATTATAACTTCATAATAAGGAAACCTCTAGATGACAGGATGATCACAACATGACAGCATTTCATGTTCAGTTTCAGAGAAAGAAATGTGGATCCATATGATTTGGAGATGCCAGTGTTGCACTGGGGTGTACAAAGTTAAAAATCATACAATGCCAGGTTATAGTCCAACAGGTTTAATTGGAAGGACTAGCTTTCGGAGCGCCGCTCCTTAGACAACCACCTGATGAAGGAACGGCGCTCCGAAAGCTAGTCCTTCCAATTAAACCTGTTGGACTATAACCTGGCATTGTGTGATTTTTAACTGGGTCCATATGACTATTGTTTTAAACCTCAATGAGGGAAATAGGAGTGGGTGAAGGCAAGGCTGGTAGAGGTGAACTGGGCAACAATGTTAAAAAATCTGATAACAGATTTGAATAGGCAGTCCAGTAAGAAGATATTTCATAATTCTCAGCAAAGGTCTATTCCACGGAGGCAAAGAGATGTGTAGAATATTTCTTAAATGGTGAGAGGTTGGAGATTGTAGATATATTGGTGTGCTTTTTGATAAGTCAGTGAAGGCTAACATGCAAGCACAGTGAGCTATTAGGAAATTTAATGGAGTATTAGCATTTATTGAAAGACATTTGAGTACAGGAGTAGTGAAGACTTACTTCAATTATATTGGTGCTTGGTTAGACTGTATCTGGAATATCATGTGCAGTTTTGCCTGCTTATCTCAGGAAATACATCATTGCTCTGAAAAAGAGCATCATCCATGGCTAAATATGAAAATTAAGGGTAATATTGAATTGATAGAAGCACTGTATTAATCACCGAGATTAATGATTAGCCAGAAGATTAGACAGACTTTAAGAAGCAGTAAAGAATGACTAATAAGATAATAAAGAGATAGTAACCAGAGTATGAAAGAAATTCAGCCAGTAATATAAAAACAATTGGTAAGAGCTTCTCTAAGTAATTGAAGAGGAAAAGAATAACTAAAATTGGAGATGTCCTTTTGAGAGTGAATTTGGGAATTGACAATAGAAAGTGAAGAAATGGTGGCGGCTCTAAGCATATATTTGTCTGTTCTCATGAGAGAAGAATTATAAACCATTGCAAAGATAACTGAAAATTGAGATGTTGTTAAAATGATTGTCAGCAGTAAAAAGGTACAAGGAAAACTATTGGGTTAATTAAAGGTAGATAAATCCGCAGGTCTGGATGGTGTGCACCGCAGGATCAGTGATAAAACAGCGCAAAAGTGGGGACTGCTGATGCTGGAAATCAGAGTCTCGATTAGAGTGGTGCTGGAAAAGCACAGCAGGTCAGGCAGCATCCGAGGAGCAGGAATATCGACGTTTCAGGCAAAAGCCCTTCATCAGGAATGAAGGCAGGGAGCCCCCGGGGTGGAGAGGGAGGAGGGGCTGGGGAGAAGGGAGCCCAAGAGTACCCTTTTCCCAGCACCACTCGAATCGAGACTCTTGATTTCCAGCATCTGCAGTCCTCACTTTTGCCCGAAGAAATGCAGAGGGCCCGCTGGCCTTTCCAGCACCACACTCTGGACCCCCAGTCCAATCTCATCCCAGAAACACAGCCCTTAGCCAAAAGCCAAATTCCGAAGTCCGATCTCCTCACCTGCGGCAGGGAGGGGAACTCCAGCTGCAAGCTGTAACCGAGAGAGGACGATCTTCCAAAGAAAACCCTCAACTGCTTCGAATCTCCGGCAGCTTCTGCCCCGGTGAGATTCCAGTCTGCTCAGCCGGAGAGAGGTGGGACCAGCAGGATCTCCCCGAGAGGTTTCGGGGGAGAAGCTCAAACAAGGCGTCGCTCTCTTCAAAAATATGGGCTCGCCCGTTCCAAACCTCGAGGGGGAAGCATTCCCCAATCTTTGGAATTCTCTTCATGCAAAGATGGTGGGCAGAAAAGCCATGAACAGTTTGAAGTCAGAGATGAATACATAGTGTGAAGCAAGGTCTAGTGGCGGGGGGAGGGGGGAGTCGACCCGGATGCGATACGTTGAAGGGCATCTTCAACCAAGTGGGAAGGGAAATTGCGGTCTCTAAAGAAGGAGGCCATTTGGTGTGTTCTGTGGTGGAACTGGTCCTCCTGGGAGCAGATACAGTGGAGGTGGAGGAATTGGGAATACGGGGTAGCATTTGTGCAGGAGGTAAGGTGGGAAGAGGTGTAATTCAGGTAGCTGTGGGAGTTGGTGGATTTGTAAAAAATGTCAGTGTCAAGTCGGTCATCATTGATGGAGATGATAAAGCAGACAACCGATGCATTGGTTATACTCTTCGAAGCTTCTTCTGATTCAAGAAGGGTCCCAGCAGATTGGATTATTGTAACAGTTTTATTCAAGAGAAAGAGGAGGTGGAAACTGGAACTACATGACAGTCAGCCTGAAAGCTGTCATGGAGAATGTACCCAAATTGTTTATTATAGTGATTGTGGCAAGATACTTAGAAAATCACAATCAGGCAGAGCCAACATGTCTTTTTGGAAGAGAAACCACATTCAATGATCTATTAGAGTTTTTTGATTAAGTAACATTCATGATGGGGATCCAGTAGAAGTGTATTGAATTTGATAAGGTGCCACATCAAAGGCTGGTGCATATGGTTCGTGGGAAACCATATTACCATGGATAAGGATCGGTTAGCTCACAGCAAGCACAGAGTAGGGACAACTGAATTTTTTTGTGTGTGTTGGTAAGCTGTCACAAGTGGTGTGCCATCAGGATCAATACTGAATCCTCATAATTAACAATCCATGTCAATGATTTGGATGAGGAAACCAAATCTATGGAAACCGTATTTGCTAATGACACCATGATAAGTAGGAAACTAAGTTGTCAGGAGGAAGGAGGAAGTCTGCAAAAGGCTATAGACAGGTGAAGTGATGAGGCAGAAATTTGGCAGATGGAGTATTTTGTGGATAAATGTGAACTAATTCATTTGAACTGAGAGCATACAAAGTTGTTTAAGTGGAGTAAGATGACAGACTCAGTGGTACATAAGGACTTGGGCTCTTAGGACATGAATCACATTAAGTTAGTATCCAGGCACTGCAAGTAATGAGGAAAGCAAGCAGAGTGTTGTTGTTTACTGCACAGGGAATGAGGCATAAGAATGATGAAGCTTTACTGCAACCCTTCAAGGCCTTGGTGAGACCAGATCTGGAGTATTGTGTGCAGTTTTGATAATGGCATTTGAGAAATAGATATAATTGCTTGAGAAGCAGTTCAGAAAAGATTCACTTGACTCATTCTTCGGATGAAAAGTTTGTCTTTCGAAGAGAGGATGAACTGGTTAGCTCCATCCCCAAAGGAGGTTAGAAGAATGAAATATGACTTTATTGAATTTAATAAGGCTTTAGGGGAATCAATATGATGATTACCCAGAAGATGTTTTCAATTGCGGGGGAAGCTAAAATCTAGGTACAGATATTAAGAGGTCTCTCTTTTAAGTATTACAATGTGGAATCAGGCCATTTGACCAATTGAGTCCAAACTGACCCTCCCATGAGCACCCGACCCAAACCCAGCCCCTGAATTTCCCATGGCTAATCTATCTAGCCTGCACATCCTGGGATACTATGGGCAATTTAGCATGGCCAATCCACCCAATCTGCACATCTTTGGATTGTGGGAGGAAACATACATGGGAGAATGTGCAAACTCCACGTCGACAGTCACTCGAGGCTGGAATTGAATCCAAGTTTCTGGCATGATGAGGCAGCAGTGCTAATCACTGAGCCACCGTAAAACAGAGATTTTTCTCTCAGATCATCATGGCTGGTGAAATATTCTACCCCAGGAGATAGTGGCACTTAAGTCTTTAATTTTATTCAAAGCTGAGTTAGATAGGTTTTTGATCGAGAAAGGATTCAAAGCTTATGAGATGCAGATAGGAAAGAGGAGACGAGAGTACATGCAGATCAGCTGTGGTCTTACTGAATGGTGGAGCAAGTTCAAAGAGTTGAGTGTTCTCTTTGTGCTCTTAAATCCTATGTTTCTATGAACTTATCATCCAGAATATGAGGCTGGTCAGAAAAATAGGTGGTAATGCATCGGTATAGAGTGATGTTTGGCTAACAGATAGAAAAATGGTCATTCCTGCATTGACAGGCTGTGGCTGGTGGGGTTCTACAAGGTATAGTACTTATGCCTCAGCTTCATATCAATGATTCAGAGGTGGGGACCAAATGTAATACAGGTATTTCCAAATTTGCAGATGATACCCTACTAAGTGGGAATGTGTGTTGTGAGGAAGATGTAAAGTGGCTTCAGGGAGATTTGGGCAGCATTAGTGAATGGTAGATGGAATGGAATGTGGGAAAAATGTAAGGTTATCCACTCTGGAAGAAGGAGCAGATGTACATAATATTTCTTAAATGTTAAAAGGTTATAAATTGTAGATGCATAGATGTGCTTTCTGATAAGTCATTGAAGGCTAATGTGTAAATGTAACAAACTGTGAGGAAGATCAATGGAATGTTAGCTTTTATTGAAAGACCTTTGAATGCAGGAGTAGTGAAGGCTGACTTCAGTTGTAAAGGAGATTGGTTAGACTGATTCTGGAATATCACGTGCATATCTCAGGAAACACATCATTGCAATAGAGGGAGTGCAACAAAGATTCATCAGACCTGTTCCTGGGACGGCAGGACTGCCGAATGAAGAGAGATTGAGTAAACTAGGCTTGTATTCTCTCGAGTTTCAGAGGATGATAGGTATTGTCATCGTAACTAACAAAATACTTAAAGGACAAACAGGGTATCAGTCGATGAGCTGTTTCCCTAGTTGGGGACTCTAAAACATGGGCATAGTTTAAAAATGAGCGTGATGCAAATTAGGTCCAAAGTGAGGTCATTTTCTTTTACTCAGAGGGCAGTGAAACCTTTAGAATTCTCTACCACTAAGAACAATGAAAGATCAGCCTTTGAGAATATTTAAGAGATTGATAGATTTCTGATAGATTGGTAATCATGCACAGAGTTATGGGGATGGAGTGGGGTAAAAACATTGAAGTGTTCGATCATTCCTGAATGTATTAAATGGTAGGGCAGGATTCATGGCCTGAATGATCTTTGGTTCTTGTGTACCTACTACTATCTCAAAAAAAACTTGTCTGTCCCTCAGAGATCTATCATGGACTTCTAAGAACTTCTCCCTAACATTTACCATACAGACATTCCATCAGGAATGCTGCCTGCTTGGTTATGTTGATGCCATAACCAGTTCAATCTGGTCTTCCATCATGGGATCATTCGGTGTTTCCAGTCTTCTCCCGAATCTACCCAGCTTCCTATTCATTGACAAATTGGATATCCAACGGGAGGTACTGCTTCCTTTTTCCAATGCATCAAGAGAACACATGTGGGAACCCTTCACTCGGGTTTGGTTTAAAATTCCAATTTCCTCCGCCAACAGCTGAGCCTTCGGTGAGAGTCCATTTGACAGCTCTAGTTGCCCTCCCTCACCCTCACAGCCTGGTGGTGGAGGTTGTGGGGAACTGCTCAACTCCTTTGCTCAGTGCGGTCTGTCAGCATCGCCACCTTCTGGTGAAAGTCCAATTGCATTCTGTTCAGTTCCAACTTCACGAGTCGTAATGTTTACATCACAACAGCAGAGATCACTAGATACCTAGGATAGATCTGCTTCAAGATAACAGTGATACTTTCTCTGTGTGTTGTACTATGGAACTGTAAGGGAAGCTACAATCTCAATGCTTGTGGCAGGGAGATGTGGGAGGACAGAAGGCAACTGCTGCTACAGCCTTGATTCTCTGATCATGTTTGTGACTCAGCAACAATCCTATTGTTTCAATTTGGTTCCCAATATTTTTTAGCACTGACCCACTATTTCACTCTGTGTATAAGTTGCGTTCCCTCTTTCTTATAGTAAAGCAGATTGAGTCTAATTTTAATTCTAACCCCGTTTTAGTGAGAGTGTGTGGGATCAGCTGGTCTCATTCTGTCCTCTGTTAACTTCCTATTATGAACTTACTCGAAATTTAGTTATTAAAATGTCACAAAATATTCAAACGCTGAATAAAAGTATGAAGAAAATTGAGGTCTCAGGTGATAACTTGCTGGTCTGTGAAGGAAAAGTTCAGATGAGATGATGATTCCAATAACTGATGCAGTAAGTGGAGTCACAGGTCAACCGGGTAGTGAGGAAGGTATTTGGTATATTTGCCTTCACAGATCAGTATATTGAGTAAAGGAGTTGAAATGTTATGTTGTGGGTGTTCGTTAGGCTACTTTTGGAATATTGCATTCAATTCTGATCTCTCTGCTGTAGGAAACATGTTGTTAAACTTGAAAAGATACAGAAACAATTTAAAGGATGTTGCTGGTACTGGAGGTATTGAGTTATAGGGATTGGTTGAATAGGCTGGAGCTTTATTCCATGAAGCATCAGAGGGTGAGGGATGACCTTACAGAGGTTTATAAAATCATTAGGGGCATGGGTGGGGTAAATAGATAAGGTCTTTTCCCTGGGTAGGGGAGTCTAAAACTGGAAGGCATAGGTTTAAGGTGAGAGGGGAAAGATTTAAAAGAGACCTTAGGGACAGCCTTCTCATGCAGAGAGTGGTGCGTGTATGGAATGAGCTGTCAGAGGAAGTGGCGGAGACTGGTACAATTACAGACATTTAAAAGCCATCTGGATTGGCAAATGGCAAATAAATAGGAAAAATTAGAGGGATATGGGTCAAATGCTGGCAAATGGGATATCTGGTTGGGATGGATGAGTTGGATCAATAGGTCTGTTTCCATGTTGTACATCTCTATAACTCTGTGTTTGACAAATGTTCAAGGATGCCCAGTTTTAACCAGGAACCAATTTTTTTAACAGACAACTTTGACTTTGCTCAAAATCCAGTGCTCTGAAACTCCTGGCACTCAGGCTAGTTTAATACATGGGCCTTAGTTAAATGCCTCTGGCTCAGTTCCAGCTAGCTCCCGTCGAGAAGCAGTTCCCTGTCCATTGTGGGAATTTAGTTCCACAAGCTCACCTGCAGCTCTTACAAATAAGTGAAGACAAAATGAAGTTTGAATTTTCACATCTCTCTTGTCCCCAGTCTAGTTCTTTTGCCTCACCTTTGAAGAATGTTGCCTGGTTGACAGAGCACGTTAGCTATGAATAAAGGCTGAATAAATTCAGGTTGTGTTCTTTCGAGCAGAGAAGACTGACAGGGGACCTGATTGAGCTGTGCACGGTGGCTCAGTGGTTAGCTCTGCTGCCTCACAGCACCAGGGTCCCAGGTTAGATTCCAGCCTTAGTGACTGTCTGTGTGGAGTTTGCACATTCTCCCCGTGTCTGTGTGGGTTTCCTCCAGGTGCTCCGGTTTCCTCCCACAGTCAAAAGATGTGCAGGTCAGGTGAATTGGTCATGCTAAACTGCCCATAGTGCTAGGTACATTAGTCAGAGGGAAATGGGTCTGGGTGGGTAACTCTTCGGAGGGTCAGTGTGGACTTGTTGGGTTGAAGGGCCTGTTTCCACACTGTAGGGAATCTAATCTAATCTAATCTTGTATAAGTTTAAGAGGGGCATGGACAAGGTGAACAAGGAGCAGTTGATTCCCTTGGTTGAAGGGTCAATAACAAGGGGTATAATGTTAAGCTGAAGAGCAAGAGGCTGAGAAGGGATATGAAGAAAAATGTTTTCACCAAGAGGGTGAGGTGGGAATCTGGAATGCACTGCAAGGAAAGGTGAAGAGATGGGAAAGCTCACAAGCTTCAATGTGGCTGAGAACTTGAAATGTCACAACATCCAAAGGTATGTGCCCAAGTGCTGAAAAGTAAGATTAGTGTGGATAGGTTGGCACACATTCAACGGGCTCAATGGCCTCTTCTGTATGACTCCATTGGCTATGATGTAGTGCTATTAGCACTGCTTCCCAGGCTCCATGTGATAGGGGTTGTGTCAATAGATGACTGTTCTTGCCCCCATCCACACCCACTTTCCTAAAACGAGTGGGTGTGAAAGTGTGCAAGTGACTGTGTCATTGTGAGTGTATGTGTGTGAATGTGTGTGTCTTGGTGGGGGTATATATGTGACTGTGTTCATGCGTGAGTGTTTGTGTGTGAATGCATATCTTTGTGTGTGTGCGTGTGTGCACGCATATGTGAATGAGTATCTGTGTGTGTGGGTGTGGGTCTGTGTATGAATACGTGTGTGTGTGTGAGATGGGGATAGTGAGGGTGTACGTTGGGACTGGGAAGGTGACAGAGTGAACAAGCAATTGATTTGCCTCTCTTTCAAAGCCACAGGCATTGAGCAGTTTTGGATGTAGGTTTGCTCGCTGAGCTGGAAGGTTCTTTTCCAGACGTTTCATTACCCTACTAAGTAACATCTTCAGTGGGCTTCAAGTGAAGCAATTGCTACATCCAAAACCTCAAACTGAGCTACAAATCTTCTCAAAACTCGCATTGAGCAGTGTTGTGGTTACTGTTGGGGCTGAATGACTAAATGAATCTTTCAGCACCTGGGTTCACCACACTGTAATAGGGTGAAGAAATCCTCTGATAATCCAGAAGCTTCTCCCCTGAATAAAGGAAATGTACACATTTCATACATTTTGTTTTTGCCCACCTTTACCATTACAAATCAATGGTATATTATTAATTGATTACATACAATTATGTGATTGTGTGTTCAGTTATGGTCAGCTGACTCATGATCTCATTGAGATTTTATCAGACTTCCTTATCAGTAATCCTTGGGTCTTCAGCATGCATCTTATTTCAAGCTTTAGCTCCTGCGCCATTATGCAGTACTCCCCTGCCAATAGCAAGAGAGCTCCTATCTGCCTTCGATTGAATGTCCATGGGAATGAAGTAAAATCTCTTAAATGCCTGTACACTTAACATTCTCATTTTTACATACCATCCATGGCTACAAATATCTGGGGGTCTTAATTGATGTGGGTCAGGCCCTTCCCATCTGTCCCATGATTAATACCTGACTTCAGACCAGGCTGGCGTGGAGACTTCTCTCAGCTTCTCCAAAGGATGTTCCGCATCAAATAGTCTCTAAACAAGCAACACATTTTGCTTCTGTTGCTATGGAGTCCATTGTATATATTTCACACAATCTTTTTTGTGTTATTTTCATCTTGTTACCTAGGAATCTACTCCCTTTACGGAGGCATTTCGTTACTGAAAATGTGTTGCTGGAAAAGCGCAGCAGGTCAGGCAGCATCCAAGGAACAGGAGAATCGACGTTTCAGGCATAAACCTATGCCCGAAACGTCGATTCTCCTGTTCCTTGGATGCTGCCTGACCTGCTGCGCTTTTCCAGCAACACATTTTCAGCTCTGATCTCCAGCATCTGCAGCCCTCACTTTCTCTCGGAGGCATTTCGTTACTCTAGCATATAGTTTAACTTCAGATTATGACAGTGTCTCATTTTGGGTAAGCATCTTCCTAAGCCATTTTATGTTAACTTCAGCCATGGGCAGCCCTAACAGTTTCTTTTTTTCTACATTCATTCATGGGATGAGGGCATAACTGGCTAGTGATGGCATTTATTGTCCATTCCTAATTACCCAGAGGGCAGTTGAGAGTCAACCCCATTGCTGTGGGTCTGGAATCACATGTAGGGCAGACCAGGTCAGGATGACAGATTTCCTTCCCTAACGGACATTAGTGAACCAAATGAGGTTTTCCCAACAACTGACAATGGATTCATGGTCATCATTAGACTCTGAATTCCAGAATTTAATTTTTTAAAAATCGAATTCAGATTCCACCATCTGCTATAGCAGGATTTGAAACCAGGTTTCCACATCGTTACCTGTGTTAATATCCCAGCAACAATGCCACTATGCCATTATCTCCCTTTAAGTTGAGTCACCCACCCAGTTCCCATACAGTTTACCACAAACTCAATGCCATCTAGATGTTGGTCCCCCTTACCACAGCAGTTCAGTGGAACAAGACAAAGTACCTTTAAGCAACCGATCATGAGAGAATTGCTTCTGAAGACATTTAGAGATGGATTATGCAAGTTCTCATGCTCCCATTGTCTGGAAACATGAAGTCAGTTTTCCATGTAACTGTTTCTGACATGGACAATGACTGTTTTCAGGCTTTGACGGATAGTGTGGGCGTGGGGATTGAACTGTGAGGGAGGGAGCCATGAAGCATAATTCCATTATGCATTCCTGAAATGTGTGGGCTGCACTTTTGAATCATCGTGTGAACAACAGCACTCTTCTAACCAAAGGCTTTCAATTTCCACTCAGTCTATCCTTATTCACTCGGGTATTTCAGATTCACTGAGGTGCGCTTTCTGTGACTTTTTTTTTCTTCTGTGAATGCAGTCGGTGAATATTTGCTCCTGAGGGTGATAATGAACTCTCAAAATACTGAGATAGGCCCTGATTGCAGGATCTGTGACTAATTCAAACAAAACAAGGTCATATAAATACTAAATCACAGTGCTATACAGTGAACTTTGCTTATAGATAGGTTAAAACCTTGGTTGTTTGATTTTGGATACTGTGCGGCCTGTGCCATTTCTTTTGTGGTTTAATTCTTATAGCAGCAAATGTTAACCCACCACGGTCTCACTCAATGGGCAGAGTCTACAGCTCCCACAGGCAGGGAGACAGGAGATGGGAAGGCTATTTAATTAGGTGGGGTGGTAGTTTACTTGAACAATCCCACCCATGCACCTCCTTCAGATTCTGATGCAGATAGCCCATAGTTGATCTACCCACCCCACTGGCAGTGGAGATCCTTATATTGCCAAGTTCAGGGCCTCAGCCCTCTGCTGGAATTCACCCAGTTCCAGGCGGGATGGAGGTGTCTACGAAAGGCAATCTGCTTGACTGAGATCATAGACATCAGGCAGAGGGGAGTCCACTGTGAGCTACCCCTGGCTTCCAACCACCCCCTCTCCAAGTGACAGCCCACTGTCTACCCATTCCATAAACACATAGACACACACACACAGACACCCACACTCATAGACACACACACCGACACACACACGCATACATCCACATAGACACACACACACACATACATCCACATAGACAGACACAGTGGTACACACACAGACACAACACAGAGACACATACATGCACACATATACATCCACACAGGCACACTCACTGACACGCATATACATCCACACACACCGACTCATATATACAGATACACACACACGCGCGCACACACAGATACACATTTATATCCACACAGACACACGCACACACACAGACATATGCAGACACAAACACACACACTCACAGGCACATACATAAAGACAAACACACAGACACACACACAGACACACATACAGACACAGGCATGCACAGACACACAGACACAAACACACACCCACAGACACGCACATAAAGACACACACACACTGACATGCACAAACATACAGACACAGACACACATATAGATAAACACACACATATACATCCACACAGACATACACTCACATATATATACATCCACAGAGATACAGACACACACACACACACAAAACACACCCACCCACAGACACACAAAGACACACACAAGCACATACAAAGACACACACATAAAGACAAATGCACACACAGACACACATCCAGATACAGACACAGATGCACACACACCTATACATCCACCCAGATACACACAGACACACATATGCATTCACACAGACACATGCAAACACACACACACACACACACATTACTTGCGTTTATCCTGGGCACAGGGACTCTGAGATTGCATTTCCAGCAGCAGCCATTGCCTTCTCCATGGTGCTGATGAGCACGGAATTCCCTGGTTATTGATGGTTGGCTGCATCTGGTGGATTGAATTTCAACCTTCAGGGACCTCCTAATTGGCAGGTGGTTTGGTTGGGGGGGCCAGGGAAAGGGAGCGGTGGTGGGATGTATCATGAGTATGGTTGCTCCTTGAGAAGAGGCAGCATAGCTCTGTGACTGGATTGCGTGCTGGTCGACAAAGCCCTGAGTCTGAGCTTGTAACTTCCACACTGGACTCTGCCTACTGCCTTTTTCTTTCATTAGAAAGTAATAAGTCAAGTTGAGTCTTAGTCTTGTATTCTTTTCTTAAACCTCTCTATCTTACCACATCTCTGCCTCACTTAAAATGTCTCATCAGAACACATTGACCAGGCAGCCAGGAACTTTGTCCACCTCTCCTCATGATCTCTGACCACCTTATCTTTTATGTTCTGCTCCTCACCAGCTTTGTGAGGTGCATTTCACAATGCTAATTGAGTCATTGCTTGACTCTGATACATATCATGTTATTCCAGCCATTTGGTTTGTCTCTAGTACTATCTTATTTTTGATTTTTTGTAATTATCTCTCTGCCTTAATTAATTGGTTATAGGTCATCCCTTCACTTGCTAATCAGCTGTTATTCACATCCTTTAACGCTTTTGATCACCTGCAGTGACACGTTACTCAGCCTGTTGACACTCCACCCACACTGTTTGTACTTAATTGTTGACATTCTTAATTACCTGGAATTATCTTGCCATTATCTCTCTACCTGTAAATTCTGTGCCTGCGCGCTTCCCCCCACTTCACCTGACAAAGAAGCAGGGCTCCAAAAGTTTGTGATTTTGAATTGGTGTTGTGTGACTTCTGACTTTATCTTCCCCAATCCAACACTGAGATATCTGCACCATCACATTTTAATTGATTTGGAGATGCTAGTTGACAATCACCTGATGAAGGACCGACACTCCAAAAGCTAGTGCTTCCAATTAAACCTGTTAGACTATAACCTCATGTTGTGTGATTTTTAATTTTGTACACATTTTAATTGACAGTTAAAGAATTCTATTAAGAGGTTCCCTATCATTGACGTGGTATTGAATAGAAGTTTGTTTTTTCAACAAATTTAATACTTCAGCAGACTTAAAATATTTGACTGAGTTTTGCGAATGGGCATTTTTGTTGCAGTATCAAATTTGTATCAGAACTTAATTAGTTTGCTGCAGCTTATTTTTTAAAATTCTCTACATCATTTCTGAGGTTGATCCACTGTAGTTCCTGGATGAGTGGCTGTGGAGGAAGCCTAGAATGTTTGGAACGGCCTGAAGGAAGTATAAGTTGACGTAGAGAGACCAAAGGGATGTAGATAAAGGATAGTGCTCATGAGTTAAACAGCTTTTAAAACAACCGGGGCAAATTCTTAGAGAACAGTGGTTGGCTTTCTAACCAGACTGCCTCAGCGCTTGCCCAACCGCTATGGCAACTGACAATTTGCACCCAGGCCAAACAGATACAACCCTTTCCTCCATTTTCCTCTTCAGAATGAAACTTGGGTGTAATGGAGCAATTAAACCAAGATGGGACTGGCGTGTCAGGAGATTTCTTGACCCAGGTCACCCACCTTGGGAGCAAACATCTGGCCGCAAGACTCAACATGTCCCAGCCAAAACCTTGTACAGAAAATGATAATTTTGTTTAATAGTGCATTCTCTTGTAAATACACCTCATTTCCCTACTTGCCCTAGCTATGGACATAAGGAATGAGACTTTAAGGGATATGGACAATTGTGTACCCAGGTCGCCTTCTGAAATCACCCACTTTAATTGTCCTCCTTTGATAATTGTCTATATATTGCAAGGCAACTGCCCACCTGATTGCCTCCTTGATTACAACTTCAAAGGGACAATGGCCTTGTGGTATTATCGCTCGACTGCAATGCAGAGAACCAGGGAATGTCCAAATACTGCTATGGCTGGTGGGAAAATTTGAATTCAATAAAAATGACTGGCATTAAAGAGTCTAATGATGATTATAAGTCCATTGTTGGCTGTTAGCAAAAAACCATCTGGTTCATGAGAAACTGCATTCCTTACTTGGTCTGGCTTACATGTGACTCCAGACCCACAACAATGTAGTTGATTCTTAACTGGCCCCTGGGACGGGGAATTAAATGCTAGCCTCAGTGGTGATGCCCATGACTGAATAAATGTTTTGAAAATTAGATGTAATTTGCCAATCAGGAGCCAAACCCCAGCACCTTTGTATGTTCTCATGGTGGATGGACATGGTCTGCATTTTCAACTCTTTACGTACTATCCACAAGTTATGTAGATCTTTCTATCAGTGCCTTAATCTCACTGATAAGTGAAAACGAAATATAGCCACTACGCTGACAAATGGAGCTGAATTATTTGGTGGGATTGGGGATCTGGAACATTGCTGGGCACCATCTTTTCCAAAAGTCAATGGTGAACATTAGATTGGTCATTTCACCAGCCACCACCACCCCCCACGCTCCCCCCCCACCCCCCCCCCCCCCCACCTCCCCACACCGTCTCAGCACCCTACCACCCCAGCAATGGCCTTAACAACAATAGAGCTGGATTTACACCTCTCCATGCAAGTACATCTCACATCCAAGATCTGACTGAGTGGCAGCTCTAGCAGTCCAGACCTTATTACTTGGTGGTGCTAGGATTACAGCACGTCCTGAGAAGAAAAGCAATGGATTGTAGACTACGCTCAATCCAAGGCTGTAGAGCAGCAAAGGAAACTTCGGGAAGGAGAGTTACAGATTATTGGAGGCCATGCATTGGGATAATCCTATCTTAGATTGGGGATACCCAGTATGTGCAAGGGGCACACACCAAAAGATGCATCTCCTCCTTTCTTTGCACTCTTTCACCTGCGATGGTGAGGAATCTGATTGCCCATTCTGACTATGCCAATTGTATTATAGTGTAGGAGGCACAATATTCAACTAATGTGTTATAAAGCTCAGTTACCAATGAATTATTTTTGTTAAAATGGCCCCTTCCTGCTGTATCACATGTCATGGGCATTGAGTTGGGGAAAGGCAGGAAGATGGATCCCTAACATCGATTAGGTTGAGTTTCTACTAAAATCAAGATCCATCTTCAATCATTCCCTGTCCATGGGCTTGAAGGCAATGCTCAACCCAATATCTTAGGTTTCCACTGATATATCAAAACTTCAATCTTACAGGTATGAAACTTAACTGGCATCTTATCAGTAGCTTTCCTTTCTTTCTCTGAAACATGGTAAGCATCCTTGATATCTCTTTTATCTCTAGCCATATAGTGCATCACTAACGATTCCCTCAAGCATCTTTCCTATTGCTGACGTCAAGACCTGGCAAGTGTAATGCTGTGTGAGTGTGAGTTGTCATCATATCCAACTGTTCAATTTAAGAGTACAGATAGATTCTCATAAATAAGTGTTACAATTTCATGTATATCAGATAGAATCCTTTTGCACTTGTTCTCAAATATATTTGCGTGAAAAAATCCAATGGCAGTTACTGTAAGGCCTGATAGCAACAACCTTCTTCTGTTTGACGCAAGACATTATCCTGTTTTAAGAAAGATTACATTCAAAATGGACAGCTGCCAGTTTGAGGCTTGAACATTATTTCCCTCAATCTGATCCTCCGATGTAGCCTTTGTGAGGTAAGAAAATCAGCTGTTTTCTGTATGGAATTGTCTGACAGCTCAGACCTGGAGGAAGGGGAGGGTTGCAATATGGGAGCTGGCGCTGCAAGGAAAGCTTATGTGAAGCATGAAGTATCATTCTTTGTCCCTTAGTCCCACAAAATAAAAGAAAGAACCTAAGATTATAAGACATAGGGACCGAGCTGGTCGTTCTGCTCCAGCCTTCTGTGAGGTCATGGCTGATTTGATAATCTTCACCTCCACTCTCCTGCCTTCTCCCCATAACCCTTCATTCCCTTTCTGATTAAAAATCTGCCTGTCTCAGCCTGGAGTACACTTAACAACCCAACCTCCCCAGCCCTCTGTACTGAAGAAATCTATAGATTCATTACCGTCTGAGAGAAGAAATTCCTCATCTCTGTCCTAATTGGTGACCCTTTACACTGAAATGATGCCAGGGACTCTGTTACAACCTCTTTGCATCTACCCTGTCAATCTCCTTATGAACCTTGTATCTTTTAATAAGGCCTCCTTTCATTCTTCTAAACTTCAATGAGTACAAACTTACCATTCTGAGCCTCTCCTTGCCCAACCCGGGATCAACAAAGTGAACCATGTCTGGACTGCTTCTGCTGCCAGTACATTTTTGTTTAGAGAAACAGACCAAAACTGTCTTGGTAGTCTTCTAGTGCCTACTAGTTTTGGCAAAACCGCCTTATTTTTATATGTAAAAAGTTTTGGGATTCCCTTCCAAGGTCTCTTGAAGTATCATTGGTTAAGCTGCTCGGTTCAGTTACAAAAGGGGCTTGGGTTCCACGTATGTCAGAGAACACATATTTAAGTGTTTAAAGTGGTCTCTGACCTTAAATAGCCTCCTTTCTAAGAGCCCACACAAAAGGGTAATGACCAGAATCTCCGCATATACAGGTCGGTAAGTGAGCTGATATCATTTGGGCATTTGATAAAAGCAAATTACTGCGGATGCTAGAGTCTGAAACCAAAAGAGAAAATGCTGGAAAATCTCAGCAGGTCTGGCAGCATCTGTAAGGAGAGGAAAGAGCTGACGTTTTGAGTCTAACTGACCCTTTGTCAAAGCTGCTTTGACAAAGAATCAGTTAGACTCGAAACATCAGCTCTTTTCTCTACTTACAGATGCTGACAGACCTGCTGAGATTTTCCAGCATTTTCTCTTTTGGTTTCATTTGGACATTTCTTCTGCCCTGCCTATGACATGTAGCTGCAGTTAGGATCGATTCCTTTGAGTTTGCATGGTTTGTCCTCATTCCTATATCTCTTTAATTACTCTACCATGCATCTAAGACAAACATTCTGAGGCCTCATTTTCCACTGATACTATTATCCATTTGGAGCCTTTTCAATTGTGAAGGCTAATGAAAAATTGCAAGCATTCTCATTGCTTTGAGGTAAAGTAATTTTGGGTTGGCAGAAAAAATAGTTTAATCCTTAAGCTGAAAGACCACTCCAGGAAATTTCGGGATCAGCTGGTTACATTTCACCAGTTGTTGCCATGACCACACACATTATGTATCTCACTCAAACATATGGTCTTTATTGTCTTCTCAGCTGGAAAAGGAGCTTTGAGACTTGCCATATTTTCTTTCTCCATTGATTTTGTTCCTTTTCTTAAATGCTCACTAGCTCTAACTGTTTTTATTCTATCACTTGTCATTTTAATTTGCTTTTACTCATTGCCTTCCTGCTTGCTCTGTCCATTTTTAATGACGGGAACAGTTTTACACAGAACGGAAAAAAACATAAGAATTGCGGATGCTGGAAATCCGAAACAAAATCAGAAACTGCTGGAAAAACTCAACAGGTCTGGCGCATCTGTGGAGAGAAATTAGATTCTTTACACAGAATTTTTTGTTGATATTTTTAAGAAGTCCTAAGAAAGCTTCTTTAGTCAACTAAATAGTGAAGGCTTTATGATTGATATAGTGACACCATACATGGAATTTAATGGCTGCAGCATCAACTAGAGAAACGTGAATTTCCAGAAGCTCTGACAAGATATATCTCAGTCGGGCAGTCTGCAGTGCGCTGTCGGGGTACCTGGGTCCAACAGAGCAGGAGTTTTCCACCCCCTGGACTGGCCAGCCAATCAGAGATTCGCCGCTCTGAGGTACCAGCAGCACAGGTCTGGGAGCAGAGGTTACTGCAGTGGGCCTGTGGATGGTAGTCATTACCAGAGCCCAGGAATGTAGCTACGTGGGACAGGCTCACCAAGTGGTCAGGCAGGCTCCTGTCAGGAGGACGGGAAGGGAAGCAAGAGCAATCCCATGGATCCCACCATTGCTTTCTTTGGGTCCATCCATCAGACACAGGATGTCTGAAAAGGAGAAAGCACCTTCCCTACCCCTCCCCCTCACCTCACCTCCAACCAGCATCAGGTAAATATGGCTGGTTGTCCACATGATGTGGCCTGAAGACTATCCAATGACAGGATGCAAGTTTGCTTGCTGAGCTGGAAGGTTCATTTTCAGATGTTTCATCATCATACTAGGTAACATCATCAGTGAGCCTCCGGATGAAACACTGGTGGTATGGTCCTCTTTCCTGTTCGTTTCCTCAGGAGGTGGTAAATGGGATCCAAGTCAATGAGTTGGAATGCCATGCTTCTAGGAATTCTCATGCATGTCTCTCTTTGTCTTATCCTAGGATAGATGTGTTGTCCCAGTTGAAGTGGTGACCTTTCTCATCTGTATGTAAGGATACTAGTGAGAGTGGGTCATGTGTTTTTGTGGCTAATTGATATTTATGTATCCTGGTGGCTAGTTTTCTACCTGTTTGTCCAATTTAGTGTTTGTTATGTTCTTGCACGGTATTTTGTAAATGACATTAGTTTGTTGTCTGTATCGGGTCTTTCAAATTCATTAGCTGCTGTTTTAGTATGTTGGTGGGTTTGTGGGCTACCATGATGCCAAGGGGTCTGAGTAGTCTGGTAGTCATTTCCAAGATTTCTTTGATGTAGGGGAGAGTGGCTAGGGTTTTTGGACGTGTTTTGTCTTCTTGCTGGGGTTTGTTGCTGAGAAATCAGCAGACTGTGTTCATTGGGTACCCGTTACATTACATTTTTTTTTACATTACATTACATTACAGTGTGGAAACAGGCCCTTCGGCCCAACAAGTCCACACCGACCCGCCGAAGCGCAACCCACCCATACCCCTACATTTACCCCTTACCTAACACTGCGGGCAATTTAGCATGGCCAATTCACCTGACCTGCACATCTTTGGACTGTGGGAGGAAACCGGAGCACCCGGAGGAAACCCACGCTGACACGGGGAGAACGTGCAAGCTCCACACAGTCAGTCGCCTGAGGCGGGAATTGAACCCGGGTCTGAATTGAACCCGGGTCTCCGGCGCTGTGAGGCAGCAATGCTAACCACTGTGCCACCGTGCCACCCACCGTACCCGTTCTTGTTGAATACACTGTATAGGTGATTTTCCTCTGCTCTGCATAGTTCCCTACACCACCTTCCCAAAGTCTAACCCGTACCTCCCATACCACTCCTCAGACGGAGCATCCAATTCCCCCAGCATGGGTCTAGATATGTCAGTTTCTACAAAGGAAGAGGATTAATAATTATTGATGAGTTTATTTGGAATCATTGGCAGCCACTCAGTCTAACATCATCCAGATATTGTCAGGGTGGTCAAGAAGGCATTTAGCATGCTTGCCTTCACTGCTCAGATCGTCTGACTTTCTACAGAATGTTGGGTAGGCCTGTTCTGGTACTGTGTGCAATTCTGGTCTCTTTGTTATAGGAAGGATATTATTAATTTGGACAGCGTTCAGAAGACATTTACCAGGTGGTTTTGAGTTATAAAGAGAGGCTGGATGGTCTGGACTTTCTACACCGGAGCTTAGGAGGTTGAGAGATGACCTTATAGGGATTTATAAAATAATGAGGGGCATAGATAAGGTGAATGGCAGGTATCTTTCTTCTAGGGTGGGGAATTTCAAGAGTTTGTTTTATTTTTATTTATTTTTGTTTTCTACTGAAGAGTCTGTTTCTGTGCTGTACAACACTCTGACTCTGTGAGTCTAGATGCGCAAATTCAATCAGAAAGTTTTCCCATTGGTGTAATTTTACCACTGGCAGTAAAAGTATCAGGAATCAAAACACAGAGTCTGAATACCAATTGATTTTGTGTGCTTTTATACTTCTTATACTTTGAATGGAGCTCCAGGAATTAAAATATGAAGTGTCAAATGTATTTCCATACAATGTTAAAAATCACACATCACCAGGTTATAGTCCAACAGGTTAATTTGGAATCATTAGCTTTCAAAGCGCTTGCTCCTTCATCAAGTTGGTCACCACCTGATGAAGGAGCAGTGCTTCAAAAGCTAGTGATTCCAAATAAACCTGTTGAACTATAATCTGGTGATGTGTGCTTTTTAACATTGTATGGAGATACATTTGACACTTCATATTTTAATTGCTGTAGCCAGTTTGGAGTATAACCTGGTGTTGTGTGATTTTTAACTGTTTCCACCCCAGTCCAACACTGACACGTCTGCATCAAGAATTCCATCTGATGTGGTAGACATTTCAGTGAAGCCGTACAGTCAACAGAAAAGATTTATATTGCAGTAGAGGTTTGTAGCTACAAGACATCTATGGACATCTTTCTACACAGTCATTCTTATATATAAACAAAAGACTGCATTTATAAAATATCAGGACATTACAAAGAACTAAATTGCCTATTACATGTTGTGGACATTTTGGACTGTATAAAATAAGGCAGCCAACTTTCATATGGTAAGTTTCACAAACACCAATGTGATAATTATCTGACTTTCTTTTTATTTTACAATTGCTTTGGTTAAGGCATAATAATTGATCAGAACACCAGGAGAATGCTTTTGCTTCCCTTTGAATTATACCACAGTATTTTAGGCAAAAGTGAGGACTGCAGATGCTGGAAACCAGAGTTTAGATCAGTGTGGTGCTGGAAAAGTACAGCAGGTCAGGCAGCATCCAAGGAGCAGAAAAATCAACGTTTAGGGCAAAAGCCCTTCATCAGGAATAGAGGCAGGGAGCCTCCAGGGTGGAGAGATAAGTTGGGGGGGAGGCTGCTGGGAAGAAGGTAGCAAAGTGAATTGGGGGTGGGATTGGATGGTGATAGGTCAGAGGCGAGGGTGGAGTGGATTGGCAGGTAGGACAGGTCATGAGGACAGTGCTGAGCTGGAAGGTTGTAACTGAGGTAAGGTGAGGGGGAGGGGAAATGAGGAAACTGATGAAGTCCACATTGATGCCCTATGGTTGAAGTGTTTCGAGGTGGAAGTATTTTAAGACTAACTGTGAGGGATGAATGTCCTTGGTTTATAATGGTACCTCCAACAGCAGGTGGCAACAGTGAGGGAGGACAGTTAAAGCAGTTGAATGGTCTTTTACTGGAAAGGATGGTTTTGCTGGGGTGGAGGCTTATGGGAAGGGAATGTGGGCAGGAAAAGGAATTAGAGACTCAAAGTAAGTTACATAATCATTCCATGAGTATAGTTTATTGAGGATTTGATGTCAAGCTGGTGTGTTTTCTGCAAAAGTTTTGTTGCCTTGTTAGGTGAAATCATCGGTGCATCTTTGACAAGTAATTGGTGGTCCATCCTGCCTGGTATTTGTACGTCTCTGTTTGTTGGTACTTGCTGTTCTGTATCTAGTGGTTTGTGTACGAGGTTCAGTTCAATGTGCCTATTGATTGAGTTCTGGCTGAAGTGCCAGGCTTGAAGGAATTCTCTGGTGTGTCTCGGTTTTGCCTTTGTTAGGATGGTTACACTGTCCCATTGTCTGTCTGGGTGGTAATGAGGGAGTGTTAGTCATGTCTGGCAGTGGTGTACTGATGCTCGTATACTCGTATGGTCAGTTTTCTTCCTGTTCATCCTCTGTAGTGTTTCTCACAGTCTTTGCAGGATATCTTGTAGATAACGTTCATCCTGTTGGATGTCTGTGGGGGGTCTTTAACCTTTGTGAGGAGCTGGTGGAGAGTGTTTACTGGTTTGTGGGCCACTAGTATTCCCAAGGGTCTGAGTAGTTGGGTGGTTATCTCTGATACGTCTTTGCTGTGCGGTATGATTGCTCTCATGTCTAGTAATGTAGCGTTTGCTTCTTTAGGTTTGTACCGTAAGTACCGGAGGATAGTGATCCTGGGTTCCCCTATCCTTTGAATAGATGTTCCTGTTCTGCTTTCTGGAGTTCTGGGTTGCTGTAATGTGTCGTTGTCTGTTTAAATAATGTCCTAATGCAGCTCTGTTTGTGGGTGCCGGGGCAATTGCTGTTATAGTTCAGTATCTGGTCAGTATGGGTCTTCTTCCAGTATATACCGGTCTGGAATTCCCCGGTAGGTGTACTTTCCACTAATATGTCCAGGAAAGGGAATCTGCTGTTGTTTTTCTCTTCTTTAGTGAACATTATTCCGGTGACAATGTTATTGATGTGGTGGTGGGTTTCTTCCAGTTGTGTACTTTTAATGATGACAAAAGTGTCATCTAAACACTGGATCCAGAGTTTGGGTTGGATGCTGAGGAAGGATGTCTGTTCTAAGTGTTGCAGTACTGCTTCTGCTATCAGTCCTGAAATCAGGGACCCCATTGGTGTGCCATTGATTTGTCTGTACACTTGTCCATTGAATGTTTAGTAAGTTGTGTGGCATAGGTCCAGTAATTTCAGCATGATGTTCTTGTTGATGCTGCTGGTGGCTTGGGTGTCCTAGTAACTGCTTCATCCAATAATGTGGCAGTGGTATCCTTGGCTAGATCAATGTCTATAGATGTGAAGAGTGCTGTCATATCAAATAAAATCATGATTACATTCTCTTCTGTTGTGGTGTTTCTGATAATTCTAAGGAGCTCTTGGGATGAATGATTGTAGTGGTTGGAGTATTCTGTGAGGTGTTTTAGTTTTATTTGCAGCTGCTTGGCTAACTTGGCTGAACATCACACACCGATGATGTCACCCAGCGAGGTGACAAAATGTTTGCAGAAAAACACATTGGCTCGGCGGATGAATCCACAACTTCATCCAAAACCCGAGCTATAAATCTGCTCAAGTACTCGAATGTTGTTTCTGGTTTATCCTTAACCTCCCTTTCTGTTTGCAACTGACTGATGTCAGTGGAACAAAGAATTCTCACTTCATGATCTTTCCGCCATCTCTAAGTTCAAACTTATCAAAAACGCAAAATCCTCTGACAACTTCCTCTGCACTGCTGTGAGGTTCTAGCCTAAATTTTGTGTCCAGAATGGGTGGAACTAAACGCCATAAATTGTTGAGTCAGAGGTGGGAATATTAACACTGAAGCATAGCTTGTTTATGTATGAGCTAAGAGATTGTGTGTTGGGAGGCTACCAAATTATTCAAGAGACTGACAGGACTAGATTAGTTCGCTGGTGACTTTTTTGCCTTCCTTGACTCACAGAAATTGAGGAGAAAGTGAGGACTGCAGATGCTGGAGATCAGAGCTGAAAATGTGTTGCTGGAAAAGCACAGCAGGCCAGGCAGCATCCAGGGAACAGGAGAATCGACGCCTCGGACACAAGCCTGGCCTGCTGCGCTTTTCCAGCAACACATTTTCATCACAGAAATTGAGACCAATTATGGGGAAACATTCAGTTTCCCTGGCTCGGATAAATGAAGTGGAGGTTTCAGTGTTGGACTGGAGTGGATAAGATCAGAAGTCACACGATTACAGGTTATAGTCGTGTTATCATCAGGTGAAGGGGCAGCACTCTGAAAGCTAGTGATTTCGAGTTAACCTGTTGGACTATAAGCTGGTGTCATGTGACTTCTGAGCAGCAAAATGAAGTGAGGCCCTTCAAGGATCATGCTGTAAGAGGTAGCATAAGCATGGATAGAAGATTAACAAGCTAACAGAAACACTGTCAGCATAAACGGCTCTTTTTCTTTCTGGTTGACAAGATTCAATGAGTGGTGTG
Organism: Chiloscyllium plagiosum; assembly: GCF_004010195.1. NCBI lineage: Eukaryota > Metazoa > Chordata > Chondrichthyes > Orectolobiformes > Hemiscylliidae > Chiloscyllium > Chiloscyllium plagiosum. Next base: position 10,379,077 of record NC_057743.1, on the reverse strand, counting down.
TCAGAGGGATCAGTGCAGGGGCCCCAAAATGTAACAATGACTGGGATGAAAGGACTGAAGGCATGATTGTAACATTTGCTGGCACCACAAAGGTAAGTAAAGTTGTGAAGAGGACATAAGGGGATGCCTTAAGGGACATAGTTAGGTTAAGTGAGTGGGGAATGATCTGGCAAATGGAGCATCATTTTGGGAATTGTGAAAGTATCCATTTTGGCAAGAAGAACAAAAAAGAAGCATCTGAATTGTGGCAGACTGCAGAGTTCTAAGATGCACAGGAATCTGGGTGTCCTCATGCATGAATCACAAAAGGCTAGTGTCCAGCTACAGCAAGGAATTAGGAAAGCTAATAAAATATTATTATTTATTGTGAGGAGAGCTGGATATAGCAGTAAAGTGTTTATGCTTCAGTTATGTAGGGCACTGGTGAGCTGGCATCTGGAGTACTATGGTCATTATTGTTCTCCTTATCTAAGGAAGGATATAAGTACATTGGAAGCAGGTCAGAGAAGATTTATCAGACTAATACCAAAAATAGATGAGTTGTCTAATGAGGAAAATTTGTTAGGGCTAGGTTTGTATCCACTAGAATATGAACAAGTAAGAAGTTACTCGATTGAAACATTAAAAATCTTAAAGGGTCTTGACAGGATAGATGTGGAAAGCATGTTTCCTTTTGGGGGAGGATCTAGATGTTACCATTTAAAAATAAAAGATTGCTCATTTACAATAGAGATACAGAGAATTTTTTTTCTCAGAGTTATAAATCTTTGGAATATTTTCTCAAAAGGTGGTGGGCATTTTTGAAAGAGTTGGATCAATTCTTGGTGAGCAGTGGGTGAAAGATTATTTGGAGTACTGAGCTTAGAAAATTGGCCTACTTTTGGTACTCACTCTTAGGTTAACACAATATAGATCAGAGATTCAAGCCAGGGTGAGGCTATGCTATAACTATCAGTCGATTTTGAATAAAAATTTGTACTTCTTATTATCATCACTTCATAATGTTACAGACAATGTTGTAAGAACGAGAGAGATCCTTCCTCAATGATTTATGGATGTACTTCCAATCCATCCTTTAACCTCCTCAGAAAGTTATACATTTCAGGTGAGCATGCTGCCAATCTGACTGAAGCCAACTGTCAGAGGATCAATGCTGCTTCCTCTCTCTCACAACAGATCCATTTCCTTCTTAGTCAGTCAGATTTTTCTACATGGTGAAACTTTGCCATTGACGAGAAGCTTGCAAAAGATGTTAATTGGATTGACAGAGTCAACGATTGATCAGAGAGGATGCTACCATGAGAATTAATGTGGGCCTTGAAACCTATTATGTGGAATAAGACTTATACCTTCATGCATACTACAGAATGGAGAATATGGCTAATTCTAATGTGCATAAAATGACAGTAAAGTGAAACATTAAATAAACTTAAACCCGTAACGGCTATCATTTTTCTGTTCTGTTAATAACAGAGGCTTTTAATTTTTTTTGCCTATTCTTCCTTTCATGTTTAAATCATTCCACCATTAAAATAGTATTGATGTTGTCCTATTCTTAATATGGATCATTCCCTCAGCAGGAATGAACTTACACTTATGCTGTCCCTTATCTTATTCTCAGGATATTACAACCCACTTCACAACCTTGAATAACTTGGTCAACTGAGGTTTTCAGACAGACAGAGCCCAGGTTTGAAACCTCCTTCTCAATACAGAGGTCTAAACCTAGATCTGATCCTTGTGTTGGACAGGGTAGACCAGATACATACTTGCTATTGCATCTCGAGTCTTATTTGCACGTGACCAACGACCTCCAGATGATGGTTGAATATTCCCAGCATCCCAGTGGAAAAAGATTGCCGTTTCCTAAAATATGCCCCATGAAGAAACTCCTCAACATGAGTCAAGGTTTTCAGCATTACATTGGAGTTGGTAGAAGTACACTGCTCCATTTGAGCCTTGTCAAAATCTATCAGGAAAACTGCTGCTCCCTCCTCCCTCCTGTATAGAATCGTAGGATCATAGAATTCCTACAGTGTGGAAGCAGGCCACACCGATCCTTGAAGAGCATCCCACCCAGACACACTCCACAACCCTATCCCTGTATCCCTACTTTTCCCATGGCTAACCCACCCTACACACCCTTGGCAATTTAACATGGCCAATCCACCATCTTTGGACTGTGGGTGGATACCAGAGCACTCGGTGGACACCCGCACAGACACAAGGAGAATGTGCAAATTTCTACACAGACAGTTGCCCAAGGATGGAATCAAATTCGATCCCTGTGGCTGTCAAGTTTTTTTTCCTTAAATGCTTATTGTTTGCTTCAACCACTCCCTGTTGTGCTAAGTTCCACATTCCTACTATCTTATAATGAAGATTTTTTTTTTCTAATTTTTCTTTTGGATTTCTTACTGATTAACTTATATTGATGTCTCTAGTTAAGCTCTTTTCCACTTGAGGAAATATTCTGGATTCACTCTCCAGAAAACCTCTGATCATTTTCATCGCTGTCACTCCTTAGCCTATTTTGGAGATGGAAGATTGTCAATCCTTTCCTGATATGTAACCAATTCTTCCTTTCATGTTATAACATCCTTGTGAATCTTCCATGTACCCTCTCCAGTCTCTTTATATCATTTTTGTCGTAGGGTAACCACAACTACAATACTCTAAATGAAGTCCAACTGAGATTCAGCATAGATTTAGCATAATATCACTGAGTCTTTATAATGGCTCTCCTGTAATTTATTGCCATCTTCATCAGTCTTCACTGTCAACTTACCCAAAATATTGGTTTATCCACAAATTTAGAAAACTAGACATAATTGAGATCTCGATTTCTTGATATTATTCAAGTAAATCTCCTTCACGTTTTGATATCCCTCCTCAAGTGTTGTGACCGGAATTGGACTGAATACGTTAGTGGACAGCTAAATAGTCTTTCATAAGGAATTGGCACAGCGTCAATGCTTTTCTGCTCTATGTTGTAGAGGTAAGGGGCTGAACTTTTCTTCAGGTCACTGCTTTAATGATTTGGGGAAAGTAGCCAATCCTGCAGACCTCTCTTTGTGACTCCTTCCCATCTTATCTCATGATGGTTGATGAGGTGGAATGTTGTTGGGCCTGTTGTAGCCAGAGGCAGGTCAAAGGCAGCAATAAAGGCAATAGATGGTGAGGCCAGCAGTCAATAAGGCCCATTTCTTTCTACCAGGGTAGCAACCTAGTTATAATCATGACTGTCAGACCCAGGTTGAGCCTTTACCCCAACCCCATTCAGCCCGCATGTCCATTCTAACCTATTCACGCATCCATATTTCCCATATATCCCAGATCCCCTCCATTCAGCTCATTCCCCCATTTTTCACTCAAACCCAACCTTCCAGTATCTACTCTGCCCAGAACCAGTGAGTCATTGGCAAGTCTGCACTGATTGAAATAAGCATTTGCTTTGAAAAAATACTTAGACCAGAAACTAGCCACCTTAAACCTCTTAGAATGTCGATCAATCACAACCATTCATAGTATCCATTTCAAAAAGTTTTCATCCACTTCAGACCTCTCAATTCATGTAAATAAATATCAACTTCTGTGTAAAAAAACAACATCCACCATGTTGGTGATAGATATAGAATGGATGTCAGAGGTAGTTTCTTTACTCAGAGAGTAATAGGGCCATGGAGCGTCCTGTCTGCCACAGTAGCAGACTTGCCAAATTTAAGGGTATTTAAATGGTCATTGGATAGACATATGAATGAAATGGGGTGGTGTAGGTTTGATGGGCTTCAGTTTGGTTCCATAGGTTGGTGCAACATCGTGGGCCGAAGGACCTGTACCGTTCTATGTTCAATGATCTATATTGCTTTTTCTTGAAGGCTTGACTGAGCTCTAAGAATGAGTAATTCATTGAGCTCAGCAGACATTTGCAGGGGAGAGTACAAATTTTATTGGCTTGACAACCAATCCCCTAATCGTTGTTCAATATTGTTTTTCAATACCTATGTGTTTATTTACATAAGAGTGAGAAATTTGAAGTGGATAGTTTCTTTGAAGTTGATGGGATGGTGGTGGTGATTGACAGTTCTTTGAGAAGTTAAGATGGTCATGTGTTCCATGAAAGTGGTCAGGTTGTTACCCTTTACTTAGCTCCCCATTCATGACTAGGACCCCCTTATTGTTCATGACTCCTCGGAGTAACATCTTCTGATGGAAAGAGCCCATTCCATCAAAACTGCAAAGGATTTTGAAATTTCCAACAACTGCTTCATGCACCACCCCCTTCCCCCACCCACCCTACCTCACAACCACTTAATGGGAACTGCAAGGTAGGGAGTGTTACTCTGGAATGGTTACCTGCAGTCTTATCCTGTACCAACTAAATGTGCTGGAAATATGGGCAGGAATCCTGGAATCGGGTCCGGGAAGAGCTGTTAACTCTATCTGCCTCAGCAAAAAAAAACCATGAGCCAAGGATTCCGTTAGCTTTGTTAACTCATCCTGTTACCTTCAAAGATCTGTTTGCGTATATTGCCAGGTGCCTCTCTTCATACATCCCAATTAAAATGCCATCTGCCCTTGTTTAACCAACATCACTGCCAGGTTGCAGAGAAGTGGTGTGGCAGGATTTTTGAAAATAAATTGTTGCTATTGAATCTTTGTGTTAGAGGCATGCTCATCTCTACAACATTGCTCAAGGGTTGTTGGCCTGTAAGTGAAGCAACTGTGGTGTGTTAAGGCAGCTGATATTGACATCTTTTTTCCATTGCAAGGCAGCCGCAGAACATTGCAGTTAGGCTGCAACAATCCGATGGCCTGAGGGTTTTATTGAAGCTTTCTGCAAGGTCCCTGAATCCCCAGGATGTCAGGGAAGGTAAAATTCAAGAATTTCCTCAAACCTGTGTAAGGTATTTCAGTGGCATTTATCAGTGAGGATGATCAGGGTCTATAAGAAATTCATCACTTCATTGATAAAACTCCTGCATCAGGAAACAAACTCAATTTTAATATATTGTTTGATAGGAATGGACTGTCAGTTTCTCAGTTTTCAACCGTGGTTGATTCAAGACCATTAAACCCTGAAAACCTATCAGTTTTAAAAAGAGAAGGCCATTAAAGACTGAGATGGGGAGAAATGTCTGCATTCACAGAGTGGTGAGCCTCTGGAATTCTCTACGACAGGAAATGGTTGAGGCTAAGACTTTGAATTTTTTCAAGGAGTTAGTTATAGTTCTTAGGGCTAAAGAGATCAAAAGATTTTGGGGAGAAAGTGAGAACAGGGGATTGAGTTGGATTGAGGTATCAGCCATGATCATGTCGAATGTCAAAGGACTGAACAGCCTAGTCCTGCTTCTATATTTGATGGTTCTATTGTATTCTGGGTTCTATTCCTGTGAAATGTTACCAGTAAATACTTGTGCGCTGACGTAATCCAGCCCACAATAAAACCATCAAATATAGAAGCAGGGGTAGGCCATTTGGTCCTTTGAACCTCCTCCCTCATTCAATGTGATCATGGTCATTTTGATCATCCAACTCCTGTTCCTACTTTCTCCCCAAGCCCATTTGATTTCTTTAGCCCTAAGAACAATATCTAACTCCTTGAAAAGATTCAAAGTCTTAGCCTCAACCATTTCCTGTGGTAAAGGATTTTCCAGAGGCTCACCACGCTGTGAGTGAAGAAAATTCTCCTCTTCTCAGTCCTGAATGGCCTATCCCATATCCTTAAACTGTGACCCCTGGTTCTGGGTTTGCTGGTCATTGGGAACATACTTTCTGTGTTTACCCTGTCTGGTCCCAGTAGAAATGTTTCAGGTTTTGTGAGATCAGCTTCATTCTTTTAAACTCCAGTGAATTTAATTGGAACTGATCCAGTCTGTCTTCATATGGTAGTCTTGCCATCTCAGGAATCGGCCTGGTAAATCTTCATTGCACGCTGCACATTGCCAGAATACAGCTCCTCAGCTGAGGAGACAAATACTGCACAAAATACCCCAGATATGGTCTCATCAAGACCCTGAACAATTACAGCAAAATAGCTCTGCTCCTGTACTCAAATTGTTTTACTATGAAAGCCAACATTACATTTACCTTTTTCACTCACCTGCTGCACTTACATGCTCGCTTTCAATGACTGGTGTACAAGGACACCCAGGTATCATTGCAACTCCCCATTACCCAATCTATAGCTAATTAATTAATACAATTAATGCGATGAAGGAATGGAATCTTTGAGGTAGCTGGACAATTTGACAAAACCGTATTTCTTAAAAAAGATTTACTAAAACTCTTTGTGTGCAATGTTTATCCTAATGCTTTATTCAAACAATGGTGGGGGTGGGGTGGGGGGATGTTCATAGACAGTTAGGCCCTGGGGGTTCTATGACAACAGGTTGCTAATAGATTTGTGGAGTAGTGAATGCCAAAAGCCATCAGCATGACCACAATTATCTGGTTGGCTCCTGGGTAGCTGAAGAGCTTGTGGGTGTGTGCAATACTGGCAGAAGCTTTCAGACTGCTGAAAGGTCAGTTGGAGTGTCTGTCTATCAAAATACTTGAAGTCTGAAGAAAGCAAGTTTATTTTCTCCCACCAGTTGTTGTAGGCTGTGACGTTTTAACGAATACCTCAGAGGCTTTGTAACTTGTGTACCAGTTATTTTGGTAGCCCTTGTAAAGACATGAAGGAAATGATCAGAAAATTGAAGGACTTGCAAAACAAAAAGAACAGTTTACTGAATCCTGAGGAATGGTATTATTGTACTGCTTCCCCAATATTTTGTTCCCTCCACCTGTACCACCATTTATTTGTACAAATATGTCATCATATGTATACATAAGGGAGTTTTAGAAGGGGAGGTTAGAGTTTTAATTAAAAGAAAGATATGTCACTGCTTCATTGTTGTTTATCTGTGGGTAGAATAACTAGAAGTTCTTGTTAACTCGAGATACCTAGTCTGTATTTTCTGTTAACTTGGGTCTATTTGACAGGCAACCTGGAGACTTTGAATGCTTTGATAAAACCTTAACTTTTGTAACTGACTCTGGAACTAATGGGGCTTGATTTCCATAGCACTACCCCAGTGAGGCATGAAATTATGTCTTTCGACTGTCTAACTTTACACAACAATCTATCATCAACATCAACTGATGGAATGAGCCTATTCCTTCAACATAATACAGGTATGAGGTTTGTAAATGTCATAAAATGGAGGCTGTAAGGTCAAGAGTGCTGTGTATGGGCTGACTACCCAAAACTTTCTCCTGTCCTAACCAGAGTTCCTGGAAATGAGAATCTGGGCAGAAATCCTGGACGCTAATCTCACCTGCTATTTTTAAAGGTTTGCTGCTTCAGCCCAATACAAAAAATTGTGAGCGTTTATCAGCGGATCATAACTGTTGATTTTTATGTCAGTAGCTTGCATTATCCTTCCATCCATTCCTTCATTTCTTTACATACCTGTCATCCTACTTTTTGTTCTTAATTTATCTCTGTATGCATCAATATTGTCTATCACTGTATTCATCAGTGTAGCTATGTGTGTACATATCCCTGCATCTATCACTGTAGCTCCTTATCTATCAAAACATACATTCATGTCTATCAATCTAAGTAACTTCACATAAATCTCTGTTTAACTTTCTTTATTTGTGGTTACATTTAGGTGTTCTATCACTCTTTGTTGGACCTGAATCCATCTAACTTTATAACTAACTCTTTTTTTTGACTGTTTGATTCTTTTATTTATTGTTTTAGTTGGGTTGGTGCGAATTATGAATTGCAAAAGTGATAATGTTTCTTCTAAAAATAACTTAGAAACTAAAGGGCAGAAGGACAGTATCTTGCATTTTGTTGGTGTTAGCCCTAACACTGGAAAAATCTACCCCAATTCTGTTTCCCAGTTTTAGTCCTGGGATGACATCCTCCATTCCCATTTCCCTAGCTTTAACATTGGAATGAAATACTCCAATTCCAATTTCTAATTTCCAATTCTTTGTGCTGTGAAATCTTCAAACAATCTCAAATCTCAGCAATTCCTTTTCCGTTTCTTCTTACAGAGTTTTAGCCATTTATTGGTAAAGTCATTAATTTGAAAATCATTTGGTTCAGTTTTCCAAATTCTAATTACCCTGTGAATAAGGGAAGCCTCTCCAGTGAGGCACCTTTATCCAGTGAATATTCCTGTTGTTGTTGCTTCACTTGCCAGTGAAAACATTTAAGTTTTTTTTTAAGAGTCATAGAGTCATACAGCATGGAAACAGACCCTTCGCTCCAACCCGTCCATGCCAACCATAATCCCAAACTGAACTAGTCCCACCTGCCTGCACTTGGTCCAAATCCCTCCAAATCTTTCTTATTCATGAACTGATGCAAATGTCTTTTAAACATTGTAACTGTACCCAATCCACCACTTCCTCTGGAAGTTCATTCCACATGTGAACCACGTTGTGTCAAAAAAACAAATTTCCCCTCATGTCTTTTTAAAATCTTTCTCCTCTCACCTTAAAAATATACCCCCAGTCTTGAAATCCCCCACTCTAAGGAAAAGACACCTGCCATTCACCTTATCTATACCCCTCATGGTTTTATAAACCTCTATCAGGTCACCCTTTAACCCCCTATGCTCCAGTGAAAGAAGTCGCGGCCTATCCAGCCTCTCCTTATAACTCAAGCTCTCCACTCCCAGCAACATTCTGGTAAATCTCTTCTGAACTCTCTTCAGCTTAATACTGTCCTTCCTATAACAACATGACCAGAAATGCATGCAGTACTCCAGAAAGTCACCAATGGCCTGTACGACCTCAACATAACGTCCTAATGCTTATAACTCAAAATTCTGAACAATGAAGACAAGAATGCTAAACGGCTTCTTAACTACCCCGCCTACTTGTGATGCAAATTGAATTGAATTAAATTTATTGTCACGTGTACCGACACACAGTGAAAAGCTTTGTCTTGCGAGCAATACAGGCAGATCATAGTTAAGTAGCATAGATAAGTAAATGATAGGTAAACAGTGGCAAAAACACAGGTACAGGCAAATATTAAGAGTTTGAGAGTCCATTCAGTATTCTAACAACAGTAGGATAGAAACTGTTACAAAACCAGCTGGTGCATGTGTTCAGGCTTCTGTACCTTCTCCCTGATGGTAGAGGTTGTAGAAAAATATTAGAATTATAAGTCTAGGTATTCAATTGGAAAGATCTTTGCCATTGGTATTAATGGGTTTTGCTTAAACAATAAAATAACCTGGATCTTCAGAGAAGATTGTATCTGAAATCATAGATAACACACAGAAAATAAACAAGGCATTTTTCTGTTTTAATCTTTAGGCTTGGCTGTTCACCAGATCATCACCATCACAGTCTCCCTCATCATGGTTGTTGCTGCTTTGATTACAACATTGGTTTTAAAAAATTGGTAAGTACATTCTTTGAGAGTTTAAAAAATCTAGAAATATTGGGAGACTGAAACAGAAAAGGATAATGTTGGAAATTCAGAATTGTTAGTCAGCGACTTATTGAAAACCAATAATAGTTTGATACCTTGAAGAACCATTGATTGCTGAGGAAGAGAGACATCCAAATTATTAACTTAGTTCAGTTACTAAGTGACTGGCATTTCAACTCTTATCTGATTTCTTCTTAACTTTTTGGTCAAATCGATGTTGATCAGGAATATTAGAGGTGTGGGGCAGAACATGTAGACACCCAGTGTAGATGAGTCCTTCCACTCATAGATATAAGCATGTAAATCAGCTCCAACAAAACGTGCATCAGAGCCAACCACAAAATACATGCCCCTTATTGCACCAGTGTACTATTTTTATTCACCATTATTTCAGCCACCCTGTAGTCTCTGACTGAAATTTCTAATTAGTGATATCTTAAGCTGTGTGATAGGCTCATAAAAGCTATGACCACCAAGCTTCCTTCTCATAACTGGTAATGCCAGCATGAGACAAGACAAATAGCGCCCCTTTGTAAAAACAGCCGATAGCACTTTGTATTTCAGAGATGATTGGGTACATAGAGTAAGTAACGAATAGTGACAAAATAGAGTAGCATCTGCTAAAGTGTGTTATACTCCTTGAGATGCCAATCACATTTTCATTCATAGCATTTCTCCCACAGGCTTCTGAAATCACTATTATTCTGAAGCACTAACTGATAAAAATGTTCATGAAGCTATTCGGATTTTGAAACCAACTGATTTCTGATGTTAAATTCTTTAAGGTTAAAATCTGAGGAGTGTCCAAAGACAATGAACCAATACTTAAAAGTTCAGAAAGTTCTGAGGAAAGGTAGATTTTTTTTATCCCGAGACGGGGAGTGGACTGACCAGAATATGAATTCTGTTTCATAGAGAAACTGCCTTCGGGAAGATAGGTAACTGGCATTAGGATTGATTTTAAAAGATATCAGCGCAGATAGAAGGTCAGGTTTTGCAGCTTGTTAGTCTCTTTATCTCTATCTTCACCCAATTTAGGTCATGAGGTGAATTATTTGATCCTGGACATAAGCAAATTCTGCAGTCTATTGTGGCAAAACAATAGGGAGGGATGAAATTGATCCATTCAGTTAAAGAGGTTATATCTGAAATGTAATTGTAAGTTCAGGTGTTCAAATTAAGAAGGAAATTAGTAAAAGAAAGAGTTGATGTGAAAAAGTATTAGCAATTAAGATCACAGAGAACTCAAATATTGTTTTATACATGAATAGACAGCTAAAGAACAATTGAAGTAAAAGTATGATCTATTAAGGACCAAAATGGAGGCTGTTTGTTCACGAGAAAGAGAATTTGGGAATTATGTTGTAACTGTCTTCACAGGAATAGGTACAGCACAGACATTGTAGTTAAGGGGTAAGAGTAAGAAATATTGGATGGAGCAAATACTGAGAGAAAGAAAATCTTAAGTGATTTAACATATTTGAAAGTAGATACATTGCCAATTCCACATGCAATGTATCCCAACCTGCTAAGAGAAGAAAGGGATGGAATCGTGGAAGTTAAGAACACACTTTACAGTCCTTTCTTGGTCACAGGCATTGTGCTGGTGGGTCAGAGGACTGCTAGCATTGCACTGTTATTTTAAAAAGGTGGAAGCCAAAAAAGGAAAATTCACTAAAGCTGGCAAAGGAGACATACTGGCCAGATTTATCTTGTTTACTCTAAACTAGAGGTCTCTTATGACCATTACAGCCATTTCAAACTATTGCTGTCTTGTTTTGTTGGAATTTCCCACTTCTTGCAGGACAGTGACTCTAATCTCACTGCTAGTCAAATTATTGAAAAAACGTCCTGAGGAATGATATAAATGTCATTTAGAAAGGCACAAATTAATCAAGGATATTCAACCAGATTATGTTCAGAGTTGGACAAAGCAGATTGAATTTTTCATTGAAGCTAAATGAAGAAGAGCATAAGAAAGATGGGCAGGGGTAAGTCAAGCCATTCTAATTCTAGCCTCAACTCCACAAATTCTCCATAATCCTTAATAATTATACCTCAAAATCAACCTTGACGACATTGTGACCCAGCCTGTACAGCCCCATAGGCTAGAGAATTCAAAAGACTCATGATGGATTTTGAGAAGAGATTCCTCCTCTTCTCCATGGAAAATGCATGACTCCTTATTCTAAAATCTATGCCCCCAGGTTGAGATTCCCTAACAACACTGTCACCCGGTCCCCACCTGCCCTTGTGAACTTATATTTCAATAAGACCACCTCTCGTTTTTTTTTCAAACTCTACAAGGACAGGATCAAACTGCTCAAACACTTCTTAAAGAGCAACCTTTCATCCCAGAGATCAAACTAGTGAACTTTCATTGACATGCCTCCTATACAAGTAAATATTCGCCCTAACTTTTATTTAAGGAAAATAAAACTGTATACAGTACAATTGGTGATGTTTCTCTAACACTGTAAGCTCCAGCAAGATTATACACATAATAGTCAGGTCCTCGGGAGTGTTGCCGAGCAAATCAGACCTTGGAGTATAAGTTCATTGTTCCTTAAAAATGGAGTGGCAAATAGACAGGGTAGTGAAGAAGGCATTCAGTATGCTTGCCTTTATTGGTCAGTGTATTGAGTATAGGAGTTGGGAGGTCATATTGCAGCTGCACAGGACGTTGGTTAGGTAACTTTAGGAATACTGTGTTCAATTCTTGTCTCCCTGCTATAGGAAGGATGCTGTTAAACTTGAAAGGGTTTGGAAAAGATTTACAAGAATGTTGCCAGGGTTCAAGAATTTGAGCTATAGGGAGAGGCTGACTAGGCACTAGCTGTTCTCCCTGGAGAATCACAGGCTGGGGGGTGACTTTATAGAGGTTTATAAAATCATGAGGGGCATGGATAGGGTGGACAGCCAAGGTCTGTCCCCAGGATAGGGGAGTCCAAAGCTAGAGGGTATAGATTTAGGGTGAGAGGGGAAAGATTTAAAAGGGACCTAAGGGGCAACGCTTTCACACAGAGGGTGGTGTGGAATGAGCTGCCAAAGGAGGTGGTAGAAGCTGGTACAACCATAGCATTTAAGAGGCATCTAGATGAGTACAAGGGTAGGAAAGGTTTAGAGGGATAGGAGCCAAGTGCTGACAAATGGGACAAGATTAATTTAAGATATCTGGCCAGCATGGATGAGTGGGACCGATGGGTCTGTTTCTGTGCTGTACAGCTCTATGGCTCTAAGATTTTCCCAATTTCATATTCGAATAAAGTCAGCAGTTTATTTCATTACTTGCTGTGCCTGACTACGAACTGTCTGTGGTTCACCTATCATGACATCTCGATGCCTGTAAACCCCAGTATTCTCTCGTCTCTCGACATGTAAATAAAAGTTTGCTTTTCTTTTTTTTAACCAAAACAGCCTCACATTTTCGCACAATATATTTCTTGATGTGGTCAGCATGGATTTGAGCAAATGCTTTGATAGAAGTTCCACAACTATAAAGTAAAGTAAAAATCCATTGGGTTGTAAGTTGGAACTAAAATTTACCAGAGGCAGGAAGCAAATGTTAACAGATAGACTGCATGGTAGGCTCATTCCAGGGATGTTCAGTCGGAGGCTTTTGTTTTTTATTCATTCAAGAAATATAAAGCTCATTGATTAGGTCAGTGTTTATTGCTCATCTCAAATTGACTTTGAGAAAGTGCTAGTGAACAACCTTCTTCAATAATTGGAGCCCATTTGGAGTGGGAACACCCACAGTGCTGTTAGGGCAGAAGTTCCTGGTTTTTGACCCAACGACATTGAAGGAAAGACAAAATATTTCCAAATCAGGATGGTGAGCGGCTCAGAGAAGCACATGCAGATGTTGATGTTCCCACATATTTGTCACCCTCGTTGTCCTCGATAGAAGTGGTCATGAGTTTGGAAAGTGCTGTTAAAGGAACCTTGATGTGTTTCTTGACAGAATCTTGTAGATGTTACACACGACTGCTACAATGGTGGAAAGGGTGAATATTTGCGGATGTGGTGCCAATCAAGCAGGCTGCTTTGGTCTAGACAGTGTTGGTGAAGTTACACTTATATAGCTAGGTTGGAGGTATGAATTTGGAAAGGGGTCGGCCAATCAGCCTTTCAAGCCTGTTCTGAGATTCAATAAGATCGTGGCTGATCTGATTGTGACCATATGTCCATATTTCCATCGGCCCGGATGACCTTTCACCCGCTTGCCTCGACTCATTGAGCCATCCAGCATAGAAACAGATGCTTAAGTCCAACACATCCATGCCAAAGATGTTTCCCAAACTAAACTAGTCCTACTTCCCTGCATTTCGAGTATATCCCTCTAAACCTTTCTTGTTCATGCACCTGTCCAAGTGTCTTTTAAATGTTGTAACTGCACCTGCATCCACCACTTCCTCTGGAAGTTCATTCCATATATGAATCACTCTCTGTCTGAAAATGTTATCTTTTAAATCTTTCTCCTTCTTTTAGACCCCCACATCCCAAGGAACATACCTTTGCTATTCACCTTATTTATGCCCCTCAAGATTTCATAAACCTCTGTAAGGTCACCCCTCAACCTCCTACACTCCAGGGAAAAAAGTCCCAGCCTACCTAGTTTCTCCTTGCAACTCAAACCCTCCAGTCCCAGCAACATAGCTGTGATTACTTGCTGGACCTTCTTCAATTTTATCCTTTCTATAGCAGAGCGATCAGAACTGTACTTAATACTCCAAAAACGGCCTCACTAACATCCTGTACAATTCAACATGATGCCCCAACTCCTATTCTCGATGGTCTGAGCAGAATCCATCTATGCCTGCCTTAAAAATATTCAAGAGCTTTGCTTCCACCACCTTTTCAAGGAGAAAATTCTAAAGACATGAGTTCTTCTAAGAGAAAATACTTTGGCTAATCTCGATTTTAAATGGGCAAGCCCTGACTTTAAAACAGTGACCCCTAGTTCCAGACTCCTCCATTCAAGGACGTATCCTCTCCACATCTATCCAAGAACACTTAGAATCTTATATGTTTCAATCAAGATAAATCTTACTGTTTCAAACTCTGGTACATACAGGCCTAACCTGTCCAACCTTTCCTCAATCGATTAGTCTGGTAAATCTTTTCTAAACTGCTTCCAATTTACATTCTTCCTCAAATAAGGTGACCAATATTGTGCACGGTACTCCAAATGGAGTCTCATCAGTGCCCTCTATAACTGAAGCATAACATCCACATTGTGTTAAATTTCCCTTATGATGAATGATAGTACTCTTTTGACCTCCCTAATTACCTGCTGTATCTGAACACTGACCTCTTGTGACTCATGCACAAAGGTACCCAGATCTCTCTGCATCTCTCTGCATTCTCTCACTGTTTAGTGATAATATGTTGCTTTTTTGTTCTATTGACAATTTCACATTTTCCCACATTATTCTCCATTTGTCACATCCCTGCCACTCACTTAGGATGATGTCGATCAGAACCTGCATGCTTTCAAGCTTCTAACAATTTACTCAGTACCACTTCTCTGGTGATTGTGACCTTCCTCAGTTCCTCCTTACCCCCATTTGCTGATTTGTCACTAAATCTGAGATTTTGCTTGTATTGCAGAATTGTTAGGGATAGGATTAATGCACATTGGGAAAAGCATGGCCTGATTAGGGACAGTCAGCATGGCTATGTGCAGGACAGATTATGTCTTACTAAATTGATTGACTTTTTCAAGGAGGTGTTTAAGGTGATTGATGACGGTAGTGCGTTGGATGTTATCTACCTGGATTTTAGTAAGGCTTTCAACAAGGTCCCTCATGGTAGGCTCATCCAAAAGATTAAGATGCATTGGATCCACGGTGACCTAGCTGCAGGGAATCAGAATTGGCTTGCCCATAGAACGCAGTGGGTAGTGGTGTTTTTCTGGTTGGAGGTCCGTAATAGTGGTGTTCTGCAGAGATCCGTACTGGGACCTCTGCTGTTTGTGATATATAAAAATGACACGGATGAAAATGTAGATGGCTGGGTTAGTAAAGTTGCAGATGATACAAAGATCAGTGGTGTTATGGATAGTGGTTGTCAAAGGGTATATTGGGATATAGATTAGTTACAAATATGGGCGGATTAATGGCAAATGGAGTTTAATCCAGACAAGTGTGTGAGGTGCTGCACTTTTGGGATATCAAATATTAAGGAAAAGTATCCAGTTAATGGCAGGGCCTTGAACAGCATTAGTGTACAGAGGGATCTTGGGGTTCTTCGCTCCCTGAAAGTGGCCACACAAATAGATAGGGTAGTAAAGAAAGTGTATGGCATGTTTGCCTTTATTGGTTGGTGCTCTGAACACTGGAGTCATGTTGCAGCTTTATAAGACTTTGGTTAGGCCCCAGTTTTGGTTGGCACATTACAGGAAGGATGTGTGGGATTTGGAGAGGGTGCAGGAGAGGTTTGACAGGATGATGCCAGAATGATGCCAGGATTAGAGGATATGAGGTATAAGAGAGAGGCCGG
This sequence comes from Chiloscyllium plagiosum, assembly GCF_004010195.1. Taxonomy (NCBI): domain Eukaryota; kingdom Metazoa; phylum Chordata; class Chondrichthyes; order Orectolobiformes; family Hemiscylliidae; genus Chiloscyllium; species Chiloscyllium plagiosum. The sequence continues at coordinate 10,363,125 of NC_057743.1, read as the reverse complement.
AGAAACCTAAGTTGTTTTTTCTGCAGCAGTAGAGGCTGAAGGGAGACTTGGTAGAAGTCGATAAAATTATGAAATGCATATATAGGATTGATAGTCAGAATTTTTTTCTTTAGAGTTGAAATATCTAATACTAGGGGGCATGCATTTAAGATGAGAGGGGGAAAGTTCAAAGGAGATGTGAGGGGCAGGTATTTTTACACAGAGAGTGGTCGGAGTCTGAAACGCGCTTCCAGTGGTGGTGGTGGAAGCAGATACATTAGGGGCATTTAAGAGACTTTTAGATAAGTGCATGAATATGCAAGAAATGGAGGGGTATGGACCAAGGGCAGGCAGAAGGGCTTAGTTTAATTTGTGTCATGTTCAGGACAATGCCATGGGCCGAAGGGCCTGTTTCTTTGCTGTACAGTTCTATGTTCATTTGACAAACAGCAATCTTTTTGGAATTGAATGTGGAATATAAAGAGGGAAAAGAATAAAACAGTTAGGAGCAAATTTATCTCAGAGCATTTTTTGCATGCTAAGAGATTTCTCAATTAAAATCAAATAAAGCTGCAATCCTTCATTGTCTAATTTTCAGAACAAGTTGATTTGGTTATTTCTATTGCAGTTTTTAATTGATATATGGAACTTAAATTATGTTGCTGGAGGCCAGAGGATTGCAGAATGATTTCAACACAAAAGGAGGCCATTTGGCCCTTCCGTTCAGGCCAGTAGCAATTCAGCAACTCCTACTTACCTTTCTTGTTCCCATGGCCCGACAGTTTCTGATTTGGCCTGGTGCTCTTTCAAGTGTATTTGGAAAGTTCTGATTGAGTATTCAACGTTTTATACAGCACATGGAAGATTGTAACCCCTCACAGTGGATTTCCCCTTGGCTTCCTTAGCTTGTTTGTCACTGATTCACAGAATTGTTGTATAGTGCACAGGGAGAGGTAACAGCCTAGTGAGATTATTGCTGGACTGTTAATCCAAAGGGGACCTGGGATCAAATCCTGCCACAGTAGAATTTGAATTCAATAAAAATCTGAAATTGTGAGTCTACTGATGATCATGAATCCTTTGATGATTGTTGGAAAAACTCACCTGGTTCAATAAAGTCCTTTAGGGAAGGAAACTGCCAGCCTTACCTGGTCTGGCTCCAGACTCACAGCAAAAGGGTTGACTCTCAACCCTCTGGGCAATTAGGGATGGGCAATAAATGCTGGTCCAGCCAGTGATACTCACATCCTGTGAATAAATAAACAAAAGGAGGCCATTTGGCCCATCATGGCTACGCTAGCTCTCTAAACAAGTTGGCTTATTACCAAAGTCTGCTCCTTTCTCCCCCATTACCCTGCACATTGTTTCTATTTAATAATACCCAAATGCCCTCTTCAATACCTCAATTGAACCTGTCTTTACCACACTTCCAGACAATGTATTCCAGACCCTATCTACTGATGTTGTGAAGAAACGTTTTCTTACCTTGCACTTTCTTCATTGAAAAACTAATTGAAAACTGCTCCCCCATTCTTGATCCTTTTCTGAGCAGTTACAAACTTTCCCTATCCACTTAATCTGGGCACATCATGATTTTTCAAACTTCTGTGAAATCTCCTCTCAACTGTCTCCCCAAGGAAAACAATCCCAACTTCTCTCATCTATCCTCATAAGTGAAGTTTCTTAGCTGTTCTTGTAAACCTATTTTGCATCTTTTCTAACCATTCATATCTGTCCTAAAGTATGGTACCTAGAACTATAAGCAATAGTCCGGCTGAGATCTTGCTCGTGTCTTTTTTAAATTCTGCATAATCTCCTTGTTCTTGCACTCTTTGCCTCTATTAATGAAACCTAGAATACTGTACAAATAATTAACAACTCTGTCTACTTGTCCTGTTAACTTTAATGATTCATCAACATTTATACTCAGGTTTCTCTGTTCTGCATATATTTTAGAATAGCAACCTTTTTTGTTGTCTCTCTGTACTAAGGTCATTTACTTTAAGGATGGCCACCTCCCTCCCCATTCTCCTATGTTCAAAGTTTCTATAGGTTTTGGGGAGAAGCCGAAATGATCTATTGGATTGGATGATTGGTCATGATGATATTAAATGGTAGAGCAGTCCTGAAGGATTGAATGGTCAACTCCAGCTCCCTATTTTCTATGTTTCTCACATTTCTCTGAATTAAACATTATTTGCATCAAGTTGTCTGAATCCTTTTTTTGAGTTCTACACTGTCCTTCTCACCGTTTACAATGCTTCTGAGCTCTGCACTGACTGCAGGTGTTAAAACTATGCCCTACATATGAAAATCTAGATCATTTGGACAGATCAAGAAAAGCAAGGGTCTCCATCCCAAAATACGACAAATGCTGGATGCATTCTGACAGTCATGGGACTCAAAATATTAACTCTGATTGTCTCTACATATACACTGCCAGATCTGCTGGCTTTCATCATAGAAACATTATCATAGAAGCTACACTGTGAGAAACAAGCCATCAAGCTCAACAAGTCCACACTGACCCTAAGAGTAACCCATCCTACCCTATTAATGTACATTTACCCTTAACCTACACATCCCTGAACACTATGGGCAAGTTGGCATAGCCAATTCACCCAACCTGTACATCTTTGGATTGTGGGAGGAAACCCACACAGACACGAGGAGAATGTGTAAACTTCGCACACACAATTGCCCAAGGCTGGAATAGAACCCAGGTCCCTGGTGCTGAGAGGCAGCATTGCTAACCACTGAACAATCCTCCAGCACTTCCTGTTTTAATCCCAATACCAGTTCCCTGCGGAATTCCTTTACAAGCCTTACTCTAGTGCTAAAAGTTTTCACAAGTCAATTTTGTATCCATGTTGCTACTGAACATTTTAATCCATGAGTTATAACACTTTTCACAAGCCTGTTGTATTGCATTGTATCAAATGCTTTCTGGAGGTCTACGTACACAACATCAACAGTGTTGCCCACACCTTTAGTGAGTTTGTCAGGTATGAATTTCATGTTAAACCTGTATCTTCTACTTCTTGATCCTTCTGTCATGGGTAACAGTTTCCATCCACGTTCCCTGGCCACTTCATGGTTTTGAGAACCTCTCGCAAATCCCCTCTCGAAATTCTATTTCTGAGGAGAACATCTCCTGCTTTTCTAATCTATCTGCATAATTGAACTTATTCATTTCTGCAAACATTATTCTAAATCTCTTCTGCATTCTCTCCAAAGCTTTCACATTGTTCTGAAACGGTGGGGCAAAAATTGGAGACAAAATCCAGTTGAGACTAAACCAGGGTTTTTTTAAAGACTTAACAAAATTTCATTGCTTTTGTAATCAATGCATCCATTAATGCTTGCAATATACAGCAGTCTGTGTCTGTCTGTAGCATCCAGACTTGCACTGACAAGATCAAATAAAGTTCACATCAAATAGTGTCAGGCAATGAACATCTGTATGAACAAAGAATCTAACCATCTCCCCATGACATTCAATGACATTATCATCACTATCAACATCCTACCATTGACCAGAAATAAAAAATGCAATGTCAACATGGTGGCTGAGCTCTTGTGGCAAATAACTCATCTCTGGATTGGCCTAAGCCCGACCATTATCTACAAGAAACCAGATAGCTGGATTCCAGAGGTGAGGTGACAGTGACTCTCACTGATGACAAGGCAGTGGTGGAGAATCAAAGAGCCTTAGCAAAACTGTAGTTAATAGGAAATGGTGGAAACTCTCCACTGATTGGATTCATACTTAGCAGAAATAAATATTGTTGTGTTTGTTGGAGGTCAATCATCTCAGCTCCACGCCATCTCTGCAAGAGTTCCTTAGCATAGAGTCCTAGGCCCAACAAACTTCAACTACTACATCAATGACCTTCACTCCATCATAATGTCACAAACAGGGATATTCACTGAACATTATGACTCCTCAGATACTGAAGCAATCCGTGTCCAAATGCAGCAAAATATGTAGACTTAGATTAACGGGTGGCAAGTAACGTTCATGGCAATGTTACCACTTAACATTCAATGGCATTACCGTCATTGAATCCCTCAATATCAATGATGAATCAATCCACTTACATGAATTAATGCAATACCAACAACATTCAAGATCTTAATGCTACTCTAGATTGAAGGACTTCACTTGATTGGCACTCCATCTACCACCTTCAACATCCATTCCCTCCACCACCAATATGTAGTGGCAGTAGCATGTACTATTTTCAAGATACATGGCAGTGACTCATCAAGTTCTTCCACAGCATCTTCCAAACCTCTGACCTCTACCATCTGGAAAGATTAAGGTAACAAATGCATGGGAACACCATTACTTATAGACTGCTCTCCAAGTCACATTACATCCTGATCTGGAAAACTATCACAATTGCTGAATCAAAATCCTGGAAATTCCCCTTTTAATAGTGCTGTGGCTCTGTCTATGGCAAATGGATTTTTAGTGGTTCAAGAAAGCAGCTTATCATCACATTCTCAAGGGTAACTAAGGATGGGCCATAAATACCAGCCCAGTCAATCACACCTATGTCCCATGAACAAATGTATAACACTAAAACCCTGCAAGCTTTTTCAACCATTTTACCAATCTGCCTTATTACTTCCAAATACTTCCCCAGTTCAGGTGCCCTGTTCTTGCAACCCCTTTGAATTATAATTATTAGTTTGGATTGACTTTGTTTGTTCCGCTTACAAAATATATGAAATCACATCTGCCTTATGCCCACAAATCCCATAAACTTGTCTATATCCTTTTGAAGTTTGTCACTATTCTCTTCCTGGTTCATATATTTATGAGTTTTATATTGCAGCAAATTTAATACTGTACTCTGTACGCTCAAATCTAAGTCACCAGTAGAGTTGAAGAAAGTCAGTGGTCCTTATACTGAGCTCTGAGTAACAGCACTGCACATCTTCTTCCAGATCAATCAACCACCATGTGCCATCACTCAGTCAACTTTGTTCAATGCTGAACCTCTCCTATTCCATGGGTTTGAACTTTACTGTCAAACAATTACCTGCCACTTTATCAAATGCCTTTTGCAAGTTGATAAAGATCAAGCAAATTACCCATATCAACCATGTCTGTTAACCCATCAAAAAATTCAGTTAGTTAGGCATGATTTATATTTGACAGATTCACGCGAAATGACACTTGTTCAAGTGGCTGTCAATTTTGTTTTTGCAGATTTTAATTTCAAATCATTTTCCCATCACTGAGTTTAGACTGACTGGCCTGTAGATGTTGTAGTCACTCACTCCCTCTTTTGACCATGTGTAACATTCACAATTCTTCTGTTCCCTGTAACTAGTCTGTGTCTAAGGAGGATTGAAATATTATAGCAATTACCTTGACAATTTCTACTTCTAGCTCTTTCAATAGCTTCACATTCCATCTGCTTCTTTTGGATCGTCAACTTCAGGTCACTTTCTAGTAACATTTTGTTAGTTTATAGCTCATTCATCAGCTTAAACATCTCCCTTTTAGCTGTGGCTTTGGGACTATCCTTTTCCTTGGTAAAGATAGATGTGAAATGCTGAATTGGTACATTGGGCTGCTTCAATGTGTGGATCTCTGTTCTGGTACTTAATTGGCTCCCTCCCCTTTCTTGCTACCTTTTTACTACTTATATGCTTAAAGAAGACATTTAGATGTTAGCTGCCAGCCACTTCTCTCACTCTCTCTTTACTCTTACAACTTTTTTTCAATTTCTTTCTGAATTTTCTGTGTTCAAGTAATGGCTAAGGTCTCCCATAATCCAAAGTTAGCCTGATGTGCTGGGATGCCATGCAGACAAAAACATAGTGGCCTTATAGCGAGGCAAAATTTTCCAAAATTTGTCGTGACATTGTGCCTCTGCTTACTCCAACATTTGGTTTCTGAATTTGTAGTCCAATTTCTTTTCTATTCGTTCTTGTGATGGGGTGTCACTGGAAAGGACAATATCTCCCCTTGCTCATACTTTCAGAATATAATCAGCTGCCTTCTCAAACCACTGCAGTGCACACAGTGTTGACACACAGTTAAGGAAGAAGTTCCAGGACAAGAAATGGAGGTGGCATCTTAGTTATACCCCAGGGCTTGGGGGCTTGTGTTCCATGAAAGCGAAGGTCTTCAAACTCCAGCTGTAGATATCAGGCGATGTATTTGGCTGCTGACCAACCAGTGAAAGGCTACCCCTCTCTGCTGATGTCCTGACTATTATGGTTTTCCTAATGTTACAAATGCCAAAAACACCTCTGAGGTACTGTCTCTTTCTCTTTCTCTCTCCCTCTCCTGTCTCATCCATGTGCTTAATTGGATGGTTAGCACGCACCCTGGCAAGCACTTGTAGTCAAAAAAACTCAATATGCTATGTGTTCAGACCCTGGAAATTCAACCAGATCCTATACCCAGAGCCCAATCAAACCCTCAAGAGCTGGCTAAGAAAAAAGAAATGATCAGCTCCTGCCCAGTCAGACTGACCCCGTATGCAAGGATTTAGAATTAATTGGTGGTTGGCTGCAACAAAATCAAGGGGTTAAAAGTCTAAGAGCAGTTGGGATGCTGTGGATGATCTTTCCATGGGTTGCTGAGCCAGAGGGATTGAAGGGTCAAGAGAAAGTCAGCCAGGATTTCTCTCCAGATTTCTGCTTTTATCCTCTATCTGATGTCAAATCCAAGAGATGCATGTTACTTCTTCAGAGAGTCTCACCCCACTTGGTTCTGCAATCATTCAGACCCAAAAGTGGAATCTTCTAAACAGGCTTGATATCCGTGCAAGAATGGGCAGTGGAGTCCAAATGGAAGTGCACTCTTAATTTTCCAGTTTCTGTTTCTGGAAATGTCTCGAAAGGCGCAGCCAGCGTACACATGTCCATGTTGGATATTCCAATCCCAAAACACACAAAATTTTAATTTGCCTGTTTCTTTTTAATCATTTTCCAATGCTAACAGTCCTGCTGTGTGCACTTCTGGTATTTTCTGCTTTTGTTTCCAAATCTCCAACGTTTGTAGCTTGCTTGTTCTCATCTGATATCGTGGTGACACAGTGCCCTTTTAGTTTTGGAATGCTGTCCTTTTGGCAATCATCACTGTGTGAATGCTATGAAAGATGATGGGTACCTCCCCTTCCAGTGATGGTGTGTTTGTGTGAATGCTCTGCTAAATAGTGGGCACCTCTCCTCCCAGTGACGGTGCATTTGTGTGAGTGCTCTGCTAGATAGTGGGCACCTCTCCTCCCAGTGATGGTGCATTTGTGTGAGTGCTCTGCTAGATAGTGGGCACCTCCCCTCCCAGTGATGGTGCATTTGTGTGAATGCTCTGCTAGATAGTTGGCACCTCCCCTCCCAGTGACGGTGCATTTGTGTGAATGCTCTGCTAGATAGTTGGCACCTCTCCTCCCAGTGATGGTGCATTTGTGTGAATGCTCTGCTAGATAGTGGGCACCTCCCCTCCCAGTGGTGGTGTGTTTGTGTGTGTTGAAGGGTGGAATTGAAGTTATACTTTCCAGTTGTTTGGATGAAAATGTTATTGATTTTAAATTGAACTACTAATTGCAAAATAGAAAGCAAGTAAATAGGAGATGGTTTTTTTTTTAACCAATGTGTGCATCCTCAGCATTTGAATCACAGCACAAATATATAATGCAACTTCGAATGTTCCCATGTGTCCATGCTTCCCGGCAGATGGAGAGAAACATAATGAAAGGCAACCTAGGAGCTTCAGTCTGTTCCACATCCCCGTGTGGAAGGAAGATTCAGATCACAGCTGAATCCGGGTTTGATTCCAGCCTTGGGTGACTGTGTGAAGTTTGTATGTGCCTGCGTGGGTTTCTTCCTGCAGTCCAAAACTGTACAGAGTCAGAAATTACACAACACCAGGTTCTTGTCTGACAGGTACATTTGAAATCACAACCTTTTGGAGTGCTGCTCCTTCACCTGATGAAAGTTTGGGATGATTTAGCGCTCTGAAAGCTTGTGATTTCAAATAAACCTGTTGGACTGTCACCTGATGTCGTGTGACTTCTGACTTTGTCCACCCCAGTCCAACACTGGCACCTCCACATCGAAGATGTGTTGGTTAGGTAGATTGGCCATGCTAAATTGCCCATAGTGTCCACGGTTGTGCAGGCTAGGTGGGTTAGCCATGGGAAATGCAGGGCTACAGGGATAGGGTAGGTGGGGTGTTCAGACCCTTCTTGTTCCTGAAGAAGGGTTTATGCCCGAAACGTCGATTCTCCTGTTCCTTGGATGCTGCCTGACCTGCTGCGCTTTTCCAGCAACACATTTTCAGCTCTGATCTCCAGCATCTGCAGCCCTCACTTTCTCTCAAAGATTTTAACCTAGGTGGGGTGGGTCTGGGTGGGATACTTCCATCCTTTAGGGATCCTATGATTCCATAGGGATCCCCATTCTCTCTCCCTTTCACCACCAGCACAAGATCGGTATCTCTCGATCCTGTGCTCCAGGAGGTTTAAGTTTCTTGCATAGCACTGGCTATTGTAACTCTCTGAAATGTTTCAACAGATCAGCATGAGACATCGTCAGCCCATTTAAAATAAAAAATCATTTGAAATAGCACAGGTAGAAATTCAGTGGAAAGCCATTAACTGGTTGCACAAATCGGTATCAATTTCCAGCCACTGAAATTGCTGCCCAGTGTCTTTTGTGAGTCAAACCTTTTCTCATTCATGAGATTTCACTACCAATCCCTAATTGCCAACAATTACTGGTGAGTCACCATTTTGAATCCAGCTTGCCTAGCGAATTCAGAGTCAGTCACATTAATGTGGGTTTGGAGTATGCAGAGGTTAAACTGGATAAACACAAAGCTTTTTATTCCTGAAAGGACATTAGTGAAGCAGGTGAGTTGTCATGACACTTGTGATCACCATTTACTGATGTTAGCTTTTTATTCCGGTATTGTTTAATGAACTCATTTTAAATTCTGCGGTGAGTGTTGAGTTCATATTTCTGGATCAGTAGTTCAGACCTCTGCTTTGCTAATCCAGAAATATCATCACGATGCTATCATACTCTTTTGTGCTCTGGCACAGAACATTCGGTGTCAGAAATGACCTGGCTGTTAGTTTTAGTCTCTTGCATGAAAACAGAATTAAAGCTACAAAGCACATAGAAAGTCAATCTTTCTTGCCTCTTGTTATAGAGTGCTCCATTTACCATATGCCAGACTTTCTACAAATAAGTAAAATTAGAGTGAATGGGAATTACAGGGAAAACTCTCCACTGATTCAAGTCATACCTGATACGTCGGAAGGTGGTTGTTATTGTTGGAGGTCAGTCATCTCATCGCTGCTGCATGGTGGTTAACACAGGACGACATGGCACCTCACAACCCCAGGGACCCGGGTTCGATTCCAGCCTCGGGTCACTAGTTTGCACATTCTCCCCGTGTCTGTGTGGGTTTCTCCCAGGTGCCCTGGTACCCTCCCACAGTCTAGAGATGAGTATGTTGGGACGATTGGCCATGCTAAATTCCCCATAGTGTCCAGGGATGTGCAGGCTAGGTGGGTTAGCCATGGGAAATGAAGGGTTACAGGAACTGGGTAGGGGGATTGGGTCTGAGTGGGAAGCTCTTCAGAGGGTCTGAGTGGGCTCAATGGGCTGAATGGTCTGCTTACACACTATAGGGATTGTGTGATCTCCAGGACATCTGTACAGAAGTTCTCAGGATAATGACCACACCCAAAAATCTTCAGCTGCTTCATCCATGACCTGCCCGCCATCATAAAGTCAGAATGGAGGATGTTTGCTGATGATTACACAACATTCAGCTACATTCACAATGCCTTAGATACTGAAGTTGTCTATTTCAAATACAGCAAGACCTAGAGAACATCCAGGTTGGACTGATAAATGACATGTAACATTTGTGACCCACAATTGTCATATAATGACCATACCTAACATGAGAGAATCTAGCAATTAACCCTTGATATTAATTGCATTCCTATCACTGAATCATCCACAGTCAACGTCTTGGGTTAATCAGAAACTGAACTGGGCTCACCATATAAATACTGTGGCTACAAGAGCAGGTCAGAGGCTAAGTATCCTGCAGCAAGTAACTCAGCTGACTTCCCACAGCCTATCCACCATATATAAGGCACAAGGCAGGAGTATGATGGAATACTCCCCACTTGCCTAGATGAGTGCATGTCCAATAACACTCAAGGGAACTTGGCACCATCCAGGACAAAACAGCCCATTTGATTAGCACCACATTAACGAACATTCACTTCATCAATGCATTATAGCAGAAATATGTGCCATCTAAAAGGGGCACTACAGAAATTCACCAAGGTTTTTTATACAGCACCTTCAAAACATGTGATCTGTGCTATC